>NC_063058.1:3816299-4163359 GCF_018812025.1 Megalobrama amblycephala
GACCAGCTTTGGCTGCATCTGAAATCACATAATTAGTAGGTCAAAAACAGTATTCATTAAAGAAAAGGTGAAAAGTACCGGATGACCATCTGATGGGAACTTTACTATCCCATGAGGCCACGGGAGAGGATGGTAGATCACATGATAATGACATCATGGCAGATGTAGTTCGTCCAGATTACATTCATACACACACTCACACTATACAGAAAATACTTTAACAGTCATGAAGTAATTACTTGTTCAAAATAAGTACCTGAAGAGAGTATGTGATTTCAGACGCAGGCCATGTGTTTGATACTCCATTCACTTTATTGATATATTAATGTCTGTTAATCTGTTACCAGATCAAGATTACTTTGTCACACTACATATTTGTGGAAGTGTCAGTGAATTTCACATGATGGCTGATTGTTTATTATTCATTTATGTTTATGATGATAAATGTTTAACCCATTTGTGCCCAAATTTTTCTGAATGGTTTCATGCATATAGTCCTGTTAATAGTGTCATATGTGAACATGTTCTGCATTTATTTTCCCCAGGTTTTTTTTTTTTCTTAAAAAACGTGTTTAAATGTGCGGCAACTATAGTTGCCGGTGGGCAAATATGTTGTATGCACCCCTCAATGTAAAATTTGAATAGGAGGAGAACATTTATGCATCTAACTCAAAATAACTGCTTTCAACAGATCAACAGATCAATCAAAGTCGAAGAACATTCGATGCGAACACAAAAAAAGTTGCATCTAATTTATAATCTCTTGAATTTGAAAACAAAACAAACAACAAATCCGTTAGTCTTAAAGTGGTGGAACAAACTGCAGAACAAAGTGCAGCCGTTAAGTTGCTCCAACAGAGCATTGTGAATCAAAAAGTTAAATTACATTGTTCGTTAGAAAAAAAAAATACATCTATATGTGACCCTGGACCACAAACCAAGTCATAATTCACACGGGTATATTTGTAGCAATAGCAAACAATACATTGTTTGGGTCAAAATTACTGATTTTTTTTCTTTAACACCAAAAATCATTAAACATGGTCTTTACTTAATATCCTAATTAAGATATTTTGTAAATTTTCTACTGTAAATATAAAAAAAAAACATTTTGTGAGTGGATATACATTGTTATGGACTTCATTTGGTCAACTTTAAGGCAATTTTCTCAATATTTTGATTTTTTTTCAGATAGTTGTATCTCGGCCAAATGTCCTATCCTAACAAACCACACATCAGTGGAAATCTTATATATATTCAGCTTTCAGATGATGTATAAATCTTAATTTAATAAAATCGACCCTTATGACTGGTTTTGTAGTCCAGGGTCACATACAACAAACAAACAAAAAATAAATAAATTAAAAAATAAATAAGTTAACAAATAACAATATATAATATATAACAATATAAAACATTATTAAAGCAAAAAGCACTAAACAAGACCAATAACCTTGATTTATTAACCCATTAAACACAGTATACCCCATTTACTCATGATATATGTAAGTCATTTGCCCACCGGCAACTATAGTTGACGCTTGTACTTTTGACTAAGTATACAAAAAACTATAGATCTCTTGTCAGATTTGTTTTGTTTGGATGATTCTAGAGACCCTCATGATTACGTAGATATATATATATATATATATATATGTCAACAAAAAATTCCTAATATTAACATGAAAATTACTTTTATTTGGGAGGGTTTGCCTTCGCTATGCTTCCTGGAAGTAGGGGTATGAAGTTGACAGCCTCATGTCACAGGAAGGAAGTGAATACCTTACAATACCATAAATGCTTCAAGTAAAGTTTCAGAACAATATTATTATTGAAAAAAAAATGTTCTTGTTTCATCTGTAAAACACTTTCTGAAATCTGAAATTGTATTTTTATTTTTTTTTAAATATGTAATTAAAAGGACTTACCGAGCACCAGTTTAGTTCCTCCACCGAATGTGTACCACAGTGATACAATCTAATGAAACGGTCGTACAAAAACCTCTATTCCACTCGAGTGAACACAAACTCCAGCAGAGAGAGAGAAACAACACTTCAACACACTGATATTAGAAGAAACTCACATCTTCTCAACACTCACACACTCAGTTTGGACCAAATGATGTTTGTTATCACTGGAAAAACAGTCATAATCAGTTGAAGATTTTATTGATCTCGTTTACAATAGACATGATTCAGTTTGACTTCATATCCTATATTTCTCATTCATTCTCTTGTTTGATATAACAGTAGGTCGTTCACATGGAGCATTGTGATCAGTTTAAAAGTCCACTCCGAATGAAAATGCTCCATATAAACACCTCAATCAGAATAAAAATGAATGAAATTGTAATCGGTTAGAGAGGTGTGGGATAAACCTTTCTATAAAATGAACAAAATAAAAACCGATTACTTTATCTCTACGTCATCACGTCAAGAGGTCGGGGGTCGTCAGAATGTAAAATGCCGGTGTCAAAATCAAACTGGAGTAAAACTGAAACACATTTATTAAATACACTGAAGGAACTCAGTTCATCATTACTACAGACCTTCATCCACACGCTTCTGCTTTTCTTTTGGAGGGAGGGGTAGTGTTGAGATGCACAGCCACCAAACAGGTCAGCTTCCTGTGTCCGTATTTTCCTTGTACCTTCCTGCAGTAATATATGCTACAAATCCACACTGTTGCTTGATTAAGAGCAACACTTCACATGTAAACGTGGCTACTGTTTATAGAAATATATCTGATGATCTGTGACCTCTGAGGTGACCTTTGACCTCTTTTATCATGGATGATGTTGTGGAGTTTCTCATAATGATCTTCTGTTCTTCATATGAAGCTCAATCATCATGATTCACAGAAAAACCTGCAGCTTCAAATTAATTTATCAATAATTCTGAACATTTCATATTCACATTGTTTAATCTAGTGTCACATGACCTGATTATGAGACCTGATGAACTTCATACATGTGGAAAATGTGGGAAAAACAGGCAACATGAAAATATTTCCCAGAGAGCAACATGTCAACATTGATCAAAAGGCCATAATGGAGGTTCTTTCTGGTTTACTCTAAATACAGTAAAATTGATTTATTTAGTACTTGATTTCTCATTGTTATCATGTTTTTAAAGATGGAGTACATTAATGTGTTCATAAAGAAATAATGAATGTGTTTGACGAACATGTTTAAAATGATCTACACTCTTGATTCTCCAGTCATTTCAGTGGCCTAGAAAAATCTTTTGTCCTCCTTAAGTTGGCCACCATGTTGAGATCACATGACCAGCTGAATTCTGCTCACTTTATCTTGGTCACATATTATCAGAAACATTCACCTTATATAAATGAATCATGAGAGTGAATAGATTATTTCTACAGCGACACTGAAAGCTGAAAATGCTTCATTCAAACTGAGAGATGTTCATATAAACTCAAAGACTAGTGTCGTATCAGTCTGTCAAACATAAAAACATCTTATAATTAAAAATTTAAATTAAAAAATATTATACAATTAATCAATATGTACAATTATTACAAAACGATTCAACATCATCAATCTGAATGTAAAATCTTAGGTTACACTTTATTTCGATGGTCCACTTTAAATATTCTACTTATTATAAGTAACTTCTCAACTACATGTCGACTAACTCTCATTATATTAGTATTAGTAGACTGTAGAAGGCCGTTAGGTTTGGGATCTGGTAAGTAGAATAAGTTGACATGCAGTTGTAAAGTTACTTACAGTCAGTGGAAATACCAAATCTTATATGTAGAGAGATTATTAGTGTGTCTGTTGTAACTCTCACTCTGTTTATTCAAGGTAAATGTTTCAATAACATTTCACATTAAAATATTATAATATAATCAACAGTGAATCTTATACAAATATTCTGCTTTTTCTATCAGGTTTCAGTGGACAGGTGACTGTGACTCAAACCCCTTCTGTAAAAACGGTTCAGATTGGTGAATCAGTGACTATAAACTGCAAAACAAACACAGTAGTGAGCAATGCCTGTGTAGGTTCATATATGGCCTGGTACCAGCAGAAACCTGGAGAAGCTCCTAAACTCATGTTTCATTCTGCAAACCAAAGAGTCTCAAACACTCCATCTAGATTCAGTGGCAGTGGATCCAGAACTGATTTCACTCTGACCATCAGTGGAGTCCAGACTGGAGATACAGGAGATTATTACTGTCAGAGTTACCACAGCAGTGGCTCAGTGTTCACACAGTGATAAAGAGTGGTACAAAAACCTCGGTCAGTCAGACGTCACAGTGATGCACTGATACAGCTGAGAGATACTGCAGCTGCTGATGGACGATCACAAACAACACAATGGAGTATCAAAACTTTATTTTAGACTTTATTTATTTATTATGATGTGTTTAGTAAACATGTAACATACAATCTTATATCCCTTACTAAACTGGACTAAAATCTGGAGAAAATGTGAGTGGTGCTTGTCCACTTTACACTATAATATTATCTGTATTATTTACTGTAGGAAAGTCAATCGCTTTAATTGCTCTTCCACACTTCACCACTAGAGGGTCACATGTCTTTTATATTTTCTACACACATTTCCTTTAAGACTGTGGCTGCATCTGAAATCACACACCAGGTCATAAACAGTATGTGACAAAAGTATGTCTGAATTCACAGTATTTATAAAAGAGGAGGTGAAAAGTACCGGATGACCATCTGATGGGAACTTTACTATCCAATGAGGCCACGAGATCACATGATAATGACATCATGGCAGATGTAGTTCGTCCAGATTACATTCATACACACACTCACACTATACAGAACATACTTTAGTGGTCATGAAGTAATTACTTGTTCAAAATAATTACCTGAAGAGAGTATGTGATTTCAGACGCAGTCCATGTGTTTGATACTCCATTCACTTTATTGATATATTAATATCTAACTGTTAATCTGTTACCAGATCAAGATTACTTTGTCACACTACATGATATTTGTGGAAGTGTCAATGAATTTCACATGATGGCTGATTGTTTATTATTCATTTATGTTTATGATGATGAATGTTTAATATCTGTAACAGTTTAACAGAAGGATTGTTCATATTTGTGTCTAATTTTCATCATTTGTCTTTGTTTCAGACCACACTCACCCTCATACATTCACACAAACACAACTGCTCACAGACGTGACCTGTTTTCTGAATCCAGCGGATCATTAATAGTTTTGTGGATTGAACTCTTGGAGCTCTTACTCTCTAACCGAGTCAAGGACGATCTCAGCAGTCCAGAGGCTTCAGACACTGACAGTGTTTCATTATAAACTGATGAACATGAACAAACCTCATCTCTCCATTAGTCCAACTCTTCTGACTCATTTCAGAGAATAAAGTGTGGACAGTGAAGCTCATGTTTGATCATCAGGTGATTCTGTTCCTCTCAGAATACAGCAGCTCCATCAGCAGATGTTCAGCGTCCTCACAGGAGCTTCATGTGACTGGAATCCACTGCTGCTCTTCTTTCTGGAGATACACTGGGGTTACAAACTATTAAAGTGTAATGTTTCTGTCATAGAAATTACATTTTAATATTTTTGGAATAAAATGCCTCCTCCTCGGTTCTGCCAAGGCTAATTTCTCCTAATATTTTAAACACACAAATGAATTATATTTTTATACTTTTTTCCACACAGCTTGTTGTAAATGCTGCATAAATATTCTGATATTTACTTTGACTTTCCTTTATTTCCTATACTCATCAGATGTGTCACATTTCATCTCGAGCATCTTCACTGTTGTCTTCTTGTAATTGTTCGGTGTGATGGAAATATTATATACTTTCATATTCTTAAGTCTCTTTCATTGGACAAGGGCAAAATTATTAAATCTCTGCATTAAAAAAGAAGCAAAAAAACAGTTCAAATGAGACCTTGTTGTTACTAAAAGAAAAAAAGAAAAAGAAAAAATCTGTTACTCAAGATCAGAATAATCACTGAAGATCAGGTTATAAATGGAGGTGAAACAGTCGCAGTTCTAGAGTTTGTTAACAGCGGGGTTTGTCGCCCTCTGCTGGTTTGCTCTTGAAGAGCCTCTTGAGGAAGCTGAGCTGCAGGTATCCAGCGGTGATGATGACGAGACTCTGAACAGCAGTCCAGATGTTCACATAAGTGGAGTTGGACTGAAGCAGGTAGAAATCAGCTCCTTGTCTCATTCGCTCGTAGTTGTAGTGACGCCACATGAGGAAGACAAACTTCTGCAGTCTGATGCTGCTCTGCTGTGTGCAGGTCAAGTTTATTCAGCTGGGTGGTGGGAAAAAAAATATATGAAATACAAGAAATCTCTTTTTTTCTGTCAAAAAGAACAAAATATAGGCAATGATGTTAAGGATGTGTTTGCTGTTTATTACTTTAATGATCTGTTTCCTCCTTCTTTTTCTTCTCTTCTTCCTTTTGTTTCTCGATGTTCTCTTGTTCCTCGTAATACACACCAAAGTTCTGGAAAACCTGCATGATCCCAAAGCGACTGTGGAAATTACTGAAGCACATCTGATGAAAACCTGCTGAGATACAGAAGATTATTGATTGATTGATTTTTTATATTTGTTACTTTTGCAGTTTAAAACTTTTATTATAGTACTTTGATGTTAATTAATTTAGTATATATTAATAATTAGTTAATATTAATGATATTTGTAGATATTTTAAAATGAACAAAGACATTTGCTTTACTGTTTCAGGCCCCTCTCTCTTGATATAAGGGCCATTTGAAAGACACAAATGTGATCAAGGTCTGTAGGCCAAGATGTGTGGACATCGAGGTCTACAAATGGTCACACCTTTAGTACAGTGGGGGAAGTTTAATCTTCTGATTGGTCAGTTTGAATGTCTCACATTTGGGTTTCAGTCACATGGTCAAGGAAGGGATAAAAGATGAATGTAACTGTTGCTCTGTCTCTTTTATTCTCTGCTCTTTTTCTGGGCTCTTTTGATTCTGAGCTTTTCTTTTTCTTTCTTTTCTTACGCTTGCCCATTTTTCCTGCTTCTAACACATCAATTTTGAGGACAAAATGTTCACTTGCTGCCTAATATATCCACCCACTAACATGTGCGTTGATGAAGAGATGATCAGTGTTATTCACTTCACCTGTCAGTGTCATAATGTTATGTCTGATTGGTGTTATAGTTGTTTATTTTTAAATGAAATAACCATTAGTGCTGATATTACAGTTTTTTTCAGTGGCTAACAAGCATTGTTCAATACCGAAACCACATTTTCAAAACTCTTCACACAGTCTGCATTAGCAGCATGAACAGTTAATCTCACCTACAAAACTCACTCAGACCAACATAACACTCATTCAGAAAACACACATTTCATTCACAACACACTGACCTAAAACACACTAACAACAGGAAGCATTACATAATTACTGAACTTTTCTGTTTTAAAGTTTCAATGATTTTCCACATAAATCAGTTCTTCATATAGAATAATGTAAAAACTCCAGGGCTGCAATGATAATAAAAAAAGAATAAATAAAATACATTCTACACTTTACTGTAACATCATGTGTAGTTGTTCATTACAGTAAATTACAGTGATGTTCTAGTCTGCTCTCTCTCTTGCATTTGGCCACAAGTTCTCATCAACATTACATCAATAATCAAAAATATAAAATTGAGAATATTTTAAAATAATTACTGCATAAAAGCTTGGAATTTGCCATCATTCTGTTTTGAATGTGTTTTTAATCATTTTGAATGCAGTGTGTTAGCATTAGAAAAATGTGCTGAAAATACATAGTGGAGTACGAATGGGAAAAGAGTTCCTGAATTTTGAAAAGTGTGGTCACTGAATGCATTTTGTCTGAAAGCAATGAAAAATGGTTCACAGTTTGGTCTGCATTGACTTCTGTTTCTCTGACTGTGTGAAGAGTTTTGAAAATGTGGTTTCGGTATTGAACAATGCTTCTTAGCAACTGAAAAAAAAAAAACTGTAATTACGGCAGCACTGGGATGTTTTATTGTTTGTGTTTCAGATCACAGTATGAGAGCGATGTGGAGTGAAGCAGAAATGGATGTTTTTAATGTGTTTTCTCTCACTCCAGGATTGAAAGAAGTGGTTTCTTTCACCAGATGTCATGGGAAAATATGCAAACTAACTAATCAGATTTAATCTGAAAGGTAAGTTAGAAAGTTCTTGCTTATAGAATATAGCTGTTATATAAAAGTAATATATGACATTCAGTCGTGCTGCTCTTCATGTCTATGGTAGAATCACAGCCGTGCTGATATTCAGTATAACTGCACTCGTGGTCATGTTACACGTGGCAGCCTGTTTGATCAATGCTGTTTCAATTATAGATGTATTATATAACTTTATTTTAACTTTTCATTTGTATGTGAAATAAACACCTCTCATGATCTGCAATGGCAATAGGGAAAATAATGAGTTCAGGTCATTCAAATTCAGTCTAATCAAAAACTTTATCCACTGTTCTTACTCTCCACACTACAATAATCAGGATAAATCCTCTACTTCTGCAATAACAGCAGCTCAAATATATTTAAAAATATATTGAAACAGCTGATGAGCATATTTTAAGTGACAGATGACTGAAACATTGAGAATGATCTGATTCTAGATCAGATCTAGAATCTTTTTTTTTTTCACTTACACATGTGAAACCAAAGGCCATGTATGTTTGCTTTCTAAAGTCACCGTTCATTGTGTGCGTTTTTGAATTGCTTTGACCTTTCTCTCCTTCAGTCTCTCCTTCTTCACCACCATTGGTCGGTCATGTACACAAACACTGGTAACAGTTCAGTGACAGTCACATGGAGACGACGGATGGCGGGTTTGGTGATTCCCTGGATGTTATCGCGCAGAACTTTACGGTGACGCTTGGCGCCTCCTTTTCCGAGTCCTTTACCGCCTTTGCCTCTTCCAGACATTGTTGAAACTCACACGATTTGATCGCAACTGAACGCCTGAATGTCAGCAGAGCGAAGAAGAAGAGCTTTTACAATCACTTACAGGACCTTGTTGAAACACGTGAAGGCGGAGCTATGCCACTTCATACTTTTCTGTCCCTAGACTTTACAGAAATATTACACTTGAAAAACACTTTAGGATTAAATTTTTTTATATATATATTTTAATATGAAACAATATGTTATTTGAACAATTTAACCTTCTTGAGCCATACATGTGGCAATATTTGTTTTTTTAATTAATTATAAAATTTCAAACACCACAGAAGCTCTTGTCCCCACAGTCATGTACAGGGAAAGTGATTTATTTTGAGCTCAGAAACAGGTTTTTCTACCATTTCAAATACAATAATGTATGCATAACTATCAAATATATGATGTAAATGACATAAAAACAAAACAAATGCCAAATAAATATTATAAAATATATAATGAATGTAGTGGTCCCCTGGTGTTGTGACACTGGTGTTACCTTTAACAAAAATCTCTTATTTTGAAATAAAAAATCACACTGATGACATCACTTGACTTCCTTCTTCCTGTTTCCTGAAGATCAATAAAGAAAGGCCGATGGAAAGTCCACTGTCTCTTTTCAGTTATCAGAAATTTGAATTAGAAAATCATAATTTCAGATGAAGCTTTTAGTTGAACTCACTGGTGTGACTTACTTTATTGCTAGGGAATCACAAAAAAATAGAATACAAATGGATTAAATTACTTGATTTAGTGAATATATCATGATTGACAACATGTGGATTGACACCTTGCAGCAGCCATTTTGTAAAAAGCATTTTTCATTAAAAATGACACTGGTGTTACCTTTTTATGAAATTGTCACTGGTGTTACCGTCACTGGTGTTACCCGTTTATAGATAAACTTTATTTAAAGCTATTCATTTAGTTATTTTGCATAAAATAGCACTAAGATTACATGATTATAACTTTTCTTTCTCATTGTTAATCCTCCTTTGGTTAGAAATGGCTAAATTAAGGATATATGGCTAAATTCAGTGCAGCGCCTTTATGGACACCTTATTTTACAGACAGTTTTAAAATGTTTTTTTTTTTTTATGATCTTTTACTGACTGCTTTCACTAAGTGTCAATGTTAATTCTTTTATTGTACACCAAATGTAAAAATTTAGTCTCATCTACTTAATTATAGTTGAAGAATAAGGATCTTTGGTCTCATGTATACGTCACTGGTGTTACTGTTTTTTGTCTGTCACATTAAATAAAATGTGTCATATGTGACATGGTAATAATTTTACATTCACTGAATTCTGCTACACTCAAGAATTAAGATGTAAAGGATTGCATCATTACTTGTTTATAACTGTTTTTCAAATATTTTCATTGTTATAGCAAATACATGGTTGCACAATTGAATTAACATCATTCAATCACACTTTTAACTAACCTGATTGAAATAAATAACACATAATCTCCTTATTTTTTGCATTATCATTATTATTCTGTAACTCTGACTGCATGTGCTGGAAAAATTGAAAAATAATATAAAAATAAATATTTCATAAAAACATTTGAAAATGCCAGAGAAGAAAGGTAACACCAGTGACAAAAAAGAGGACATGCAGTCTTTAAATAAATGTACAAAAAAATAAAAAATCATTAAGCTGTCATTTATGTGTATTCATAAAGTCTAAGTGTAATATAATAATGTTGTCTAAGTTTAAATGTTAAAAAAAGAAATACATTTTAAGACATTTTGTCATACCTAAAGTGGACGTTTCTGTAGAATGACCCAGCTATGCCACGTCATATGATTCGCGTGGTTCATTTCAAAATGTGACAGAAGCGTTTATCAAATATATTAAATCTCGAAAGAGTGAGTGGATGAACAAGACATACTTACGAAAATTAACCTTTTCTTTTTTTGTAGTAACCATGGATTAACCATGGTTTTTATAGTAAAACCATAGTAACTACACAATGAACCATAGTTTAACTATGTTATTACTACAGTAACCATGGTGTAACATGGCCTGTTGCAGTAAGACCATAGTAACCCAGCTAACAATAGGTAAGCCAATAGTGGATAGTCTGTCTAGTGTTTCTACTGAGTGCTACAGGACAGGGGCGTGCACAGGAATTTTGAGGGGCAGTTGCAGTTACAAAAGACGAAAACTAAGGACATTTAATCTATAATTTTATTTTATTTTAGTTAGTTTTGCCAAACACACATTACAGTTTTGGTTAGTTATCGTTTTTTTGTAATGCCTCGTTTTTATTTTTATTTCAGTTAACGGCGATGTTTTTTCCCACCTAGTTTTAATTTTTTTCGTTCGTTTTCGTTAACGATTATAACCTTACTCACCTTTCCGACAACGTTAAAGGTTTTTTTGAAGCTTTGATTGTGTTTATAGTGTGCAATATAACATGTGTTCATGTTTCGCGTGTAAAAAAACACAGTATTTTTCACATAATTTACTTATCTGTATACCGCTGTTTCCACTGTCATAAAAACGGGCCATAGACAGTAAAAGAAATGGACACAGCGACCCCATTGGAACTCAATTGAGACAAGTGAAGCCCATTTTTAGCGATTTTTAGCACTTCCGTTTCTGACGCGCAGACTCAAACTAAGCTTGATGACGTCAGCAACCTGTCTGACAGATGTAAATCTTCTAGTAGCTGTGCGTGCAAACTCTGTTAAATAAAATATCTCGCTTGGCATTGAACTTTGAGCTTTAAAATTTTACAGATTTTATTTATACTCTAACAACAACATTACACACTAACTAAACTTTGAAACATGGGATCACGAAGAATAGGACCTCTAAGTCGTCTCACCCGACAACCGCGACAATCTCCTTCTAGTGCCGCTCATGCAGGCTCAGCTCAGGTGCCGGTCGCGTGCAGCGCTGCAGCCACGTAAACAGAGTTTGCCCTTCCCCTACTGACTTTCACTTTCGGACGGATGCCCGAATATGGAAGTGAATGAGGCTTTGCGATTTATTTATTTATTTGTTTATTTATTTATTTTCATCTAGGCCTACGTGAAATTCTGCATCCATTGTACGATTTTTTTTTTTTTTTTTTTTTTCCACCTAGGAAGGGCAACGTGAGTCGAGAAGGGCATATGGGCAGTTGCCCGGGCAACCTGAGCAACCCCCCTGTGCACGTCCCTGCTACAGGACATCTTTATTTTAGAAATTTATATTTATATATTTTTTATATAAATGTATTTGTTATGGTTAAAAATAATTAAAAAAAATAATGAGACTACTTTAATATATTTAACCAAAGCAAAGTGTTGGAATTAAAAAATACTGTGTCTGCATATAAGCACGGTTTAACATGAAATAATTTGTGTTCCTAAACAAAATAATTCAAAATCTAGAAGTTTATTTTTGTGACGCATACGGTGTTTTAATGGGCGTGCCCTTTGAACATTCGAGTCACGTGGAGCAAGCGCGAGACAGCAGAGTTGCCATGGAAACGGAGAAACAACAACTGCAAAACTCCCGTCTCTCGCTGTTGTTTCACTGCTTTCAGGTGAGTTTAGTTTATAAAATCACAGAAATAATACATAAAACTCAACAGTTTTCAGAAGAGGTATGCTAACTCTATCGATTGAACTCGAAAATGTGTTTTTTTCTGAATATGTTATGTGTAGATGAGAGGTTTTCATAAGTTTTGTATGTAATTTGTATGTACTGTTTTTACTATTGGTTCACATGAAGCGCAAAAATAAACTAGTTCAAACGTTTGATCTCATGATAAATAAATATTATTCTGTAATTTTAGGAGTGACAGAAAAAAAAAACCCTCTACAACAAAGATAAAACTCTGACATTTCTAAAGGGATCTGCTGACAGAGAAGAAGGCAAACTCACAAAATAACTTAATATGCATTTTTCACAATATATTTCACAGCACAGTACATATATTACAGTACAATAACGTTTGGAATTATTACTGTTTTTATTGTTTTTGAAATAATTCTTTTGTAATTATATATTTTTTTCACAGTTATTTTAAGAAAGCTTTGACGTCCAAACGTAAGTGACATTGTATGAGCAATAATTTAAAGATTAAGATTAAGATAAAGATTTTATTGTATGAGCCCCTTTCAAGAATAAGTAAAGGATAATACAGTCTGCCGGTCATATAATGTTTCTTTCTGTCCTGATCAGCCTTTTAGGGTTATTTGTGATAACACCGGCTGAATGGACATTATTGCACTTATTACATGGCTAGATGATTGTTCAACTGACTAATAACAACTGTATTCCAGCAAGCTGTGTATTAATGTTGTGTACAATATTCTTCTCATTTAGGTCATTTAGGCATTTTAGGTCCTGAGTCCATATGGGGTGAAGGTGAAGACAGAACCAAACTAAAGCTGGACTGTAACCTACTAGAGTCTATATGATAGTCCATGGATGCAACATCACAAGTTTTTGACAAGAGGGGCATTGTCTTCTCCAAGAAAAGTGTGGAGGATTCATCTGGCCTTCATCAGCCCCATGAGGTGACTCCATGGAGAATACATCAGCTTTCTTTAGGCCTCTGATAGACTGAACTCTTCATCTCATGTGAGTTGATATCATTTTAAACATTCTTAATTTTTTTCAATGTATTTTGTAGCATGTGTAAAACTGTCCCAATGAAAGAAACTTT
The DNA here is from genome assembly GCF_018812025.1 of Megalobrama amblycephala. NCBI lineage: Eukaryota > Metazoa > Chordata > Actinopteri > Cypriniformes > Xenocyprididae > Megalobrama > Megalobrama amblycephala. The sequence goes on from NC_063058.1 coordinate 3,829,932, forward strand.
TTTACCTTTAATGATTTTGTAATCAAGGTTGCCTGTGTTGGGCTTGTGTTTACATGTTGTATAAGATAGACCCTTTATTGTCCCCCAAGGGAAATTTGCTTTCACAGACTCTGTCGATACACAAACAACAACAACAACAACAACAAAAAAAAAAAAAAAAAAAAAATGCAAAAAGACAACGCATGCAGGATCTGTCCAGGTTACAAATTGTTTAAAGCAGCAATGGCAGAAGGGACAAAGCTTTTACTGAAGCGTGCCCGCCTCCACCTTAAAGTTCTATATCTGCGGCCTGAGGGCAGCAGAGAAAAGTAAATGTGGAGAGGGTGGTCCAAGTCTCTACTGACTGTCCGAGCCATACGTGTAACAGCTTTGCTGTTAAGAAGAGAGAGATTCGTAATGGGTAAACTGATAATTTTGGATACTGTGCATGTGACTTTAATGAGCTTATTTCTATTAGTGATGGAAAGCATGTTGAAGTAACAAGGGGAACAGTAGAGGAGGATGGGTTGAATGATACTAGTATACAACAGTAACAGAAGATGTGGGTTGACAAAAAGGGCATGAAGCTTACGAAGAATATGGAGTCTCTGTTGGGAACGTTTATATGTGTCTGTGACATGTTGTTCAAAGTTGAGTTTATTATCTAATGTGAGTCCGAGATATTTAAAATGATTGACACGTTCCACTTTTTTGCCATGTATGATGATGGGGGCCGGATCCGGGATATGTGGGTGGGTATAAATTAATAACTCCTTGGTCTTATCCACATTCAGCTCCAGACTATTTTCGGAGCACCACTTGGTAAAGTGAGTGACCGACTGATGGTAAGCAGTAATGGAGTTATTGTCTGTGAGTAAGGCCAGAATGGCAGTATCGTCCGAATATTTAAAATATGTGGTGACAGAAGATGAGCTAATACAATCGTTCGTATACAGGGTATAGAGAACGGGGCTGAGCACACACCCCTGGGGGACTCCGGTGTTGGTAACTATAATAGAGGAGGTGACTGAGCCCACTCTAACAGCCTGTAATCTGTTACTAAGAAAATTGTGAATCCAGTGAATGAGGAGTGGAGATAAGTTAAGAAATTGAAGCTTTTTAATCAGTTGGTGCCGTTGTATTGTGTTGAAAGCAGAGCTGAAATCAATGAACAAAATGGATGCGAAGGTTCCAGGCGATTCCAGATGTTGTAGGAGGGGGTGGAGGAGACATGCTACAGCATCCTCTGTTCCCCGCCTGGCCCTATACGCAAACTGATATGGATCCAGCAGAGGTCTGACTGCTGGAAGAATAGTGTTGAGAATTAACTTTTCCATGCACTTCATTATTATTGAAGTAAGTGCAACGGGTCGATAATGGTTTAGCTCGGATGGACGGGGCTTCTTAGGAATCGGAATGATTGTAGAAGATTTCCAGATTGTTGGAATATGTGCCCCCCTGAGGGAGTCCCAGAAGATGGTAAAAAGAATCGGGGACAGCTCCATAGCACACGATTTCAGCACCCTGGCTGGAATGCCATCTGGGCCCGGCGCCTTACCCACTTTACACCTGCTCAATTGCTGTCGTACATCCTCCACTGTAAATGGAGGCTCGGATGGAACAACTGATGGCAGGGCACTGAGCAGCTCTTCACAAAGGGCAGAATGATCATCTCTGTCAAAACGGGTATAAAAAGAATTCAGAGAGTCAGCAAAGGTAGCCGGGTCAGATATTACATAATGCCCTGTGTCGGATGCTTGACCAGTAAGAATCTTGATTTTCCGAAACGCTTGTTTAGTATTCATACTGCTGAATTCCTGCTCAATCTTGTCCTTGTATCTGAGTTTGGCTCTTATTATGTCATTCTTAATCTGTCTGTTTAGTATATTGACAGTGTTCCAGTCCCCCTGCTGGAAAGCCTTGAATTTTTCTTTCATGCAACTTTTAATGTGAGACGTAATCCAAGGATGAGAATTTGGGTATTTCTTAAATGTTCTGGTAGGTATAGTAGATAAAATGCAGAATTTAATGTAATCCGTGATAACTGAGACCTTATACTCCAAGTCTCCCTGAAAAATCTCCCAGTCTGTGCATGCTAATGAACCCTGCAGCTGTGCCATGGTATCCTCCGACCAGATGGAGGCGCTGTATATAGTTGGCTTAGCGCATTTCAGTTTTGATGCAGACACCACCACCTTTAGTCTTTCCAGACTTACGTGTCCTGTCAGCTCGTAATAAAGTAAAGTGATCGAGACTGACCTCTGAATCCGGGGTGGTCCCATCCAGCCAGGTTTCTGTCAGGGCGATGATACATGCATCTCTAAAGGTCCGCTCCAGACGGCATTTGGCATGCAGCAGATCCATTTTGTTCCTGAGAGAGCGAACATTAGCCAGCAGAATGGAGGGAAGAGGGGGTCTAAAAGGACGCCTCCTCAACCTGGTGCGCACCCCACCTCTCCTACCCCGTTTTCTTAGTCGAAGTTCTGGAGGTAGATTGACTGTCGGTTTCTGAAGGCAGGTGGAGGAAGAGCGAAGCTGAAGAAGCTCATGCCGGCTATAGGTGAGTGGTACAGAGCCGCTAATTCCTGGATGTAAAGCCCCGCAGATGTTTAGAAACCACAAGAGTAACAATATGATCGCAGTAATCTTGATCAAATACAGCATTTTGCGTGTGCCATTAAACAGCAAAAAACAAAACAAAAACAAAAATATAACAAACGAAATGACAGAGCAGTGTCGTCGCAGCAGAGCATGCGCCGGGAGCCGGAAGTTAGGAAGTTGTATAAGACTAGATCTGCAAAAACTAATCAATAAAATCTAGGTAATATTATTGATAATGAACATAATCGTCTACAAATTTTATTAGCACATCAAAACAGACAGAGCACAGTAGAAAAAGATCAATAATTATGACTAAAATACGCATTTTGCTAAAAAAAAAAAAAGTTAGAAATTAAGTGTAGGTTTAAAACCCTGCACATAACACAAATAATCATATTTATGAGAGCAGTAACAGTAAATGCACTATTGTTGGAATTGTTCATTAATATAATATAATTGTATGATTAAAATCGAATGATTGTGCTTGTTCCTCATACCTCATACAAGTTAACATTTTGTGCTTTTGTTTTTTCACTATTTTTAATGAAGTTGTTTTCATTTCTGTTATAAATTAGCAATCAAACTGTTGTTTTTAGGTTTATAATGTGATGTTTGTATTTGAGCTCTTTAATGCTGATAAGTTATAATGTACAGCAGAGCCTGCACAAATACAGTCACTATATAGGCATTATTTTACACATTGTCTAATGGACAACACTGGGCATGATGTGGACTGACAGTGTTTAAAACAATGGATTAAAACATTTTTTAATTAAAAAAATAATTTATTTAAATTTGTCATCCAGTTAATAAAAAATACATTGACAGATACATTGGTTATCAAAATAATCGTTAGTTGCAGCCCTACATAAAGAGGAGGTAGGAGGTATAATGCTGTGTATGTGCAATAAGTCATGTTTATTTATACATGTAATTAATTTTTATAGAGATAGTACATTATTACAGTGAAACAATTAGCTTTTTATTTTGTAAATTAGCTGAAATCCATTGGAGAAACAAATATAATAATTTTTATTTAGTAATATGATGTACATCAACTAAAGAAAACGTATTTAAGTTAAAACATTAATACTTGTGTGATCAGACTTAGGTTACATATTTAGTTATTATTATTATTACTATTATTATTATTATTATTAAATGGAGAGATGATCTGCTGAGTGAAGATGAGGGTCAGACAGGAGAGTCACAAACAGACTCGGATCCTCCGGATGATGTTCGTGTGCTTCAAGCTGCCCAAAACAACAGCTGCATGAAAGCCTCCTCACGCCCCTCACTAATGCTGATTTCATTAAAGTCGCTTTCAGACTGTTTTCTGAACACACAGAGGACGCGTTCAGGCTTTTATCAACTTTTCCATTAAAACTATTCATCAAATTTACACGCAGCTTTTCCCCGTGGCTGATGCTCGACTTGGATTTGATCTGACGGAGGCAAAAGAAACATTTCCTCTCCGCGTATTTTAGTCTCCAGTGAAAGTTCAGAACCTCTGCTCGGTGCTCACTTTGTTTTTACTGCGACAAACTATTTTACCGCTTCAGTTTTGCCCCAAATGTAAGAGAAGAAAACACAATCGTGAGGGGCTCGTGGAGGCGCAGAGACACCGAGCAGGGCGGGTTGAGTCTATAAGGTTCTCATGTGTTATTTAAGAGCGCAGCGGCGCTCGAGCGCTGATCATTGCTGAAACCAGACAGCGTTTGAAAGACTGTAGATCCGATCCGAGAGAGAGATGGCAGAAACCGCTCCAGCCCCGGCTGCTGCCGCCCCGGCCAAAGCGCCCAAGAAGAAGTCAGCTGCGAAAGCCAAGAAAGTAGGTCCAGGCGTCGGTGAGCTCATCGTCAAAGCTGTGTCCGCATCCAAGGAGAGGAGCGGCGTGTCCCTCGCCGCCTGAAGAAAGCTATCGCCGCCAGCGGCTACGACGTGGAGAAGAACAACTCCCGCGTCAAGATCGCCATCAAGAGCCTGGTGACTAAAGGCACCTTGGTGCAGGTCAAAGGGACCGGCGCTTCGGGCTCATTCAAGCTCAACAAGCAGAAAGCCGAGACCAAGAAGACACCGGCCAAGAAAGCGGCTCCTAAAGCGAAGAAGCCTGCGGCCAAGAAACCCGCTGCTGCCAAGAAGCCCAAGAGCGCAGTGGCAAAGAAGCCCGCGGCGAAGAAATCGCCCAAGAAGGCCAAGAAACCCGCCGCCACAGCCGCTAAGAAGGCGACGAAGAGCCCCAAGAAGGCAAAGAAGCCAGCAGCCGCTAAAAAAGCAGCCAAGAGCCCTAAAAAGGCCAAGGCGGCTAAACCTAAGGCGGCAAAGCCTAAAGCCGCCAAGCCTAAAAAGGCAGCGCCCAAAAAGAAATAAAGTCTTTACTGTTTCTCCTCAACGGCTCTTTTAAGAGCCACCCACCAACTCTGAATAAAGAGCAAAACTCGTGTATCTTATAGCGTTTAAAGTAAATAAAGATATGATTTTAGATCTTAGACTGCATTCAGAAAAGAACAAGCCACCCAGTTCTGAAAATAAACTCCAATAAACCATTTTTATATGTAAGATTTTAATTAAAAGATGATGTGGGTTCAGGCCGTGATCACAGTCCTAATGGGATGTTGTACAATACAGACATTGACAGACAACACTCGGCTGGAAAACTATAACAATACAAACAACAGTGAAAACACAACAGGAACATAATACTGTACAGTATCAGATTAAAAATATATATTTGAAATATATATATATATACCATGAAACCATTGAAATTCATGGTTCATAGTCAGAAATATGTGCATACATAATTATTCCGGCAGGAAGGGGGTTGGGCTTTGGAGGGAAGTTCAATGATTGGTTTAAATCTTTACAGACTCTAAACCAATGAGCGACTGGCACTCTAGATTAAAGACAGTATGTGGAGACCTGAAATCTCATTCTGTTCTTTCTGTCTGCGAAAGAAATATTAACTGAAAGTAAAAATGAGTGGAAGAGGCAAAACCGGAGGAAAAGCAAGAGCCAAGGCCAAGACTCGCTCATCCAGGGCAGGACTGCAGTTCCCCGTCGGCCGTGTTCACAGGCTTCTCCGCAAAGGCAACTACGCCGAGCGCGTCGGTGCTGGTGCTCCTGTTTATCTGGCGGCTGTGCTCGAGTATCTTACCGCTGAGATCCTGGAGTTGGCTGGAAATGCTGCTCGGGACAACAAGAAGACCCGCATCATCCCCCGTCATCTGCAGCTGGCGGTGCGCAACGACGAAGAGTTGAACAAACTTCTGGGCGGAGTGACCATCGCTCAGGGCGGTGTGCTGCCCAACATCCAGGCTGTGCTGCTGCCCAAGAAGACCGAGAAACCCGCCAAATCCAAATAAGCAGATTGTCTGTTTCATTGAAACCCAAAGGCTCTTTTAAGAGCCACCCATTTCATCTGATATAGAGTATTTTTCTTTGTTTAAAAGCATCATAAACCCTTTCGATTGAGAAGAGGGAAAATAAGACCCATCAATCCAGTCAAATGTACGAGGGTGTTTTTTTTTTTTTTTTTTAATAAGCACATGATGATCCCTTGATGTGTCTGTAGAGATCGTTTAGGAGGGGTGTAGGATCGCCAACATACCCTTCTCCCCTAATATTAAAATGCTTTTATTTTTCTCCTCTGATAATGTATTGAATATTATTTTGATAGATTACCCAAAATAAAAAACAATATACATATCAGCGTATATAACCGAAATGGGTCATTGTTACTCTGGGTTTTTTTTTATTTTTTTTTTTATCATGGCTGCACGCGGCTTTATATATTTTAGACTTTATACTGATTTTATACAGACTATAATGTGTTTTTGTTCTAATCAAAAATCTGCACAACCACTGGGAATTAAGTGTTTCAGAATAAATAAATAAATAAAACAATGTGAGTATGAAGCTCATGGAGGTGTCATCTGAGTCAACCGATCAAAGCACATTGAGCGGGAAATCCTCTACTTGTTTGAAAAAAAGGAAACGCGCAGTCATTGGCTAACAGTCATACACAGACGTCAAATATTAGCCAATCACAAGGCCTACATCCTCGCGACACTATCAGCACGTGGTGGTAAAATGATTTAAAAGCAGGCGTGTAACACAGAGCAGCATTTCCAGCGCAAGGAGAACAGAGAAGTCGACTTCAGCAATGGCAAGAACCAAGCAGACCGCTCGTAAATCCACCGGTGGCAAAGCCCCGAGGAAGCAGCTCGCTACCAAAGCCGCCCGTAAGAGCGCTCCGGCCACCGGCGGCGTCAAGAAGCCCCATCGTTACAGGCCCGGGACCGTGGCTCTCCGAGAGATCCGCCGTTATCAGAAGTCCACCGAGCTGCTGATCCGCAAACTGCCCTTCCAGCGGCTGGTCCGAGAAATCGCTCAGGACTTCAAGACGGATCTGCGCTTCCAGAGCTCCGCTGTCATGGCCCTGCAGGAGGCCAGCGAGGCTTATTTGGTCGGTCTGTTTGAGGACACCAACCTGTGCGCCATCCACGCCAAGAGGGTCACTATCATGCCCAAAGACATTCAGCTGGCCCGCCGTATCCGCGGAGAGCGCGCCTAAACCCGCATCAGCCACATCAAACCCCAAAGGCTCTTTTAAGAGCCACCAAAATTACACTGAACGAGACCATTTCCAGTTTAACGCTTACTGTCAGTCGAAAATTGTATTAACACTAGCTGGTATACCTCAAATGACCAATAATAATAAAATGTGTGCGTAAATATTTGTTTTCAAGAAACACCTCTGACATCCAGAGAATCTAGTTACACAATGTTTAATGTATACAGTAAACAAAATATCCCATCATGCCACATCAGTTTTGTCGAGGCTTTTGGCAATCGTGTCAGTTATTGTGGACTGCTTTGAAATTCGTATTGAAAGAGCATCAAATCTCAAAGCTAGAGCACAGACATTTTCCCACTACAAACACCATCACACCTTGAAGTATCTAATTGGCATTACACCACGAGGATCTATATCTTTATATCTATATCTGATCTATTGCAACTTATTCGGTCAATTGGCAACATGATTGGGTATAAAAAGAGCCCCTCAGAGTGGCAGTGTCTCTCAGAAGTCAAGATGGACAGAGGATCACCAATTCCCCCAATGCTGTGGTGAAAAACAGTGGTTGTTGGTATGCTGTAGCATTGATTAAAGTGTTGTAAATACTATAATATATACAGTATACTACAATTTACTATAGTATGGTCCAAAAACAATATAGTATTTACTATAAATTACTATAGTATTTTTTCACCTGCCGCATGGTCTGTTTTAAAACTTTTATCGCATGTTGAAGGCCAGAGAAGAGATTATTATTATGCAGGTACAAATTCAGCTAAGAGACCTACAGTTTAAATCTCAGAGGCCTAAAATCATTTATATTCTGCACATATATCTGAACTGTCTAATAAACTGTTGATCTCCAGCACATTTCATTGTCATTCAGTATCTCTGTATATTACATGACAATCTTATAATATTCTCTTTATCAAATGATTCAGTAACATTTTAGTATAGGGAACATATAAACTATTAACTAAACCTTTTTCCTCAATAAACTCCTAATTTACTGCTTATTAATAGTTAGTAAGGTAGTTGTTAAGTTTAGGTATTGGATTTAATTAAGAATGTAGAATAAAGTCATGCAGAATAAGACATTAATATGTGCTTAATAAGTACTAATAAATAGCCAATAGTCTAGTAATATGTATGATAATAAGAAACTAGTTAAAAGGCCGTAAAATAAAGTGTTACCAATGACTTATAAAACTTGATTTTTTATATTAAAGCACAGGGCTCGTTAGATCAGTGTTAGGGTGAAATCACAGTGTTTTGTGCTCGAACTATATTGAGGGGAGGGGCGTGTTGCGCCTTGTGACGCGGTGCTGCTTTCTATCAGGTCCTGTAAGCAAATGTAAAAGTCCTCCTACTAACACACTCGTCTACCATTCTTTATCATCGCTTGATAGAGTTGTGTTAAACATGTCTGGAAGAGGCAAAGGCGGTAAAGGGCTCGGAAAAGGAGGCGCCAAGCGTCACCGTAAAGTTCTGCGCGATAACATCCAGGGAATCACCAAACCCGCCATCCGTCGTCTCGCTCGCCGTGGCGGTGTCAAGCGCATCTCCGGTCTGATCTACGAGGAGACCCGCGGAGTGTTGAAGGTGTTTCTGGAGAACGTCATCCGCGATGCCGTCACCTACACCGAGCACGCCAAGAGAAAGACCGTGACCGCCATGGATGTTGTGTACGCGCTGAAGCGACAGGGACGCACTCTGTACGGCTTCGGAGGATAAACTTCTGAAACCAGGAACAACTACACCAACCCAACGGCTCTTTTAAGAGCCACCCACTCTCTCACTTAAAGAGTCCAATGTTTGTCGACCACACATTGAATTATAAAATGTTTTGTTTTCTGAATTCAGCATGAACTTTAGCAAAGTTCAATAAACTCATAACCTTTAACAGTAATGCATGAAGACTATCAACATCTTTCCCCCGCTATAACCGTAATGGTTCCCAAAATAAGAGTTTTGCTTTATATAGTGGTATTTGTTATATAACGAACTATTTGTTTCTGTCACACAATCTTTACTAATTCAGCAGATACTGTTTTACAAAACAAATAAAGGGGCATTAACATTAAAATAATAGCAAAGTTAGCAGAAGTGGAAATGCAGAAAACAAAAATGTTATTTATTTTACACAAAAGGTCAAATTGGCTTTTATTTACTATTTTGTTAGTTTATACAGTTAAACATTTTCATGAATCAAAACGTTTATAGGAAAAAGACTTTGTAAAGGGTGTCTGACCATTATTTGTCTCTTTCCTCCAACACTCCCTCAATGGCTCTATAATTGTGTTAAAATTACACGATGGTTCACAATATTTGTCTAGAATCGCTTATTTTCTCAAACTAATAATAAAAAGAGCGGGAGACGAAACAAAGGACACAGTCAGGGTGTAGTTCAAACTTTGAGCGGTTGGCGGCGGCGCATGTGATTGGCCCTCATTCCGCTCGTGACGCTTTGAGTTGTCCAATGAAATACGACTTTATGGGTTTGGCCTTTTAAAAGAGGCAATCTGATTGTTCATGTATCTCTTTAAAAATTAGCACAGGGCGGTGAATAAATGCCTCTGTGTCGCTTCTGTCCTCACATTGCTTTGTGAAGTTTGTGTTCAAAAAGCATCATGCCTGAACCAGCAAAGTCCGCGCCTAAGAAGGGCTCCAAGAAGGCCGTCACGAAGACCGCCGGTAAGGGAGGAAAGAAGCGCAAGAGGTCCAGGAAGGAGAGCTACGCTATCTACGTCTACAAAGTCCTGAAGCAGGTTCATCCTGACACCGGCATCTCTTCCAAGGCGATGGGCATCATGAACTCTTTCGTCAACGACATCTTCGAGCGCATCGCCGGTGAGTCGTCTCGTCTCGCTCACTACAACAAGCGCTCCACCATCACTTCTAGAGAGATCCAGACCGCCGTGCGTCTGCTGCTGCCCGGAGAGCTGGCCAAACACGCCGTGTCCGAGGGCACCAAGGCCGTCACCAAGTACACCAGCTCCAAGTAGAGATTCAACCGAGACTCTCAGCGACCCAAAGGCTCTTTTAAGAGCCACCCATCTTCTCCTTAAAGAGTTTGTTGTTTGTAGAATCTGTTTAAAACTAAATGTGATGTATCAAAAAATCGAGTTGGAAATCGTGTACTTCTATTGCTGTTAAAGCACTTCAAAACTTGAGCTCATTAGTAACTGTTTCTACATCATCAGAAATCTGCATATTAATTGAGATCAAGTTTACTATATGCATTTACAAAACATGTGATTATAAGGTTCATTACTGTAGACAGGAGCATTTGGGCCTAGTTAAGTTGACTTCTGATTGATTTTAATAGTCTACACTTTTCAATGTAGGACAAATTATTAAAGTACACAGATGAAATTTCATTTTTTAGCTCTCAAATGTTCTTCAGTTCCAAATCATGTACTTTTATTGCTGTTAAAACACTTCAAAACTTGAGCTCGTTAGTAACTGTTGCTCCATGATAAATCTGCATATTGAGGATCAAGTTTACTATACGCATTTACAAAGCATGTGATTATAAGGTTCATACTGTAGACAGGAGCATTTGGGCCTAGTTAAGTTGACTTCTGATTCAAGGAGGGTGTTTTTACAATAAAGTCTGACAAATCTTTCAGTCTTTGGATTTCTTATTATCAGCTTATTATGGACTAATGCCCTGCAGCTGTCTGAACATGTTTTTTTATTGAAATATCTTCCAACTAACCTGTCAAACGATCTAAGACTGAAGGACAATAATGAGAACTCTGAATATAACTGGAGCAGCTATTAAAATGCTTAAAGTGCATATTGCAGGTTTAACATTTTTTTTCGAGATGAATATATAACCTTGTACAAAAATACCATATAAAAGGATACTGCAGGGTTTAAAAATGTTTTGCGAGACATAAGGGCATTAATTTAGTAGATAAAGTGACGGTCTCTGTAAAACCGCTTTTTTTTCAGCGTCGCATCATTTTACGTCACTACAGGGAGATGTTCTCAGAGCTCTGTGTTGACTCAGTGCAGAATATATTGGTATTTAGCAACAGCGGCCGTGAATCAGTGTGTTTTCGGTAGTTTTTGTATTCTATTTATAATCGTAATGGTAAATTATTGTGTCTGTGGAGGTTGCACAAACTTCAGCCTGTCAGGACATCGAGTACAGAGGTTTACTAACAAGAAAAACTACGCTGCTATCTTCTGTGCCGGGGTTTGTTTTGTGCAGGTGAAGAGACGGGACGTACAAGGGACGTCCCCGGACGTTGTGAACGTCCGTTAAGGTCCGCGTTTGGTCCGCTTTGTAACGTTCGCTGACGGACGTTCGGGGGACGTCCGCGTTTAGTCCGCTTTTTAACGTTCGCTGGCAGACGTTCGCCGGACGTTCGGGGGACGTCCGCGTTTGGTCCGCTTTGTAACGTTCGCTGACGGACGTTCGGAGGACATTCAAGTCCTTGCCAGTTTGCGAAAGTCCTACTGACGTCCCTCATCTGGTATTTCCATAACAACACTTGTAAAAAAAAACAGCGTTGCCTTTTATCAACAGACCTTACACCTTGAAACTCAGACAAAGGGCAAATGAAACTAAACCTACTGGATTTAAAGGAGGTTGTGTTCCTTAAAATCCCTTTAAACATGATAATGGATTTACAGAAACCATGATTGTTTTGTTGTGCAGGTTGATATTATGGTTTTACTTCAAGTAATAGTTCAAGTAATAATCAAAAATAGTTGAATTCGGGTCATTCTACAGAAAAGTCCACTTTTGGTATGACAAAATGTCTTAAAATGTATTTCTTTGACAGCTTTATGATTTATTATTATTATTATTTTGTGCATTTAAAGACAGCATGTACCATTTTTTTTGTCACTGGTGTTACCATACTTCTCTGGCATTTTAAACATTTTTATGAAATGATATTTCTCAATTTTTTCAGCACATGCAGTCAGAGTTACAGAAAAAAAGATAATGAAAAAAATAAGGAGATTATGTGTGTTTTTTTTTTTTTTCAATCAGGTTAGTTAAAAGTGATTGAATTATGCTAATTTAATTATGCATGTATTTGCTATAACAATGGAAATATTTGAAAAACAGTTATAAACAAGTAATGCAATCCTTTACATCTTAATTCTTGAGTTTAGCAGAATTCAATGAATGTAAAAGTATTATCATGTCACATATGACACATTTTATTTAATGAGACAGACAAAAAACAGTAACACCAGTGACACAATGAATCACCAGTGACAGATACGACCAAATATAGCCTACTTATTCTTCAACTATAATCAAGGAGAGGAGACTAATTTTTTTACATTTTTTATACAATCAAAGACTTTTCATTGACACTTAGTGAAAGCAGTCAGTAAAAGATCATAAACAACATTTTAAAAATGTCTGTAAAATACGCTGTCCGTAAAATCGCTGCTTCTCAGCTTCTCAGTTTAGCCAAATACCCTCAATTTAGCCATATCTGACCAAAGGAGGATTAACAATAGGGAAAAAAGTTAGAATCACATTATTTAGTGCTATTTTATGCAAAATAACTAAATAAATAGCTTTGAATAAAGTTTTTTTTTTCTGTAAACAACACCAGTGACAGTAACACCAGTGACATTTTTCATGAAAAATGCATTTTATGGCTGCTGCAAGGTATCAATCAACATGTTGTCAATCATGGTATATTCACTAAATTAAGTAGTTTAATCCATTTGTATTCTAGTTTTTTAAAATTCCCTAATAATAAAGTAGGTCACACCAGTGACTTCAACTAAAAGCTTCATATGAAATTATGATTTTCTAATTAAAATTTCTGATAACTGAAAAGAGATAGTGGACTTTCCATGTGTCTTTCTTCATGGATCTTCAGGAAATAGGAAGAAGGTAGTCAATTGATGTCAACAGTGTGATTTTTATTTCAAAATAAGAGATTTTTGTTAAAGGTAACACCAGTGACACAACACCAGGGTTTTTTTTTATATATATATATATTTTATAATATTTATTCAGCATTTGTTTTTGTTTTTTTATGTCATTTACATAATATATTTGACAGTTATGCATACATTATTGTATTTAAACCCTGTTTCTGAGCTCAAAATAAAGCACTTTCCCACATGACTGTGGGGACGAGCACTTCTGTGCTGTTTGGAATTTTTATAATTAAAAAACAAATACTGCCACATTGATGCGCAAGAAGGTTTAATTGTTCAAATATTGTTTCATATTAAAATATAAAAAAAAAATGTTTTCAATATAAAAAAAGTGTTTTCAAGTGTAATATTTCTGTAAAGGGACAGAAAAGTTGACTTTTCTGTAGAATGACCCATTCATTGTAAAATGAAGTAAATATTAAAAATGAACAACTTTCATGTTAGCCTATGGGAAAAAATAATGGAGTAACTTCAACCTACTAACTAATTAAAGATGTCATCAGATCATGTGTGCTTTCAGCAGTTATCATTTTAAACATCAAAATCATGATGCCCCCCAATAGTAGGCTACTGAATATAAGATGTGGGATAATATAAGAATGGGACATTTTATCCAAGTCATCTCAATGGTAAAAAGTGTCCCAATCACCCTGAACTGGAGCTCTAAAATAATTTTATTGACTTCAACTGATGAATGCAGCCAAAGAAAAGATGAAGAATGGAAAAGCACTTTGCTGGCAAAGAAATTGGAAAATAACACAGGTAAGACAATTCCTATACCCATAAATACCTGTCAAACATGGTTTTATTAAAGAAAAGTTATTTAAAAAAAAATACTTAAATTTTTACACATAAGAAAGGTATAGCATGTGGCAAAAAGTGTAATATAGCCACACTGTGAGATACAAGCAAGTGACGATCGAGTGACGTCATTATTTAGGTTACGCGCATGTATCCATGGCAACGCTCGGCTGCGTCGACGGTTAACGGTCCTGCCGGTGATTTTCTCAGATGAGGCCTTGAGTTTTCTCTTTCGTCGGTCAAAAAGGTATTTTAAATTTTAGTTTAGCAGACATTAGCTACCATAACCACTGTTTATCTTGTAAAGTTTAAATTATATGACAAGATTACATTTACAAACGTTTGCTGAAGTTGTTGTCCGTCGCGGCTGACCGTTACGGCCTATCTTCAAATGTACGCTAATCTTGGTCTCACGAATCCAAATTGTCAGTAACAAATGTTTCTTAATAGACAGACGATACCTGAAACATTATTGAATGTGTTCATTTTGTCGTTTTAGGTTAGAAGCCATCGAAAAAACTGCCATCGGACTACCACAGCTGACAACGAGAGACGCGCGTGCACAACTGCATAACACACACACACACACACACACACACACACACGGAAAGAGCACAATTATGAAACTGCTCATTTATTATAAATAAATAAATGTATTTTTCTCCTTACAACGTGTTTGTGTTCTTTTGTTAACCTAGAAGTAAAATAAAAAACAATAAGAGGACTTAATCGAAAGTCCCCTAAACGTCCCGAATGGCCGCTGAACGTCCTGTGAACGTCCCCGTGACAGCCAGAGGACCCTACACATGGACGTTCGGGGGACGTTCGCAGAGGCCATTCAGGGGACGTTCTGGGGACCTTTTTTTGTTAGCTGGGACTTCACTTCTGCATCTGCGTCGAAAAACGCGTTCATTTTAGACTGGAGGATTATCATCCTGGCGATATGATGGAGTTCAACATTGTAATACTTCTGTAAATGATTATATTAAATGAATAAACTTACACACGCTATGCTTCTTCACCGTTTTTACTTGAATCAATTATAACACTGATGAATACAAATTATGTACACATGCATACAGTCTCACACTCACACAAAACAGTTTTGAATGATGTGCTGGTAATGTAAATACTCCAATTTCATGCATGCCATGTATGTAAACTTATATATACATTCAAGTTCACACAACTACATAATCACGGCGTCATACATCCTCACACAATCAGTGAATGGGCACGGAATAAACTCATAACACAGAATTAATGAATAAAGGATAACATGAAATACATACAGTAAGTTAACACTATATGTTTGGCCGCCGGCGGGAGACATGATCACGGATCCGTCAGAGATGCAGCTCGATGAAGACTTACGGTGCACATTTTAAGTTTTGTGTTTGATTATTACATTTGCTAACTACCAAATCAGTCGTGATGAGAAACGGCTATATCACGTAACGTTAGTGTGGACGGATATTAACGCGTGTGACATAGGGCCTACGCTTGATCAAAGTTTATTCGTTTCTGTTATTAGTAATCAGTTAGGCCTACTCCTAGATGACCAATAGCTTTGCTATTGCCTGATTCATGATAATAATCTGTACAATATTGTGATCTGAGCACATGTCGTTAACGTTATATCTATAAGCTAACACCGGTCTCTGTCCTGTTCTCCACTGCTTCTCCTCACACAACAGCTCAATGTGTCTCTTTTGACCGTTATTCTGTCTAATTCTGGCCTGTCCCTGCTCTCTTGACCACACAGCAGGCTAACTGTATGGCTGTGATTAGTTATACGAGTATAAATAAGCATTTACAATTTCCTCAGCATCCGAACTATCATTGCGATCCATTGTTTTCCTATAGTTTATATTGATCGCGTTCCCTTCAGTGACGTCACGTCCGATTTGGCATTTTTCAGATGCGGAAGTAAAATTCTCTCACAAAAAATGACTCCAGAAGCATATGTAGCGTATTTACGCGTGTTTTTTCAAGAACATCTATTTCATACATTATTTTTCTACACATTGAATCACTAAAGCTCTAACCTGCAATATGCCCTTTAAAGGGTCATGAACCCCCCCTGTTTTAGCTGGTCGTTCACACCTAATGCATTGGGTGCAGCATTAATGCAGCATTAGTGGAAACTAATGCTGCGTTCACCCACCTCGTATTTACTGGAATCTTGAGATGACAACACGTGATGTTATATTCGGAGCTGTTCACATCCTTAGACTGGGAATTATGCGTTTCTATGGCACCACTATCAATGCCTATGAATCTACAGTGGTCAGGTGGTACAGCGGCCACGTGGTACATCTTGGAGCTTTCAGAAAACTCCCAGCTTACAAGCTGTAATTACGAGCTCTACAAGGACATGGATGCTTTTTACAAGCTAGAATCTTGTAACTACAGGAATTATGAGGCTGCGTGAATGCACCTTTAATTTGAAGACATCCAGTTTTTTTTTACTAAAAAACGAAAATCTAATCAAAATCTTCTGTTCATTCGTTTTAAAAAGAAAACGAAAAAACTAAAAATTGGCTTGATTTTACGTTTTTCGTTCTGGGATTGGAAATTAATAATGTTTGAATAATCAATCTCTACATGTGGGCGGGAATGAAACGCCTCTTTCCGCTGATTGGTCAACCAGACGTCAAACCATGTCGTCATCAGTTGTTCATCTGTTCTGCTTAACAGAATAAAAGTCCCTCGCTCTACAGCTGTGCGGATTCTTAACGTGTTTATTGCAACTACATTTAATCTATTTCTCATAAATATTAATTTACTTTGCAGCTGCACACAGCTACCCCAGCCTACAGCTTTGGCACACTGCCTGTTTTATTTACTGACCAACTATAAAAATATAGTGAAGCTGCTCGACGCACTGGACAGCACGGAGCAAATGTACAACATTGAAGTAAAGCGCAAATCAGTAGATTGAATGCAGCAGTCATAACTTTTGTTTTAGACACCATGAGTTTTAGACATGGGATGAATTTGAAATATGACAGATCTAAAAAGATATTACATGTTATTAGTTCCTCAAGGCGGTGCTATTAGTTCAGAGATGGACTTTATTGAAATGCAAAATGGATGTCATGATTTGATGACGGAGGTAAACTCTTTTGAGATGTCAATTTGTGATTTCACACACAATAATAATAATAATAATAATAATAATTAATAAATAAATAGAGGTAATGTTAATTAAATATATTAAACATAGCCATTATAGTGCTCTCTTAGTTATAAGAAGATATCAAAACCCTAAAATAACACTAACAATAAAGAGATGAAGAGTATTTTAATAACCTATTTATTACCAGAAATGAACTTTACCTTAAGGGGGAACAGATTTTCAGGGGATTTTTTGTTTTACCTTTATATATGATTTTTTTCCTAATCTTATTAAATATGTAGGTATGCTATCTTCAATGTTAAGTTCTTAAACTTAGTCAATTAAATTAATAATATGATGCTAAAGGTTGTTACCAATTTGGATATTTGGATTATGACATTAATGTTGCCAGTAGGTGGCGGCAAGTTATTTTGTTAATGAATGAGTCATTTATTCAACCAATTTGTTCAAAACACTGATTCATTCAGGAATAACTATCAGTTGGATCTCTATAATCTTTTGGGCCATTGAATCATTCAGTCAACTGATTTGTTCAAAGACTCTGATTCATTCAGGAATGAAACACTGCTCTGTGCGCTACGAGTCAGTCGATTTGCATTGAAAGTTTAATTGGCAGATAAAATAAAACACCATTTTGTGTGACATTCATTAATACTAAATATATGAAATAAACTCAGAATATTGCCTAAAACAAAAGTTATAACTTTAAGAAAAGAAAAAAAATAGCATGTTGCCTATTATATACATACTGTATATTTGACATCATAGGCCAGTGATAACCTACATTTTCTACACTTCTCTATGGAAAAAAAAAAAAAAAAAACTCTCAAAATAGAATAGGCCTAATGGATATGCTGTGACTGTAAAATACACTGAAATTAATATATTTTCATAGCCTATCTGTCATAACAATTTAAATTCATCCCATGTTGTCTAAAACAAAAGTTATGACTGCTGCACATTTACACTTAAATCAATACTGGTACTTTGAACTTTAATTCAATGTATTGTACATTCGCTAGATTTTTATAGTTGGTCAGTTAAATTAAACAGGCAGTGTGCCAAAGTTGTAGGCTGGGGTAGTTGTGTGCAGCTGCAAAGTAAATTAATATTTATGAGATAAACTAATATTTCACATGTAGATGAATTTATGTCTACACAAAAGTAAGCCCTGACTCTGCACCAGTAAGATTTGTGTCAAGCCATTCACTAGTCTGATAAAAGAATGCAAATTTTACGCAAAACAAAAAATTGACTGGAACAAGATTCCAGTCAGGTATATTTCAAAGCTCAGTGTACCGCATGTGAATAAGGATGTACATTTGGGATGGGCTTAGTTTGCACTTCTAGTTGGTGGAGCTGCGGTGACTCAGCACTCCGAACGGCCGTGATCTGAGTGGCTCTTGAGTCTGCGCAGACACAGCAGACAGTTATGACCGCAGGGCAGCAGGTGAGGATCTCGGTACAGATCCAGACACACTGGACACATCCGTAACAAAGTTATGTTTCCAAGCGTTCTGCTTTGGTTGTGGGAACGGCGATTCGAAATGTTGTAAAACGGGGAAATTCCAGTTTGCTTAACCTTCTACTGCACACATGTTTTATTGTAAAAAAAAAAAAATAAAAATAGGCCCCCCCACCTCAAAATATATATTTTTTTTTCATTGCCTCAGGGCAACATTGTGCAACAATGGTACAGAATCAGAGAAATCATCAAAATCAATTTTTTGTTTTATTTGTTTATTTTTTTACATGTCAAGAAATCATTAACTAAAACGGGAAAAACACTTGGAAGGCATTGATATATTGAATTTGATACATGCATAGGTCTGTATCATGTAGTGTGTCATATAATGCCATATATAGTACTTCATGTACAAGATTTCACTCCATACAAACCTTCAAAAAGCACTTCTTTTCTGCTGTGAAATAGTGTTGTATGTAACAATTTTTTCACATCACTTTGGGTGTTCCTGCACACCCAGGAACCCTGCATCTTCCCTTCTTATAACCAGTGGCAGTTTTTGGTTATTGGGGGTCCTAAGCAAACCTCCAGGAGGGGGCACCCGTGATCGCATTCCCGGGGGTTTATCAGCTGGCAAATTTCAATGCACATTTAAGAGTGCAGTTTGCAACTATTATTAACAATATTGGAAAGATGAGGCTTATCAATATGTCACAATATCACCTGTTTGGACTCTTTGGACTCCTGGTTTTCTGTTTTGCATAATTTTCTGCCAGTCTGTCCATCATAGTTATGCATTTTGATTCACAAGCTTGCAATTCGATTCAGTATCAGTTATTTTGGATATACTGTATATCAGGTACAGTACATGGCAAATTTTCTCAAGACAAAAAAAAAAAAAAATCTCTCAACTAATGCTGTAAAATATAGTACATAGGAATCAGTTGGTACTACATTAATACTGAAGGTAAAAAAAACGATTAGTATACAAACTTAAATTACACTTAAGGAAATTTTTATAATAATAAAGTTGGTAGGCCTAATAACTTCAAAATTATTTCTACTCAAATTCATTTTTTTGAAATATAAACATTTAAATGGTGGCTGTCAACTTGATATATTTACTCAAACATGCCTTATATATTAAATAACATAAAAAAATATGATTATGTAATATGGTACATATATTAAGCTAAATGCTGTGCTGTAGAGCAGTGGTTCCCAAACCTGTCCTGGAGTACCCCCAGCCCTGCGCATTTTGTATGTCTCCCTGTTTCTGACACACCCATTTCAGGTCTTGCTGTCTCAACTAATGAGCACATGAGTTGAATCAGGTGTGATAAATGAGGGAAACATATAAAATGTGCAGGGCTGGGGGTACTCCAGGACAGGTTTGGGAACCACTGCTGTAGAGGGTTAACATTGCTGCGGCATTATCTTAAGGTTAGCATAATGTTCCTACAATGTTCTTTTGACCTACATTTTATTAACAATACAACATTCTAGGCATGTTGATTTGTAATGCAGTATTGTGAATTCCAGGGTGATGAGTGAGAGGTGGTTTGTGGGTTGTGGGAGGGCCAGGCAAAATCTCGTTCCAGGACCAGGGCCCTTAGGGAAGACCCGTATAGGCCCTCCAGGCCTCTGGGCCCACTGTACACAGTCCCCCTTCTCAATCTATGAAAAACGAAAATAGGAAAAAAAAATGTGCCAATGTTAATATTTACTTGTAAAACTGATATTATTATGTTTAGTTGACTACATCTTTGCAATTTTAACTAGATATTTTCTTGCAGAGTTTCACGCAGCTCATTTTATGGTAGAACAGGGGTGTCCAACCCTGCGGCTGGAGGGCTACTGTCCTGCAGAGTTTAACTCCAACCCGGATCAAACACACCATTTTAGTTGACAGATGTTTCAGTTATTTAGGTATGTTTTTAAGACTGTCCAGTTGGTTTGTTTGTGTGTGTCTAGTGCAAATGTGTTGTTGTATGTATGTATGTATGCATATACATATTGATTTGGGCTGTTTGGTAATTGCTTGGTTCAAGGGTAATCACCTTTAAAGGGTTAGTTTACCTATGAACTCCTGTATGATTTCACATGAGTCTTTTCAGGAAAAAAAGTATAAATATCAAAAACAAATAACAGTTTTTTTCTTAGTCTTATTAAGTGCAAACAATAAGTGCAACTATAATCAAGGTACTCTCTCAATGTACAAAGCGCAAACAGAGACCAGAGCTAAGAGGTGGTTACAACTGCCTAAGATAGGTTTGATATTGGGGGACATGCTATTGTATGTATTTTGCTATTGTATGTATTTTGCGCGCATCAGGGAGTTTATGCTGTACTTTCGCTTTGAAATTCAAAAGCGATGGTGCTGAGCGTGCTCTACAAGATGAGACATGGACATTTTACAGTTCTTGGACCGTTACAAATCAACATGCCTAGAATGTTGAATTATTAGTAAAATGTAGGTCAAAAGAACATTGCAGGAACATTATGCTAACCTTAAGATAATGTTCCAGCAATGTTAAGCAAACTGGACATTTCCACATTTTAGAACGTTTTAGTCTCCATTGATTTTGTATTGCGTGAGCGTGAGGCTGCCTCCTTGTCATTTCTGACTTGTAACAAAAACCAGAACAATGTGTAAAAGTGCTATGTGACAAGGTGTACAGCAAACAAGCTAAAAAACCCAGAACTTTTTAGTTTTATAAGCTACCGAACCGTAAAAGCCAGCCCTTCAATTATCCAAATGTCAGTTTTATATATTATATTTCCTGTCGCTGATTATGTTACCTTCTAGTGGGCGTAGTTCTCAGTGCAATATAACGTCACACTTTTTAGTCCTTAAACGCTTTTTTGGGGGGGGGGTCGACAACTTAGTTTTTGGTTCTGGGTTTTTGTGTAACTAGGAAGCTTGTTTTGAAATTATTTTATTTGGTACAAAATGGCACAAAGTCACACTTGTGGTGTTGCAGGTCAAAAATAACCGGCCTACATAAATTGCTCATAAACCTCTCTATATGCCATGTTGTCACCAATATTTGACTACTTAATTTCTTTCATTAAGCATCATAATAGCTGTTCCAGTAATATTCAGAGATCTCATTATTGTCCTTCAGTCGTCATCATCATCATTTGACAGATCACTTGGAAAATACTTTATTAAAAAACATTTTCAGACAGCTGCAGGGCATTAGTCCATAATAAGCTGACAATGAGAAATCTAAAGACTGAAAGACTGATCAGACTTTATTGTAAAAACACCCTCCTGACAAGTGAATTTAACTAAACTGTTTTATTAGCGCTGACTGTAAAAATGAATCAAATAGACTTAAATGTTCCTGTCTACAGTAATGAACCTTATAATCATATGCTTTGTAAATGCATATAGTAAACTTGATCCCCATTAATATGCAGATTTCTGATAATGGAGCAACAGTTACTAATGAGCTCAAGTTTTGAAGTGTTTTAACAGCAATAAAAGTACATGATTTGTAACTAAAAACACTTGAGGACTAAAATTGAAATTTCAGCTGTTTATTTAAATTAATAATTTGTAAAACTGAAAGCCTTTTTTCCCCCTATATCCACGTCATTTTAACCCCATAGTTTACCTAGATTCACTTCCAAATATAATTGATATTTAGTTTACAACCGAAGCTCTTTAAGGAGAAGTTGGGTGGCTCTTAAAAGAGCCTTTGGGTCCCTGAGAGTCTCGGTTGAATCTCTACTTGGAGCTGGTGTACTTGGTGACGGCCTTGGTGCCCTCGGACACGGCGTGTTTGGCCAGCTCTCCGGGCAGCAGCAGACGCACGGCGGTCTGGATCTCTCTAGAAGTGATGGTGGAGCGCTTGTTGTAGTGAGCGAGACGAGACGACTCACCGGCGATGCGCTCGAAGATGTCGTTGACGAAAGAGTTCATGATGCCCATCGCCTTGGAAGAGATGCCGGTGTCAGGATGAACCTGCTTCAGGACTTTGTAGACGTAGATAGCGTAGCTCTCCTTCCTGGACCTCTTGCGCTTCTTTCCTCCCTTACCGGCGGTCTTCGTGACGGCCTTCTTGGAGCCCTTCTTAGGCGCGGACTTTGCTGGTTCAGGCATGATGCTTTTTGAACACAAACTTCTCAAAGCAATGTGAGAACAGAAGCGACACAGAGATATTTATTCACCGCCCTGTGCTAATTTTCAAAGAGATACAGAAACTCTCTGATTGCCTCTTTTAATAGGCCAAACCCATAAAGTCGTATTTCATTGGACAACTCAAAGCGTCACGAGCGGAATGAGGGCCAATCACATGCGCCGCCGCCAACCGCTCAAAGTTTGAACTACACCCTGACTGTGTCCTTTGTTTCGTCTCCCGCTCTTTTTATTATTAGTTTGAGAAAATAAGCGATTCTAGACAAAAACTGTGAACCATCGTGTAATTTTAACACAATTATAGAGCCATTGAGGGAGTGTTGGAGGAAAGAGACAAATAATGGTCAGACACCCTTTACAAAGTCTTTTTCCTATAAACGTTTTGATTCATGAAAATGTTTAACTGTATAAACTAACAAAATAGTAAATAAAAGCCAATTTGACCTTTTGTGTAAAATAAATAACATTTTTGTTTTCTGCATTTCCACTTCTGCTAACTTTGCTATTATTTTAATGTTAATGCCCCTTTATTTGTTTTGTAAAACACAGTATCTGCTGAATTAGTAAGGATTGTGTGACAGAAACAAATAGTTCGCTATATAACAAATACCACTATATAAAGCAAAACTTTTATTTTGGGAACCATTACGGTTATAGCGGGGGAAAGATGTTGATAGTCTTCATGCATTACTGTTAAAGGTTATGAGTTTATTGAACTTTGCTAAAGTTCATGCTGAATTCAGAAAACAAAACATTTTATAATTCAATGTGTGGGTCGACAAACATTGGACTCTTTAAGTGAGAGAGTGTGTGGCTCTTAAAAGAGCCGTTGGGTTGGTGTAGTTGTTCCTGGTTTCAGAAGTTTATCCTCCGAAGCCGTACAGAGTGCGTCCCTGTCGCTTCAGCGCGTACACAACATCCATGGCGGTCACGGTCTTTCTCTTGGCGTGCTCGGTGTAGGTGACGGCATCGCGGATGACGTTCTCCAGAAACACCTTCAACACTCCGCGGGTCTCCTCGTAGATCAGACCGGAGATGCGCTTGACACCGCCACGGCGAGCGAGACGACGGATGGCGGGTTTGGTGATTCCCTGGATGTTATCGCGCAGAACTTTACGGTGACGCTTGGCGCCTCCTTTTCCGAGCCCTTTACCGCCTTTGCCTCTTCCAGACATGTTTAACACAACTCTATCAAGCGATGATAAAGAATGGTAGATGAGTGTTACTAGGAGGCCTTTTACATTTGCTTACAGGACCTGATAGAAAGCAGCACCGCGTCACAAGGCGCAACACGCCCCTCCCCTCAATATAGTTCGAGCACAAAACACTGTGATTTCACCCTAACACTGATCTAACGAGCCCTGTGCTTTAATATAAAAAATCAAGTTTTATAAGTCATTGGTAACACTTTATTTTACGGCCTTTTAACTAGTTTCTTATTATCATACATATTACTAGACTATTGGCTATTTATTAGTACTTATTAAGCACATATTAATGTCTTATTCTGCATGACTTTATTCTACATTCTTAATTAAATCCAATACCTAAACTTAACAACTACCTTACTAACTATTAATAAGCAGTAAATTAGGAGTTTATTGAGGGAAAAGGTTTAGTTAATAGTTTATATGTTCCCTATACTAAAATGTTACTGAATCATTTGATAAAGAGAATATTATAAGATTGTCATGTAATATACAGAGATACTGAATGACAATGAAATGTGCTGGAGATCAACAGTTTATTAGACAGTTCAGATATATGTGCAGAATATAAATGATTTTAGGCCTCTGAGATTTAAACTGTAGGTCTCTTAGCTGAATTTGTACCTGCATAATAATAATCTCTTCTCTGGCCTTCAACATGCGATAAAAGTTTTAAAACAGACCATGCGGCAGGTGAAAAAATACTATAGTAATTTATAGTAAATACTATATTGTTTTTGGACCATACTATAGTAAATTGTAGTATACTGTATATATTATAGTATTTACAACACTTTAATCAATGCTACAGCATACTGTAGTATTAACTATAGTGAACTGATAAACTGTTATAAATCGCGTAGTATCCTTTAATTTTTACTACAGTAAACTGTAGTATTGTAGTATAATTTACCATATAGTTGTAGAAAGCTTAGTAAAGTATTGGGTAAAGTACAAACCCGATTCCAAAAAAGTTGGGACACTGTACAAATTGTGAATAAAAACTGAATGCAATGATGTGGAAGTTTCAAATTTCAATATTTTATTCAGAATACAACATAGATGACATATCAAATGTTTAAACTGAGAAAATGTATCATTTTAAGGGAAAAATAAGTTGATTTTAAATTTCATGGCATCAACACATCTCAAAAAAGTTGGGACAAGGCCATGTTTACCACTGTGTGGCATCCCCTCTTCTTTTTATAACAGTCTGCAAACGTCTGGGGACTGAGGAGACAAGTTGCTCAGGTTTAGGAACAGGAATGTTGTCCCATTCTTGTCTAACACAGGCTTCTAGTTGCTCAACTGTCTTAGGTCTTCTTTGTCGCATCTTCCTCTTTATGATGCGCCAAATGTTTTCTATGGGTGAAAGATCTGGACGGCAGGCTGGCCATTTCAGTACCCGGATCCTTCTTCTACGCAGCCATGATGTTGTAATTGGTGCAGTATGTGGTCTGGCATTGTCATGCTGGAAAATGCAAGGTCTTCCCTGAAAGAGACGACATCTGGATGGGAGCATATGTTGTCTCTGAATCTTTGGAAGATATTATGCACTGTAGATGATGATAACTTCAAACTCTGCAATCTTTCTGATATTGCTCCACTATTTTTCACCGCAGCATTGGGGGAATTGGTGATCCTCTGTCCATCTTGACTTCTGAGAGACACTGCCACTCTGAGAGGCTCTTTTAATACCCAATCATGTTGCCAATTGACCTAATAAGTTGCAAATTGGTCCTTCCAGCTGTTCCTTATATGTACATTTAACTTTCCGGCCTCTTATTGCTACCTGTCCCAACTTTTTTGGAATGTGTAGCTCTCATGAAATCCAAAATGAGCCAATATTTGGCATGACATTTCAAAATCTCTCACTTTCAACATTTGATATGTTATCTATATTCTATTGTGAATAAAATATAAGTTTTTAGAGATTTGTAAATTATTGCATTCCTTTTTTATTCACAGCTTGTACAGTTTCCAAACTTTTTTGGAATCAGGTTTGTAACTTGTTTATATTACTACAGTTGTTATATTATCACAGCAACCACACTAATTTAATTCAAGTACTTTACTATATTATGGTTCAAAAACACTATTTACTATGAATTACTGTAGTATTTTTTTTTTTTTTAGGTAGAACATTTGATAACTGGATGAGCTCAAAAATGATGTGATCAAACCAGCTGTGGGAAATATAAAGCAGCTCAGAGTGCACAGGTGCATTGAATGATGATACGAGCAATGGATGGAAACAATCTGAGAGGAAGAGGAGGAAGAGGATAGAGACGAGGAAGAGTATGTCTGAGAAGAGGAACATGATAGAGACGAGGAAGAGGATGAACCCAACACACAGATGTGATGCTGAGGCAGAATGAATTTTGCAGTTGCACAACTTTTTTGAGTGTACTGCAAATATGTTTCATTTAGAGGTTTTTTTTTTTTTTTTTTTGGCAGTGGTCTCAAAGTCAATTCCTGGAGGGCCACAGCTCTGCAGTTTTGCTCCAACCTCTAATCAAACATACCTGATCCAGCTAATCAAGGTCTTCAGGATTACTAGAAACTTCCAAACAGGTGTGAGTTGGAGCTAAACTGTGCAGAGCTGTGGCCCTCCAGGAATTGAGTTGAGACCACTGCTTTTTGGGCTTTTGCATTTGAATTACAGTATTTTCACAGTATGCAAGTGTTGAATGTACAGACATGCAATACTACACTAAACTTGGAGTGCATATGGTGTACAATAAATTCAACTTAGTTAATATACTTTTACATAATTACAAATTTTGTTTACTGTATACATTAAACACTGTGTAACTAGATGTTCTGGATGGTTTTGTTAATAAAGATTAGTTTTTGTTTAATGCTATGAAAAAGAAAGTGGACAAAAGTTTCAAGAAATGTTTTTGCAATTGTGAAAAACTGTAAAGAACGTGTTTACACTATTAGCTACAAGTTGTATATATTAATTTAAAGTAGTAAACTATTTCTCAAAGACATTAAGAACTTGTGCGTGCATATATATATATATATATATATAAAATATATAATTTATTTTTATTATTAAATAATGGTAATTTTTGAGGTGTACCAACTAATGTTAATACAACTTTTGATCGATAGTAAGCGTTAAATTAGAAGTCGTCTCGTTTAGTGCAATTTTGGTGGCTCTTAAAAGAGCCGTTGGGGTTTGATGTGGCTGATGCGGGTTTAGGCGCGCTCTCCGCGGATACGGCGGGCCAGCTGAATGTCTTTGGGCATGATGGTGACCCTCTTGGCGTGGATGGCGCACAGGTTGGTGTCCTCAAACAGACCGACCAAATAAGCCTCGCTGGCCTCCTGCAGGGCCATGACAGCGGAGCTCTGGAAGCGCAGATCCGTCTTGAAGTCCTGAGCGATTTCTCGGACCAGCCGCTGGAAGGGCAGTTTGCGGATCAGCAGCTCGGTGGACTTCTGATAACGACGGATCTCTCGGAGAGCCACGGTCCCGGGCCTGTAACGATGGGGCTTCTTGACGCCGCCGGTGGCCGGAGCGCTCTTACGGGCGGCTTTGGTAGCGAGCTGCTTCCTCGGGGCTTTGCCACCGGTGGATTTACGAGCGGTCTGCTTGGTTCTTGCCATTGCTGAAGTAAACTTCTCTGTTCTCCTTGCGCGGGAAATGCTGCTCTGTGTTACACGCCTGCTTTTAAATCATTTTACCACCACGTGCTGATAGTGTCGCGAGGATGTAGGCCTTGTGATTGGCTAATATTTGACGTCTGTGCATGACTGTGCATGACTGCGCGTTTCCTCTTTTTCAAACAAGAAGAGGATTTCCCGCTCAATGTGCTTTGATCGATTGACTCAGTGTCAGATGACACCTCCATGAGCTTTATACTCACATTGTTTTATTTTTTATTTATTTATTCTGAAACACTTAATTCCCAGTGGGTGTGCAGATTTTTGATTAGAAAAACACATTATGGTCTGTATAAAATCAGTATAAAATCTAAAATATATAAAGCCGCGTGCAGCCGTGATAAAAAAATAAAAAAAAAAACCCAGAGTAACAATGACCCATTTCGGTTATATACGCTGATATGTATATTGGTTTTTATTTTGGGTAATCTATCAAAATAATATTCAATACATTATCAGAGGAGAAAAATAAATGCATTTTAATATTAGGGGAGAAGGGTATGTTGGCGATCCTACACGCCTCCTAAACGATCTCTACAGACACATCAAGGGATCATCATGTGCTTATTATATAAAAAAAAAAAAAAAAAAAAAAAAAAAACACCCTCGTACATTTGACTGGATTGATGGGTCTTATTTTCCCTCTTCTCAATCGAAAGGGTTTAAGATGCTTTTAAACAAAGAAAATACTCTATATCAGATGAAATGGGTGGCTCTTAAAAGAGCCTTTGGGTTTCAATGAAACAGACAATCTGCTTATTTGGATTTGGCGGGTTTCTCGGTCTTCTTGGGCAGCAGCACAGCCTGGATGTTGGGCAGCACACCGCCCTGAGCGATGGTCACTCCGCCCAGAAGTTTGTTCAACTCTTCGTCGTTCCGCACCGCCAGCTGCAGATGACGGGGGATGATGCGGGTCTTCTTGTTGTCCCGAGCGGCATTTCCAGCCAACTCCAGGATCTCAGCGGTAAGATACTCGAGCACAGCCGCCAGATAAACAGGAGCACCAGCACCGACGCGCTCGGCGTAGTTGCCTTTGCGGAGAAGCCTGTGAACACGGCCGACGGGGAACTGCAGTCCTGCCCTGGATGAGCGAGTCTTGGCCTTTGCTCTGGCTTTTCCTCCGGTTTTGCCTCGTCCACTCATTTTTACTTTCAGTTAATGTTTCTTTCGCAGACAGAAAGAACAGAATGAAATTTCTGGTCTCCACATACTGTCTTTAAACTAGAGTGCCAGTCGCTCATTGGTTTAGAGTCTGTAAAGATTTAAACCAATCATTGAACTTCCCTCCAAAGCCCAACCCCCTTCCTGCCGGAATAATTATGTATGCACATATTTCTGACTATGAACCATGAATTTCAATGGTTTCATGGTATATATATATATATATATATATATATATATATATATATATATATTTCAAATATATTTTTAATCTGATACTGTACAGTATTATGTTCCTGTTGTGTTTTCACTGTTGTTTGTATTGTTATAGTTTTCCAGCCGAGTGTTGTCTGTGAATGTCTGTAGTGTACAACATCCCATTAGGACTGTGATCACGGCCTGAACCCACATCATCTTTTAATCAAAATCTTACATATAAAATGGTTTATTGGAGTTTATTTTCAGAACTGGGTGGCTTGTTCTTTTCTGAATGCAGTCTAAGATCTAAAATCATATCTTTATTTACTATATCTATATTTTATTATTTTATTTATACATATCTATATTTATTTTATTTACGCTATAAGATACAGGAGTTTTGGTCTTTATTCAGAGTTGGTGGGTGGCTCTTAAAAGAGCCGTTGAGGAGAAACAGTAAATACTTTATTTCTTTTTGGGCGCTGCCTTTTTAGGCTTGGCGGCTTTAGGCTTTGCCGCCTTAGGTTTAGCCGCCTTGGCCTTTTTGGGGCTCTTGGCTGCTTTCTTAGCGGCTGCTGGCTTCTTTGCCTTCTTGGGGCTCTTCGTCGCCTTCTTAGCGGCTGTGGCGGCGGGTTTCTTGGCCTTCTTGGGCGATTTCTTCGCCGCGGGCTTCTTTGCCGCTGCGCTCTTGGGCTTCTTGGCAGCAGCGGGTTTCTTGGCCGCGGGCTTCTTCGCTTTAGGAGCCGCTTTCTTGGCCGGCGTCTTCTTGGTCTCGGCTTTCTGCTTGTTGAGCTTGAATGAGCCCGAAGCGCCGGTCCCTTTGACCTGCACCAGGGTGCCTTTGGTCACCAGGCTCTTGATGGCGATCTTGACGCGGGAGTTGTTCTTCTCCACGTCGTAGCCGCTGGCGGCGATGGCTTTCTTCAAGGCGGCGAGGGACACGCCGCTCCTCTCCTTGGATGCGGACACAGCTTTGACGATGAGTTCACCGACGCCTGGACCTGCTTTCTTGGCTTTCGCAGCTGACTTCTTCTTGGGCGCTTTGGCCGGGGCGGCAGCAGCCGGGGCTGGAGCGGTTTCTGCCATCTCTCTCTCGGATCGGATCTACAGTCTTTCAAACGCTGTCTGGTTTCAGCAATGATCAGCGCTCGAGCGCCGCTGCGCTCTTAAATAACACATGAGAACCTTATAGACTCAACCCGCCCTGCTCGGTGTCTGTGCGCCTCCACGAGCCCCTCACGATTGTGTTTTCTTCTCTTACATTTGGGGCAAAACTGAAGCGGTAAAATAGTTTGTCGCAGTCAAAACAAAGTGAGCACCGAGCAGAGGTTCTGAACTTTCACTGGAGAATAAAATACGCGAAGAGGAAATGTTTCTTTTGTCTCCGTCAGATCAAATCCAAGGCGAGCATCAGCCACGGGGAAAAGCTGCGTGTAAATTTGATGAATAGTTTTAATGGAAAAGTTGTTAAAAGCCTGAACGCGTCCTCTGTGTGTTCAGAAAACAGTCTTAAAGCGACTTTAATGAAATCAGCATTAGTGAGGGGCGTGAGGAGGCTTTCATACAGCTGTGGTTTTGGGCAGCTTGAAGCACACGAACATCATCCGGAGGATCTGAGTCTGTTTGTGACTCTCCTGTCTGGCCCTCATCTTCACTCAGCAGATCATCTCTCCATTTAATAATAATAATAATAGTAATAATAATAATAACTAAATATGTAACCTAAGTCTGATCACACAAGTATTAATGTTTTAACTTAAATACGTTTTCTTTAGTTGATGTACATCATATTACTAAATAAAAATTATTATATTTGTTTCTCCAATGGATTTCAGCTAATTTACAAAATAAAAAGCTAATTGTTTCACTGTAATAATGTACTATCTCTATAGAAATGAATTACATGTATAAATAAACATGACTTATTGCACATACACAGCATTATACCTCCTACCTCCTCTTTATGTAGGGCTGCAACTAACGATTATTTTGATAACCAATGTATCTGTCAATGTATTTTTTATTAACTGGATGACAAATTTAAATAAATTATTTTTTTAATTAAAAAATGTTTTAATCCATTGTTTTAAACACTGTCAGTCCACATCATGCCCAGTGTTGTCCATTAGACAATGTGTAAAATAATGCCTATAGTGACTGTATTTGTGCAGGCTCTGCTGTACATTATAACTTATCAGCATTAAAGAGTTCAAATACAAACATCACATTATAAACCTAAAAACAACAGTTTGATTGCTAATTTATAACAGAAATGAAAACAACTTCATTAAAAATAGTGAAAAAACAAAAGCACAAAATGTTAACTTGTATGAGGTATGAGGAACAAGCACAATCATTCGATTTTAATCATACAATTATATTATATTAATGAACAATTCCAACAATAGTGCATTTACTGTTACTGCTCTCATAAATATGATTATTTGTGTTATGTGCAGGGTTTTAAACCTACACTTAATTTCTAACTTTTTTTTTTTTTTTTAGCAAAATGCGTATTTTAGTCATAATTATTGATCTTTTTCTACTGTGCTCTGTCTGTTTTGATGTGCTAATGAAATTTGTAGACGATTATGTTCATTATCAATAATATTACCTAGATTTTATTGATTAGTTTTTGCAGATCTAGTCTTATACAACATGTAAACACAAGCCCAACACAGGCAACCTTGATTACAAAATCATTAAAGGTAAAAAAGTTTCTTTCATTGGGACAGTTTTACACATACTACAAAATACATTGAAAAAAAAAAAAAAAAATTAAGAATGTTTAAAATGATATCAACTCACATGAGATGAAGAGTTCAGTCTATCAGAGGCCTACAGAAAGCTGATGTATTCTCCATGGAGTCACCTCATGGGGCTGATGAAGGCCAGATGAATCCTCCACACTTTTCTTGGAGGACAATGCCCCTCTTGAAAAAACTTGTGATGCTGCATCCATGCCAGTAGGTGTCAGTATGAAGTCTCTTGTCAGGGCTGGGCAAACTCGGTCCTGGAGGGCCGCTCCCTGCAG
Organism: Megalobrama amblycephala; assembly: GCF_018812025.1. Classification (NCBI taxonomy): domain Eukaryota; kingdom Metazoa; phylum Chordata; class Actinopteri; order Cypriniformes; family Xenocyprididae; genus Megalobrama; species Megalobrama amblycephala. Next base: position 3,861,853 of record NC_063058.1, read on the forward strand.
AGTTTTGATGTTGCATCCATGGACTATCATATAGACTCTAGTAGGTTACAGTCCAGCTTTAGTTTGGTTCTGTCTTCACCTTCACCCCATATGGACTCAGGACCTAAAATGCCTAAATGACCTAAATGAGAAGAATATTGTACACAACATTAATACACAGCTTGCTGGAATACAGTTGTTATTAGTCAGTTGAACAATCATCTAGCCATGTAATAAGTGCAATAATGTCCATTCAGCCGGTGTTATCACAAATAACCCTAAAAGGGTGATCAGGACAGAAAGAAACATTATATGACCGGCAGACTGTATTATCCTTTACTTATTCTTGAAAGGGGCTCATACAATAAAATCTTTATCTTCATCTTAATCTTTAAATTATTGCTCATACAATGTCACTTACGTTTGGACGTCAAAGCTTTCTTAAAATAACTGTAATTTTTTTTTATATAATTACAAAAGAATTCTTTCAAAAACAACAAAAACAGTAATAATTCCAAACGTTATTGTACTGTAATATATGTACTGTGCTGTGAAATATATTGTGAAAAATGCATATTAAGTTATTTTGTGAGTTTTCCTTCTTCTCTGTCAGCAGATCCCTTTAGAAATGTCAGAGTTTTATCTTTGTTGTAGAGGGTTTTTTTCTGTCACTCCTAAAATTACAGAATAATATTTATTTATCATGAGATCAAACGTTTGAACTAGTTTTGATTTTTGCGCTTCATGTGAACCAATAGTAAAAACAGTACATACAAATTACATACAAAATGTATGAAAACCTCTCATCTACACATAACATATTAATAAAAAAAAAAAAAAAACACATTTTCATAAATAAGAGTTCAATCGATAGAGTTAGCATACCTCTTCTGAAAACGGTTGAGTTTTATGTATTATTTCTGTGATTTTATAAACTAAACTCACCTGAAAGCAGTGAAACAACAGCGAGAGACTGGAGTTTTGCAGTTGTTGTTTCTCCGTTTCCATGGCAACTCTGCTGTCTCGCGCTTGCTCCACGTGACTCGAATGTTCAAAGGGCACGCCCATTAAAACACGTTATGCGTCACAAAAATAAACTTCTAGATTTTGAATTATTTTGTTTAGGAACACAAATTATTTCATGTTAAACCGTGCTTATATGCAGACACAGTATTTTTTAATTCCAACACTTTGCTTTGGTTAAATATTAAAGTAGTCTCATTATTTTTTTATTATTTTTAACCATAAAAATAAATTTATATAAAAAAAAATATATAAATATAAATTTATAAAATAAAGATGTCCTGTAGCACTCAGTAGAAACACTAGACAGACTATCCACTATCGCTTACCATGGTACATTGTTAGCTGGGTTACTATGGTCTTACTGCAACAGGCCATAGTTACACCATGGTTACTGTAGTAATACCATAGTTAAACCATGGTTCAATGTGTAGTTACTATGGATTTACTATAAAAAAACATGGTTAATCCATGGTTACTACAAAAAAAGAAAAGGTTAATTTTCGTAAGTATGTCTTGTTCATCCACTCACTCTTTCCAGATTTAATATATTTGATAAACGCTTACTGCTTCTGTCACATTTTGAAATGAACCACGCAAATTATATGACGTGTAGGGTTGCCACCTTCAATACAGAAAAATAAGGGACGCCGGCCGCAGCGGGGGCCACACCCCTTGGGGCCACGATGACCACAGTCCCGATGGTGTGCCAGTGGTGGTATATCATAGAACCAATGGACATTATAATAAGATATGTGCTATTGAAATCAGTGTGAACAGATGCACTCAATCTCTCACTATCACAACTCAAGTGTTCATATTGAATACACAGCTATGACAAAAATAAACATAGGCCAACAAAGTGACTGAGACCACAAAAAATAAGCTTTTGGAGGAACTTGTGAGATGTGAACCATATTTTAATAACTTATTAAATTAACAGATCCATAACTTAGTAATTATAAATTAACCAAATTGTCATTTGTTGTGAACAAAGATTTTGGCTAAAATATTTGTCATTGTTTGCAGTAACACCATCCAAACAGTGAAATCACACCTAAATAACAGTAAATGACATAATATCTACAAACATTTCTTATTTAAGTAAAACATTTAACATTTTTATTATTGGTAAGTAAATATATTTTTGTATTTATTTATTCCATTTTTATATAGACTATTGTTAATTCTATAGTATTGAATGATGCAATTATTTAAATTGGTTAAGCATAAATAGTTGTTTATTTTATTCACATAGGTACTATATTTTGATTAAATATGTATTAAATATATATCTCTTATCTCTTATTAAAGTAATGCTTATGTGTCTGACTGTACAACTTAACCTTAATAAACAAATCCTACCATAACATGATTAATGTACATTATTAACATTATTTCTTGATAGGCAGCATATGAAATCTAACGTTATCAATCAAAAACTTGAGGTGATAAAAAAAAAAAACAAAAAAAAAAAAAACATTACACTATCTGCCTCAGGAGAGAACTGGTGAGGCGGCGTCCCGCCCTCCTCTGACTCTGATTGGTCGTGATTCACGGCACGTGAACCTGAAACCAATCAAACCACGATGGCAGCGAGTATTACCCAATCAGGGGCAGAATAGGACGTGTCTTTACACAATGAGGGTGGGGTGATTTGCATGGGATGCTGCATAACGTGGACCTATGTAAAATACGGGACAAATCGTCATTTTGGCTGTAAATACGGGACGATTCCGTATTTCACGGGACGGGTGGCAACCCTAATAACGTGGCATAGCTCCGCCTTCATGTGTTTCAACAAGGTCCTGTAATTGTAAAAGCTCTTCTTCTTCGCTCTGCTGACATTCAGGCGTTCAGTTGCGATTAAATCTCGTTAGTGTCTCCCTGTGCAATCCCTGTGTCTCAATCAGCTCCCTAGTTCAGTAGTCAGGGCACTGACCAGCCATTTTAAGGGCTGTCTCAATCGCAGAATCCTTCCAGGGCACTGAAACGTTCGCGCCCTGAAAAGTCCCACAATGCACCGTGAAAACCAGGGAGCATCGATGCTCACTATGCTCCCTTAACGGAAGTTCTGAAGCGCGAAACTTGAATCACGTGAGCCAACTCACTACACACAGAGCCATATAGAGAGAGAGTTGCGACAACTCCATAGACTCCAATGGAACGGTTTTTTACAGCAATGGCGGCTCGTGGAGCCTCTTAATAGTTCCCGGAAGTAGCAGCCGCGCCGTAGAGTTACAGCAGAACAGACCGTTTGTGATGCACTTTTAAAAGGTAAGCTGTTTAAATTATTAGATTTTATATTATCAGTACATCTGAATCAAATTAACTTGTGTATTAAAGCATGCTAGCTGATATTGCTCACTAAATAAATAGTTCCAGGGGATGTTATCAGATAGTAGATTAGATAATAGATTAAAACAATTTTCATCGTTGTGTAATTAGAGAAAAGGGATTCTAAACGGGGTTAAATATAACTTTGGGGCTTGTGGTGGGTGAAAGTGGTAAAATGAGAATATCCTTATTCCTTATTAAATGTACAACCCAGGTGAAAAAATACTATAGTAAATAGTATTGTGTTTTTGAACCATACTATAGTAAATTGTAGTATACTATATTATAGTATTTACAACACGTTGTTAATGAATGCTACAGCATACTGCAATAAGTGAACTGAAAACTGTAATAAATACTTTAGTTTTTACTACAGTATACTGTAGTGTATATTGTAGTATAATATACCCTAAAGTTGTAGAAAACTTAGTACAGTATTGGGTAACGTAATTTGTTTATATTACTATAGTTGTTTTATTATCACAGCAACTATAGAATTACCACAACAAATTAATTCAAGTACTTTACTATAGTATGGTTCAAAAACACTATGGTATTTACTATAAATTACTATAATATTTTTTTCACCTGGGAATAAAGAAAAAAATCCTTATTTTAGAATTTATATTTGAGAATGTATTGTGATTCAGTTGACTGTCTGTTATGTGTCAGCTCAGCTGATTTTTGGATTGATAGGGAGAGGGAAGTTTATAAGTGAGATTAAAAAAACAATGCTTAAAAGCAGCAAAAAAAAAAAAAAAAAAAAAAAAAAAAAAAAATATATATATATATATATATATATATATATATATATATATATATATATATATACACACACACACTAGGCTAAATGGGAAATCATATAAAAAACTGTATATTATATACTACTACTGTATTTAATTTTGCCCATTTTGTTTCCTTTTATCTTGCTTTCAATACAAGCACAAAGGGGATTCAGATCCTGAAGACTCCATGCAATGATGCTGTCACCGCCAGTCTCTGCTCCTTGGATTTTGCAAGTTTTCCTTGCTCCTTATTTTTAATAAACCTTTAATAAACATAAAAGTTCCCAGTGTTGGTTTTTGTGAAAAAAGGCAGATACACCTGTATATGATTAACACACAACTTGGCGCACAATCTTTAGTTCTATTTAGATTGCTCCTGTTGACTAGAACATAACTTTCTCCTTTCCGTGTCAGTGGGGAAACCATGCATTCATATTGCTTTCTCTGAGTGACTGGATCATCCTCATGCAGCACTGCAAACCATAGCAGAGACTACAAGAACATGTAGGAAAGGACAGACGAAATGCTTGACATGCAGTTTATTATAAATGTATAAATCCATTGTACTAAATCAGTGCAAAAGTCAATGTGTGTATAATCATGTTTTATTTTAGAATTGAATATATTGTGTATGAATGTATATAGTAATAAGTGAATGGGGTGCATAAGAATTGTAAACATTAAGATTAATTAAATTTAACTTCATTAAATTTTACATTTCACTTATTTGCAATGGGTTTTTAAGACAATCACCTGTCACCTGCATGTCTCCTGTCCCTGTAAAACCATAGTGAACATGACATGATTGCCCTTAACTAACATACAAGTTTAAAAACATAAAAAATACTTCAAAACAACTGCAACGCGATCTTTAAACAAGGTAATGTTAGCCAGAAATATGTTAACAAGGCAGGCAACGCTGGTTGAAAACACTAATCCTCAAATATTAGCAGGTTTTTATCTTTTAAAAACAACATTGCTGTAACTACATACACATACTACATTCACATGTCGGTGTATTATATAAATATTGTAAACCGATGCATTTATTGACTATAAATTACCAAAAATCACGGTTCTGTCTCTCAAACCCTATCATTTTGAATTGCCGCCGAAGCACTTCCTGGAACTATCTGAAGGCTACACGAATCACGTGACGATCAAGCGTTTTGTCTCTCTATGGCTCTGACTACACATAACGATACGATAGATGTTTTTAAAAATACAAACCGTTATTTTATTATATTTCAGCATAAACACACATCGCTAGACAGGTAATGAGCATAATCTAGCTAACACTTATAATTTATTCACGGCTGAAATGTTGCACGTAAGCAAATAATTAATCACAATGTACTTTAAATAACATTACAAGTAATGTCAGAAAATATCAGCTCTGTTGTTGTTCATAAATACCAGTAGTGATGTTGTACAATGAGGACGTTGTCACGTCGCCGGAAATAGAGTCATAAGTGTCCCAATGTGTAGTGAACCAGCAGCTTTTACTGTCCTTACCAGTGCCCGAATTCGTGTACACGATATACTGATTCACGAGCTCGGGAGCTAGGGAACTGATTGAGACACACCCAATGTCTGGAAGAGGCAAAGGCGGTAAAGGACTCGGAAAAGGAGGCGCCAAGCGTCACCGTAAAGTTCTGCGCGATAACATCCAGGGAATCACCAAACCCGCCATCCGTCGTCTCCATGTGACTGTCACTGAACTGTTACCAGTGTTTGTGTACATGACCGACCAATGGTGGTGAAGAAGGAGAGACTGAAAGAGAGAAAGGTCAAAGCAATTCAAAAACGCACACAATGAACGGTGACTTTAGAAAGCAAACATACATGGCCTTTGGTTTCACATGTGTAAGTGAAAAAAACAGATGCACAGTCCAGCACACACTCTTCCTCCTCTCCTCTACCTCTCCTTCTCCCTTGTCCTGATCCAACTACTCTTCCACTCCTTCATCTGTTCCTCTCCCTCACACAGACATTATTTTTCTCTCTCTGCTCCTCTGTGTTGTTCTGCATCCATATTGAACAAAACCATCAAAGAGTCTTTTTTTACAGTGTATCTCCATGAAACAGAAAGAAGTTCAACACCTGACTGTCTCAGACTGAGATTCGAATCAGATCATTCTCAATGTTTCAGTCATCTGTCACTTAAAATATGCTCATCAGCTGTTTCAATACATTTTTAAATATATTTGAGCTGCTGTTATTGCAGAAGTAGAGGATTTATCCTGATTATTGTAGTGTGGAGAGTAAGAACAGTGGATAAAGTTTTTGATGAGACTGAATTTGAATGACCTGAACTCATTATTTTCCCTATTGCCATTGCAGATCATGAGAGGTGTTTATTTCACATACAAATGAAAAGTTAAAATAAAGTTATATAATACGCAACCCTGTATCACATGAAATACGTTCTGAGGAAACTATTTTGCAAATCGCAATTACGTTACATGCCAACATATAAGCAGTGCTATTACGTTGGTCCTTAACCTAATAAAGCCAATTTATTGCAGTGCTATTACGTTTGTCCTGAACATAATACATCCAAAGCAGGTTTCTTTTCACACGTAGCAGCTAATGCTGTTCATTTTGTTTTAATTATTTACTCCCTTTTTTCTGATCGGGCTACAAAATATTATTTATGCCAGGGGAGTCAAATGGCGGCACCCAGATAATTTTTATCTGGCCCTCCAACTGGTTTTTGATGTTTAAAACCGCTCGCAATCTGATATCAAAGTCCCCGCAAAGGTTTAGCGTTTTCAGCGGTGAGTTTAACGTTGTTGCAAAGATTTTTCTGATCTCGCCAGAATAATGTGAAACTGCTACGTTTTGGTTGCTATGAACAATATTTTATTTTCTGCATCAAAATAAGGTTTGATTACATTTTAAGCAAAAAAAATATATTTTATTTTCATAATATTCATTCAGTGAATGTACATAATCACTCGCTTGCGCGTTGTTGCAAAGATTTATCTGATCTCGCCAGAATAATGTGAAACTGCTACGTTTTGGTTGCTATTAACAATATTTTGAGTTAGTTTCTGCATAAAAATACGGTTTGATTACATTTTTAGCGAGAAATATATATTCTATTTTCATAATATTCACTCAGTGAATGTCAACCCGTTCTCACTCCTGACCGTTCTCACGCTGAAGAAGTCTCCTTCAGAACACATCGCGATATTTGGCATCAGTTCGCGTGTGCTGGATGTTGGTAAGTAGTCGTAAATACGCTGTTCTAATGTTTGATATAATGTCTTTTCTGTTTGCAGATATTAATCAGATTAACGTTAGCTCCCTCATGTTCAGTCACTGCATTATATCTGTCACCTCCGCTAAGGTTTTGCTTTTCATTGTTTTCTATATTAAATACTAAACTAGGGTGATTAAACACTGTCACGTGACGTGCAATATATTGCACAATATATATAACATATTCATATCAGGTTCAAAGTAGTACAAGTGTAGTTTCAAAATGGTATTTGTTGTAGAAGCACGGTAAAAAACAACACTTACCATGCTTTTTACCACAGTATTGGTAGTTTTAATGTGATTTTTGTTGTAAATACAGAGTAACCACAACACTTATCATGCTTTTAATGCCTAATAATGTTAAATCCAAAAACTGTAAGGTCAATAAGAACTTCTTTCCTATATATATTTATATATAAACCTATATATTATAAATAATGATATTTTCTTTTCTCTTGTTTTAGCTGAAAAGACAAAAAGGGCCTTTTGGAAATGGATGAAGGAGACAGAAAGCTGCAAAGGCAAATAATTGCAATGGTATGTATGTGTTGCTTTTAACCCTTTATCAAACATTTTATCAAGCATTTGTTAAATAGTCTCACAGTAAATTAAAATTAAAGTCAAATCCTGTACATATTTATCACCTTATTTGTAAATCAGTTGTGCCCCTTCTTGGACAGTTGGACGTCCCACACATAAAAGTTTATATTAATTCCATTGAATTCTTTAAAATGATTACAGATTGGGCCCAAAATGTTCCAATGATACATGATGTCTCTCCGCACCTCATAACTACCTCTGTTTGCAAGAGTGGAAATTATCATTTGACTTGTCACATGACATCAGATATTCAATTATTTTGTCATGATCATTTACACTGCTGATAATGTCCTGCTTGCATGTGAAACATGTTATTTATTTATTTTTATTTTTTATTTTTTAAAATATGAATATAGCTTGCTATACTTTTAATCATGGAAATGCCCACACATCAGTGAACTTATTACATAAATGCATTTAACATTTAATTGTGCAACACTCTTTACAGAAGGAAATCCTACGGTTATGTATGAACTCACAACATCATCATCAAGTGCTGTGCTGGGCACATTGGGTAACAAGTGTCCTCCAACGTATCCAATCTGTGACCACATTCTCCACATCTTCCCATGGGACACCGACATTCTTCAGGCCTTCGTTTCCATGTCTTCCCCTGCATTCTCCTGGTGGTGTCCACTTCATATCTGTCTTTGGGTGTTGTTGTTTGGTCATGCTTAGGGTGTGTCCGGGGAGGTGCACCCTTCACTCTGTCACAGTTTTTAAAAGTCTTCACGTGGACTCCTCCTTATGATCTCCTTGAAACGTGCAGAACCAATATTGAAAATAGTAATTTATCTTTTTCCATATTCTTGCCTTTATCAAAGAAGCACCAGTGCTCATCCGGAGTTTTGGTAAAAGTTCTAGTAATGCTGCGACTATAGTCAAATATGTATTTCTGCATGTGTGTATAGCAGGTGTTTGTCCGAACAATTGAAGTTAGTGAGAGTGTTCAGGAAAACCCTCTGAGAACAATCAATATTTATTTAATTCTGTTTGGTGCTGATATAGAGTATTACAGAAATGACACATTGACATTCTGGACATTATTCTGTGAGTTTGTTACCTCTTCATTTAGATGGACTTGAAAATGTCTTGCATTTTGTTTCATTAAACCTTTTATTACAGTGTCACTATAGTAAATGTCCACCTTAACTACATCTATGGTATCATTATATCAGTACCTGGATAATGTAAATGTAACATACCCATGAATGTATTTTATAGAAGCATTTTATTGCTGAAAATATTTAACATTTATAAAATGCATTAACTATTTGAATTTGCCTTTCATTTAGTTACAGTAAAAGTGAACAATAAACACAATATTGTATTGTATTAAAGTTGAGAATGTAAAATGTTATTTTTTTCCCCCTATTCTTTAAAGAAACATATTTTCACATGGAATTTTATCTCATCTCTTGGTTTGTAAAAATAATACTTCATCATATCGATTTGTGTAGTTATATTTCACTATAATAGATTGCCTCTGTAACTGGATATATTTTTTTCTCACAATTAACTGATTTTTATACTGTTGTGCAGTAGTTTGGGGACTACATTTGTCTTTGACACTAAATATTGGAATATGATTACAAAATCGAGTACATTCATTATGCTTTTATTTATATTTATTTTAATTCCAAGAGTTCAAATGGTGAAGAATGGTATAAATAAGTGATTAAATGTATACCTTTAATATACTACATATCTACTGTAAATGTTAGAAGCACTTTAGTAGATGCAATTATATCTCTTTCAAATATATTTATGCATCAGTTTAAAACACAAAGGAGTCTTTCGTTGTAAAATGTGATTTTTATTATATTTAATTAGATTAATTATTAAGGAATCTTTCTCGTCAGCCGGAACCGAAGGAGATCTGTCGTCATTTACCATAAATGGACAAGTAAGCGTGACGCATCTGTTCAGCTGTGTTGTGATTGGCTGTGACTCTATCGCAGAACTCGCTGTGATTGGACTACCTTTCAACCCATATAAAACGGCGCTTTATCTTACAAAGTTTGTTTTAGTGTGAATATTACGTTACTCATACATTAAGTTAACTATAAAGTGTTTCCATGTTGTGAGAAATTACTCCTTTACCGAGATCCCAACCCTAACCCTAGCTTCTCAATGAACTACAGCGCCATGTTTCCCGTTCATTGATAGAATGACAGAGACATATGGGTAATGTAGTTTAAAACGTTTAGTAAAGAAATGATAAATGTTAAAATAATAAGATCTTTAATGGACAACTCGATATCTAAATATGTTTATTGTGCAAACATTTATTACATATATGAGGGACAGGCTGAAATTTAATATTTTACTGTAATCACTATTAAAAAACCTTTATGCCAGCTTTCCATGTATGTCTGAAAACTGTGCCCAACATTATTTAGTAATCATAGCATAAGCAGTTGTCCTGTTGATTTTCTCTTTGATACGCTAACCGGACTTTGAGTTACAACCATTTGAAATGTGCATTTCTTTGCTCTTCCAGGGGCCGGTACTGGCCCCTTGGGGGTGGAAGGGCATTAAAATCTACACAGGTGTGTACTCCTCATCATGGATAACAAACTTTGTTGAATCACATTTAAATATTGCAGTATTTTATCATTTCCTCATTTTCCATTCTAACATCATGCTTGTATAGGTTTTTGATGGGTATTGTGAGACCATCTGATGAAATATGGAAATATTATAACAAAATGTTGTAATACAATAATAATAATAATAATAATAGATTAATTGAATAGTAGTTGATTATTTCTTTGCTTTTTTTTTTGTATGAACACCAATAAATATAATGGATGAACCCACAACAACTTGCCATTATCCAGCTGCCAGTGTTGGCAGTAAACTAAAAACTATTTATATTTACACTTCACTATTACTGTTACACAAGGATAATGCACTATTCAGTAAAATAAGAAACTGTGCCAAAATGTCATTATCACCCCCTCTTCTTGCTCCTCACATGCCTGACATCAGTAATGTCCAGCTGTCATTTTGAATGCAGTAGTAGATGTACCAGAATGATCAACATCGATCTTCTTCAGTTCTGCTTGAAGTGTTTGTATCAGTATAACCCACTGCAGCCTCTCTTTATTCACTTCCCTTTATTTATCTGGAAACTGCCATCCTTGTCACAACATGAAAGTATATGCAACTTTTGGTGCATTGTTGTCCCAAATATCATGAATTAGATCGAAAATATTTATGTAATATATATTTATGTATTAATAAGTAAAACAATCATGGAAATTATATGTCATTTTTTTAAATTATGAAATAAACTTTACTCTACCAAACACCACGTTCACCATAATTTATTACACAACACTTTATTGGAGGATACAGCATAAGGTTGAAATTTGCATAAAGACAAATGAGATTCAAGATAAATAAAAACGTGTCTTCAAAAATACGTTAATGTCATAATAATCCATTCACAGACTTTACTCCTATTGCACAAATGAGCGCCACAGAATCCCATCCAGTCAACTATGATCCAGAAAACAGATTTGATATTGAGTTTAAAATAAAGATTCATTATCACAGCTGAACTGGGTTCTTGCTCTTCCCTGTACACGTCTCTATCATGTTCATGTTCTTCTTCTTCTAAACAGTTTGTTCAGTTGTACTCTACAGTACAACTGATGACCAGAAGATGTGATCACTGATGTGCTGTAGCTTTTTCTCAACCAGAGGAAGAAGTCTTAACATCCCATTGTCAGGCGTTCTTCAGTCCTGGTCTAAAAGTAAAACAAAAAAACACAGACAATTCAAGTTAAGTAGTTTAATGGACAGCCAGGTCAGCTTATGTTCTGCATGATTTAAACAGTGGTGGGCTACTCTGGCCCTCAGCGTCCACGGTCCTGCAGATTTAGCTCCAACCTCAAACCCAACTGCCTATAACTGTCTATAAGTACACCTGAAGACTTTGGTTAAAATTTTCAGGTGTGCTCAATTATGGTTGGAGGTAAACTCTCCACCTCAAAAAGGAGACAGCAAAAGGGCTAGAGTTGCCTGTTCCTGATTTAACTTTACAAAACAGCAGTACATAATATATATATTATAATAAAAATGCAGCACAGACTGTAAGCTAAGTACTGAACAAAAACTGTTTTACCCATATTAACAGCAACCTGTTTTAAAAGATCTTTTAGAAAGGCATGCTCTCTTTTGAGCCTTGATTTCTTTCAGGACAACATACTCTTCTGTTTCTTGTTTCAAGAGCATAATTTGGTCAAAAACCAAGTGATAACCTGTACAATGTAAAATTGTTAAAATACTGCAATAAAAACTTTAAGGCAAGAATTAAGAATAGGCACAGGACTTACCGTACTCATGAAGAAGCCATGGCCATGCATATTTCTGCCTCTTGTGTTCCTCCGTAGCTGCACATCAGTCGTTTTTCCTCTAGGATCTTCTGTTAGTGACTTCACTTGCTATATGTTTTAAAACACAAATACAATGTTTTAGGTCTGTGCAGTATAAGGCCTTATTTCAAGCCAAAAAAACTAGGTATTACACATAATTTAAAGAACATTTACTATTTAATTCCTATTATACTATATTATATTAACTCATTATCTTCCAAAGCTTCCCTGTCTGCTTTTATCTAAAAACAAACAAACAAACAAACAAACAAACAAAAAAAACCAGAAGGAACCGTTTTTAAGAACTTTTTAAGAACTTAATAGTCCTTTGAGAGAACAACATTAAATTCTGTACTACATATTACAGCATTGCCTCAACACAAGACATACCAATGGACTTCTGTCTTCTTTGGGCATGAGATGGTCATGAGATGGTCATGTTCCTTCCTCACCCTAAACAAAGGACTTCGATGAGCTTGTTTTGATATAAGGACTGGTCTTCCTTCTCTGCACAGAAAAACAAGAAAGTCTCTACTTACTCTGTGTGCAATTACTCTTGTTCTTAAAACATACAAATTGAGACAGTTATAAATCAGTTAATTTACCATACCATCCAGGAGAGCATTTGATGAGTAAATACTGATTTAAATATCTAGAAACTTTACCTGGAAAGGGCTGATCACGGCAGGTTTGCAGCGACTCACTAGTAGCTCTTGTGAGGGTCGGCTCTTAAAAGAGCTGTTGAGTTTGATGTTGTAGAGATCCTAAAAAGAAGGACTAAGTAATCTGCAAGTAATCCTGCAAGACAGAAAGGAAGGTAAATTTATTACATCACATTCAAGTTGTCAATTTACACATAACTGTAGGATTTCCTTCTGTAAAGAGTGTTGCATAATTAAATGTTAAATGCATTTATGTAATAAGTTCACTGATATGTGGGCATTTCCATGATTAAACATATGTCTTTAATAGCAAGCTATATTTATATTTAAAAGAATAAATAAAAAAATAACATGTTTCACATGCAAGCAGGACATTATCAGCAGTGTAACTGATTAGATATTGAATAGACATCAGATATTCAATTATTTTGATTATGACAAAATAATTGAATATCTGATGTCATGTGACAAGTCAAATGATAATTTCCACTCTTGCAAACAGAGGTAGTTATGAGGTGCGGAGAGACATCATGTATCATTGGAACATTTTGGGCCCAATCTGTAATCATTTTAAAGAATTCAATGGAATTAATATAAACTTTTATGTGTGGGACGTCCAACTGTCCAAGAAGGGGCACAACTGATTTACAAATAAGGTGATAAATATGTACAGGATTTGACTTTAATTTTAATTTACTGTGAGACTATTTAACAAATGCTTCATAAAATGTTTGATAAAGGGTTAAAAGCAACACATACATACCATTGCAATTATTTGCCTTTGCAGCTTTCTGTCTCCTTCATCCATTTCCAAAAGGCCCTTTTTGTCTTTTCAGCTAAAACAAGAGAAAAGAAAATATCATTATTTATAATATATAGGTTTATATATAAATATATATAGGAAAGAAGTTCTTATTGACCTTACAGTTTTTGGATTTAACATTATTAGGCATTAAAAGCATGATAAGTGTTGTGGTTACTCTGTATTTACAACAAAAATCAAATTAAAACTACCAATACTGTGGTAAAAAGCATGGTAAGTGTTGTTTTTTTACCGTGCTTCTACAACAAATACCATTTTGAAACTACACTTGTACTACTTTGAACCTGATATGAATATGTTATATATATTGTGCAATATATTGCACGTCACGTGACAGTGTTTAATCACCCTAGTTTAGTACTATTTAATATAGAAAACAATGAAAAGCAAAACCTTAGCGGAGGTGACAGATATAATGCAGTGACTGAACATGAGGGAGCTAACGTTAATCTGATTAATATCTGCAAACAGAAAAGACATTATATCAAACATTAGAACAGCGTATTTACGACTACTTACCAACATCCAGCACACGCGAACTGATGCCAAATATCGCGATGTGTTCTGAAGGAGACTTCTTCAGCGTGAGAACGGTCAGGAGTGAGAACGGGTTGACATTCACTGAGTGAATATTATGAAAATAGAATATATATTTCTCGCTAAAAATGTAATCAAACCGTATTTTTATGCAGAAACTAACTCAAAATATTGTTCATAGCAACCAAAACGTAGCAGTTTCACATTATTCTGGCGAGATCAGATAAATCTTTGCAACAACGCGCAAGCGAGTGATTATGTACATTCACTGAATGAATATTATGAAAATAAAATATATATTTTTTGCTTAAAATGTAATCAAACCTTATTTTGATGCAGAAAATAAAATATTGTTCATAGCAACCAAAACGTAGCAGTTTCACATTATTCTGGCGAGATCAGAAAAATCTTTGCAACAACGTTAAACTCACCGCTGAAAACGCTAAACCTTTGCGGGGACTTTGATATCAGATTGCGAGCGGTTTTAAACATCAAAAACCAGTTGGAGGGCCAGATAAAAATTATCTGGGTGCCGCCATTTGACTCCCCCTGGCATAAATAATATTTTGTAGCCCGATCAGAAAAAAGGGAGTAAATAATTAAAACAAAATGAACAGCATTAGCTGCTACGTGTGAAAAGAAACCTGCTTTGGATGTATTATGTTCAGGACAAACGTAATAGCACTGCAATAAATTGGCTTTATTAGGTTAAGGACCAACGTAATAGCACTGCTTATATTAGGTTAAGGACCAACGTAATAGCACTGCTTATATGTTGGCATGTAACGTAATTGCGATTTGCAAAATAGTTTCCTCAGAACGTATTTCATGTGATACAGGGTTGATAATACATCTATAATTGAAACAGCATTGATCAAACAGGCTGCCACGTGTAACATGACCACGAGTGCAGTTATACTGAATATCAGCACGGCTGTGATTCTACCATAGACATGAAGAGCAGCACGACTGAATGTCATATATTACTTTTATATAACAGCTATATTCTATAAGCAAGAACTTTCTAACTTACCTTTCAGATTAAATCTGATTAGTTAGTTTGCATATTTTCCCATGACATCTGGTGAAAGAAACCACTTCTTTCAATCCTGGAGTGAGAGAAAACACATTAAAAACATCCATTTCTGCTTCACTCCACATCGCTCTCATACTCTGATCTGAAACACAAACAATAAAACATCCCAGTGCTGCCGTAATTACAGTTTTTTTTTTTTGTTTTGCAGTTGCTAAGAAGCATTGTTCAATACCGAAACCACATTTTCAAAACTCTTCACACAGTCAGAGAAACAGAAGTCAATGCAGACCAAACTGTGAACCATTTTTCATTGCTTTCAGACAAAATGCATTCAGTGACCACACTTTTCAAAATTCAGGAACTCTTTTCCCATTCGTACTCCACTATGTATTTTCAGCACATTTTTCTAATGCTAACACACTGCATTCAAAATGATTAAAAACACATTCAAAACAGAATGATGGCAAATTCTGAGCATTTATGCAGTAATTATTTTAAAATATTCTCAATTTTATAGCCAAAAATTAAAAAAAAAATCATATTTTTGAGTATTGATGTGATGTTGATGAGAACTTGTGGGCAAATGGAAGAGAGAGAGCAGACTAGAACATCACTGTAATTTACTGTAATGAACAACTACACATGTTGTTACAGTAAAGTGTAGAATGTATTTTATTTATTCTTTTATTATTATCATTGCAGCCCTGGAGTTTTTTCCCTCTTTTCTCACCTTTTGGTTATAATTTCCATCAAATTTTCATATATAAAAAAAAAAAAAAAAAAAAAAATGATAGTTTGATTAATTTCTGATTCATTCGTGTTACAAATGCTTTCAATAAAGTGAAATTGTGTTACATTATTCTATATGAAGAACTGATTTATGTGGAAAATCATTGAAACTTTAAAACAGAAAAGTTCAGTAATTATGTAATGCTTCCTGTTGTTAGTGTGTTTTAGGTCAGTGTGTTGTGAATGAAATGTGTGTTTCTGAATGAGTGTTCTGTTGGTCTGAGTGAGTTTTGTAGGTGAGATTAACTGTTCATGCTGGTAATGCAGACTGTGTGAAGAGTTTTGAAAATGTGGTTTCGGTATTGAACAATGCTTCTTAGCAACTGAAAAAAAACTGTAATATCAGCACTAATGGTTATTTCATTTAAAAATAAACAACTATAACACCAATCAGACATAACATTATGACACTGACAGGTGAAGTGAATAACACTGATCATCTCTTCATCAGCGCACATGTTAGTGGGTGGATATATTTGGCAGCAAGTGAACATTTTGTCCTCAAAATTGATGTGTTAGAAGCAGGAAAGATGGGCAAGCGTAAGGATTTGACAAGGGCCAGAGAGTGCCCAAGAAAAGCTCAGAATCAAAAGAGCAGAGAATAAAAGAGACAGAGCAACAGTTACATTCATCTTTTATCCCTTCCTTGACCATGTGACTGAAACCCAAATGTGAGACATTCAAACTGACCAATCAGAAGATTAAACTTCCCCCACTGTACTAAAGGTGTGACCATTTGTAGACCCCGATGTACACACATCTTGGCCTACAGGCCTTGATCACATTTGTGTCTTTCAAATGGCCCTTATATCAAGAGAGAGGGGCCTGAAACAGTAAAGCAAATGTCTTTGTTCATTTTAAAATATCTACAAATATCATTAATATTAACTAATTATTAATATATACTAAATTAATTAACATCAAAGTACTATAATAAAAGTTTTAAACTGCAAAAGTAACAAATATAAAAAATCAATCAATCAATAATCTTCTGTATCACAGCAGCTTTTCATCAGATGTGCTTCAGTAATTTCCACAGTCGCTTTTGGATCATGCAGGTTTTCCTGAACTTTGGTGTGTATTACGAGGAACAAGAGAACAACGAGAAAGAGAGAGTAAGAGAGTAGAGAGTAAGAGAGTAAGAGCTCCAAGAGTTCAATCCACAAAACTATTAATGATCCGCTGGATTCAGAAAACAGGTCACGTCTGTGAGCAGTTGTGTTTGTGTGAATGTATGAGGGTGAGTGTGGTCTGAAACAAAGACAAATTATGAAAATTAGACACAAATATGAACAATCCTTCTGTTAAACTGTTACAGATATTAAACATTTATCATCATAAACATAAATGAATAAAGAACAATCAGCCATCATGTGAAATTCATTGACACTTCCACAAATATCATGTAGTGTGACAAAGTAATCTTGATCTGGTAACAGATTAACAGTTAGACATTAATATATCAATAAAGTGTATGGAGTATCAAACACATGCACTGCGTCTGAAATCACACTCTCTTCAGTAGGTAATTATTTTGAACAAGTAATTACTTCATGACCACTAAAGTATGTTCTGTATAGTGTGAGTGTGTGTATGAATGTAATCTGGACAAACTACATCAGAAGTAGTAGATCATCCGGTACTTTTATAAATACTGTGAATTCAGACGTAATTTTGTCACTTACTGTTTATGACCTCCTAAGTATGTGATTTCAGATGCAGCCACAGTCTTAAAGGAAATGTGTAGAAAATATAAAAGACATGTGATCCTCTAGTGGTGAAGTGTGGAAGTGCAATTAAAGGGATTGACTTTCCTACAGTAAATAATACAATATTGTAGTGTAAAATTTTGCAGGGATGAGCACCACTCACATTTTCTCCAGATTTTAGTCCAGTTTAGTAAGGCATTAGATAAGATTGTATGTTACATGTTTACTAAACACATCATAATAAATAAAGTCTCTGAAAGGTTTGATACACCATTGTGTTGTTTGTGATCCTCCATCAGCAGCTGCAGTATCTCTCAGCTGTATCAGTGCATCACTGTGACGTCTGACTGACCGAGGTTTTTGTACCTCTTTATCACTGTGTGAACCAAGGTTATAATCGTTAACGAAAACGAACGAAAAAACGAAAACTAGGTGGGAAAAAACATTGTCGTTAACTGAAATAAAATAAAAACGAGGCATTACAAAAAAACGATAACTAACTAAAACTGCAATGTGTGTTTGGCAAAACTAACTAAAATAAAATAAAATTATAGATTAAATGTCCTTAGTTTTCGTCTTTATCAATGTCTTTCATAGAGCAAATAACGTTCAGCTGCATTTCCTTTCCCTGCGTCTATCACATACACGCGCGCGCGCACACACACACACACACACACACACACACACACACACACACACACACACAGCCCCTCCCGTCAGTGCACACCGCGTCTCCATGAGAACGAGTGTTCGACTTTGAAAGCAAGTTCGCTAAAGGTTGGTATCTCGTGAACACCTTTACACAAACACACATTAAAAAGTGGTATAAAAATATTTTTAATTCTGAATATAACTTTGTCAGCGTGTTAATGTCGACGCGAGAAGCGATTGCTACTATAGCAAGTTAACTAGTCGCAAGTTTGAGGTAAAATGCACTTGGGTTGTCGATGTCAAAACACTGTATAAGCTGTGATTCAAATATTAAATAATGTAATTTGTTTACTCTTACACTGAATGTTTGCTGCTTCAATCCAAATGTGTTTGCATAGTTCACCCAAAATGAAAATTACTGTTAGAAAAAAATCAAGTTTACAGAGTTTTAGTGTCACTGAAGGTAAACCTGCGTTGCTCATGGTGGTTAACGTTAACGCTGAATGGCAACAAGGATTGCACTATGGACTATTGTACCTTTTGTATGTTTTCATTTTTTTTAACTGTATTTTATTTTTTATAACGAAGCTGCGATGTCACATTTCCGCTGCTTTGTTGTGTGTACGTGAGGCGCAGGCGCGATCAAACAGCTGTCTTTGCAGGGGACTTGCCTCATCGTCATGGCAACGGTTCGTAGTCAGGTCAGATTAGGTCAGAGTTGGTTGCCGTTTGTTGGATGCTCAGACTACCAAACTAACGCCGATTAAACATGTTCAGTCGGGTGAAAACCGACTCAGACCAACGCCGGGTATCAGGGTTATCACACCGATCCAACAAACTCCAACAGACGAGTTTGTTGGCGTTTGTCGGTGCGGTGTGAATTGGCCTTTACACTGAATGTTTGCTGCTTCAATCCAGACGAGTAGGCTTTTGTAAATTTAGTAACTGTTATAGGGTGTGAAAATTGTACAGCTGTGGTATTTGTATAGGGTGTGAATTCTGTATAGAAGATGTGTAGATTTTTGGTAGATTTTTTGGCATTTTTCTGAAGGTGTCACACACACACTAAAAAAATTGAAAAGCTGTATTTAAAGGTTGTTTTTTTTTTTTTTTTTTTGTTATTTGTCATGTTCTTTTCTCAGATTGAGCTCCCTGACAATCTGACAGAAATGTCTTGTTGTGGCTCAAAAATGGGTTGAATACATGCGGTTCATGTATGTCTTCTTTAGTCTGTTGGCTCTTTAGGTTTTTACTGGCACACGTCACTTACACATTTTGCACTTACTGCTGAGAGTGTTGAGACTGTTTACATATTTGTGCCCATATGTACATTTTATGTACTGGTTTTATTTTTGAATGAATATTTTCTAAAATTATATGATGTTTTTGTTGAGTTATTATTACACAATACTTTTTCTGACCTTTTTGAATCTTGCCCCTGACAAATAACCCAAATTACAAAAAAGACTAAAACTAACACTAAAACTAATAAAAACTAAACTAAAACTAAGCATTTTCAAAAAATAAAACTAAACTAAACTAGCAAACCCACTTTAAAAACTAATTAAAACTAAACTGAATTTGAAAACAAAAAGTCAAAACGAAATAAAAATAAAAACTAATGAAAAATGCAAAACTATAATAACCTTGGTGTGAACACATCACCACTGTGTCTACTCTGACAGTAATAATCTCCTGTATCTTCAGTCTGGACTCCACTGATGGTCAGAGTGAAATCAGTTCTGGATCCACTGCCACTGAATCTAGATGGAGTGTTTGAAACTCTTTGGTTTGCAGAATGAAACATGAGTTTAGGAGCTTCTCCAGGTTTCTGCTGGTACCAGGCCATACAAGTATATGAACCTGTACAGTAATTGCTCACTTCTGTGTTTGTTTTGCAGTTTATAGTGACAGATTCACCAATCTGAACCGTTTTTACAGAAGGGGTTTGAGTCATAGTCACCTGTCCACTGAAACCTGTTAGAAAAAGCAGAATATTTGTATAAGATTCACTGTTGATGATATTATATTTTAAATAAGAAAAATATTGAAACATTTACCTTGAATAAACAGTGTGAGAGTCCAGATGAAGAAGGTGATTGTGTTCATTGTTGTTCTTTTGTCTTGTGTGATGATGAAGATTGTGTTCTGTTCTGCTCTCAGTCATGAAGTGTTAAACTCACAGCACTATAAACACTCTCAGAGCACTGAAGCATGAGTGACAATGCAAACAAGTGGGCAGGATTTACAACAGACAAACTAATAAACTCTCTACATATAAGATTTAGTATTTCTACTGACTGTAAGTAACTTTACAACTACATGTCAACTTATTCTACTTACCAGATCCCAAACCTAACACTCTTCTACAGTCTACTAATACTAATGTAATGAGAGTTAGTCGACATGTAGTTGAAAAGTTACTTATAGTAAGTAGAATATCAAAAGTGGACCATCGAAATAAAGTGCAACCTAAGATTTTACATTCAGATTGATGATGTTGAATCATTTTGTAATAATTGTACATATTGATTAATTGTATAATATTTTTAATTTAAATTTTTAATTGTGAGATGTTTTTATGTTTGACAGTCTGATGAGACACTAGTCTTTGACTTTATATGAACATCTCTCAGTGTGGATGAAGCATTTTCAGCTTTCAGTGCCGCTGTAGAGATAATCTATTCACTCTCATGATTCATTTATATAAGGTGAATATTTCTGATAATATGTGACCAAGATAAAGTGAGCAGAATTCAGCTGGTCATGTGATCTCAACATAGTGGCCACCATAAGGAGGACAAAAGATTTTTCTAGGCCATTGAAATGACTGGAGAATCAAGAGTGTAGATCATTTTAAACATATTCGTCAAACATAATAATTATTTATTTATGAACACATTAATGTACTTCATCGTTAACAACATGATAACAATGAGAAATCAAGTACTAAATAAATCAATTTTACTGTATTTAGAGTAAACCAGAAAGAACGTCCATTATTGCAGGGTTGCCAACTCTCACGCATCTGGCGTGACACTCACGCTTTCAGCATCAATCTCACGCTCTCACGCACACGCAAGAAATGTCACGCCAAAATCCATTTTTCTCCCCTCTCAATCCGTTACTTTCTGTTGATGACTAGACCACAGCGTATTAATGACAGGAGAGGAGTTTAAGGCCCACAGCTGTTACATCTCCCTACAAGGTTCTCACTGCAGTATTCTCTGATCGTTGATTAGCTGAAAACCTTGCACCTGATACGTCAGTTGCGTGTGAGAAGTTCAGAGAGTTCGGAACTGTAGGGTCGGAGTCGGAGTCGGCACGTGTGAAAGTTTGGAAGACAATCAAGGTAAGCAAATAATAAAATGGTGAGCCTTGTCACTACAGACGTAGCCTTGCCTAATCAGTCTGTGTGCCGAGACTAAGTTACAGACTTCAACTATAGTTGCAAATGTTGTCTGACGTGCGTTATGATGTGGGCTAGCTAAATTGCTCAATAAAAATAGTCTCATGTAGGGTCCGAAATTAACACCCGCCAAGCGCCAAATGCGGGTAGATTTTCCGTTTGGCGAGCAAATCTCAAAAGGCTATCCGCCACACTGGCGGGTTAATGTTCATACCAAAATATGAAATTTTCAGCGCGCACGAGCAGAGAGAGAGAGAGAGCCCCGGCCGCGCGCGCGCACTCAATATTCAGAGCAGCCAAAGCGTCAAGCTTCCCCGTACTTTTTGACAAGCGTCTTTGACAAAGCGGCCAGAGCTTCTTTGCAGCTCAAGTCGGCGGCGGTGTGTACGTACAGTTAACGCTCTATTTGTTGACGGCGCTGAGGAAAAGGATATGTGAAGCTCCTGCCACTGGAAGAAGCGGTCGCCGCCCATTTGTGGCCGTGCACCCATCAAAGCCGCGCAGAACGTCTTCAGCACTCCCGGATCGTGCACACTCCGCCGCTGGCCAGGCTGCTTCTGCTTTACACACCATGGCCGTTATTTTCTCGAGAAAAGGAGTTTTCTCATAGCGTTTGCAACGCAATACTCGTTCCCTTATCTCTCAGGGAACCGAGGTTACGTATAACCGAGTACGTTATATACGTTTTGTTATATAGGCCTAACAACCGATATGACAACTTTAGCACATTTATCAGCTATACATTCATTCAGTGTTTTCCATTAATGACCCTCTGCTGCCGCCACCGTTTCATAATGAACTGAAAATGTAAAACATACTACGTTTGCCAACGAACTAAAATCGAAACTGTGATATGGCTTTGTGCCTTTATAAAACAGCAAAAGACAGTATGTGCTGCGTGTTTTAAAGAGAAGTGAGCGCATTTGCGCACGCGATCAGCTGGTATTGTAAAAAAAAAAGTATTGTAAAAAAAAAAAAAAAAATGTTTGAACCCTTTTTAATGCCCAGGTACAAGTCAATGCTGTTTCTTTGTTCAATTTGCACACTGTACATGGGTTGAAGCACTTAATTTTGAGTTTCCAGAGTGCACCAGATTCATGCATTTAACCTTAAAATGTACAAAATTTTCTTCCGGACCCCCCTAGCGGAGGTACATCCAACAAAGTTTTACAAATTACAGTGTCAAATAATGTACATTTTCTAAACAAGAATACGACAACAAAAGCTCCTTTCAAGTCAGTAAAGCTATTAATAGAAAATTGAAATGTCTTTGGACAAAAATAGATTTGGGCTAAGCCCCGAATGTTTACAATGTCTGGCTCCGCCCCTGTCAGGTAACAAAACTGACAAAAAATAAAATAAATTATTTAACCCCAATGATACTAAGTAAACATGGACTGACATTGATTTTTAAAATTAGGGTTACCAAACATTTTCTCCACGCACATGCGCAAACTGAAATTTTTACAAAGTCTCACTCCAGCCAAAGTCCCAAAGTTGGCAACCCTGTTATTGTCTTTTGATCAATGTTGACATGTTGCTCTCTGGGAAATATTTTCATGTTGCCTGTTTTTCCCACATTTTCCACATGTATGAAGTTCATCAGGTCTCATAATCAGGTCATGTGACACTAGATTAAACATGTAAATATGAAATGTTCAGAATTATTGATTAATTTATTTGAAGCTGCAGGTTTTTCTGTGAATCATGATGATTGAGCTTCATGTGAAGAACAGAAGATCATTATGAGAAACTCCACAACACTGCACAACAATGAAGGTCTGTAGTAATGATAAACTGAGTTCCTTCAGTGTATTTAATAAATGTGTTTCAGTTTTACTCCAGTTTGATTTTCCACCACCATTTTACATTCTGACGACCCCCGACCTTCTTGACGTGATGACGTAGAGACAAAGTAATCGGTTTTTATTTTGTTCGGTTTATAGAAAGGTTCATCCCACACCTCTCAAACCGATTACAATTTCATTCATTTTTATTCCGATTGAGGTGTTTATATGGAGCATTTTCATTCGGAGTGGACTTTTAAACCGATCACAATGCTCCATGTGATCGACCTACTGTTATATCAGCACACGACAAGAGAATGAATGAGAAATATAGGATATGAAGTCAAACTGAATCATGTCTATTGTAAATGAGATCAATAAAATTTTCAACTGATTATGACTGTTTTTCCAGTGATAACAAAAATCATTTAGTCCAAACTGAATGTCTGGGTGTTGAGAAGATGTGAGTTTCTTCTAATATCAGTGTGTTGAAGTGTTGTTTCTCTCTCTCTGCTGGAGTTTGTGTTCACTCGAGTGGAATAGAGGTTTTTGTACGACCGTTTCATTAGATTGTATCACTGTGGTGGACTTTCGGTGGAGGAACTAAACTGGTTGTCAAATGTAAGTCTTTTAATTAACTATTAAAAAAAAAAAAAAAAAAAAATACAATTTACATTTCAGGAAGTGTTGAAACAAGAACAGCATTTATTAGAAATAATGGTTATTAAATATTGTGGAGAAACATTACTTGAATTCATGCATTTATGTATAATGTGTTATAAAGGTATTCATAATATAGATTTTAATGCTTTTTATCTTTTCATAAATTATTGTAACCAAAGGTAAAATTCATTATATCTGCAAGTTCCTTGTTACATCTGAAATTGGTTGTTTCTCATGTGTTTTAATACATTATACTTTCCAAAGGTGTAACAATGAATAGAGAAGTATTATAATGTGTCATTATTTTGGTTATAATTATTCATGAGATCATACATTCATTATAATGTGTATAACAATCCTTAATGAATGCATTAAAATACTTTTATAATGTATTGTGTATGAAGGCTTTAAGTAAAGTGTTACTGATATTGTTTTATAATTATTTAATCTAAAATAATGAAACTGTCATATTTATTCATTCAGAAGAACAGCATAAATCCTTTCAACAACAACAAAAAAAAACTAAATACTGAATCTCTTTTGCTCGTGTTGTGCTTATTATTCAATGTTTTTAATGCATGTACAGCTTATACAAAATATACATATGTTTAAAAATGTTTAATTTATTGTTTTCTAGTTCTTATCAGTGATATAATTTTCATTTTGTCTGAGCTTTAGTCAAACTTTGAAATTGAGTTACATTTTGAGTTGAATTTCTCACTTAAGTAAAAATGTAAATTATATTGGGATGTAAAAACTGCTGGAATTAAATCAGTCAGTGTCTCAGTATGTTTAGTTTGATTTCTGAGGTTTGATTTAAATGTATATAGTGATTGTGTAGTTTGAGGTCACCGAGGGGGTCGTGACCAGCGCGGAGAGCCAGCGGGACGGCCGCTACAGCCGCAGTAGCGTCCTGACCCTCAGCAAAGCACGCTGGGAAGAGGGAGAGGTGTATGTCTGCAGAGTAACACATGATGGAGCTCCTCATGAGGTCTCGTTCCACAAGAGCTCTGAGTGCTGATGTTTCTCTCCTGAAGATGAGCCGTATCTGAGTGTCCTGTGTCAGGCAGGATTCACATGAGTCTAGTGCTGCAGCTGTAGTGATTTACAACTCAATACTGAAAGAGAGCTGGCGTGTCAAAGCACTGTGTGATCTTTCAATCTGCTGTAACATTCAATAAAGCTTCTCAACAAGTTCACTTTGTGTCTGACAACATCATTCAACTAAC
The DNA here is from genome assembly GCF_018812025.1 of Megalobrama amblycephala. Lineage (NCBI taxonomy): Eukaryota > Metazoa > Chordata > Actinopteri > Cypriniformes > Xenocyprididae > Megalobrama > Megalobrama amblycephala. Next base: position 3,887,524 of record NC_063058.1, read on the forward strand.
AGATGAAGATGCAGGCGCTTTTCACAAGCTTGATGTAGCAGGAAATAAAGTCAAATAAAGCTCTTGGGGTTTGAACATGGTCTCTGGAGACAGAGCTGCTCTATTCTGAGAGGATCACAATCACTCCACCCTGACAATGCAAATGGCTTTTCAGTCTCACTGTTTGATTGGTCACATGATCTGGACTGTGTGATGGAAATATTTTATGTCGACATGAAATGTACAGAAAATGCAGACTAAGGATGCTCAGGTCAAAGACCAGTCACATGATTAGCTTAGATCATTACAAACCAATCACCAGAACAAATCACAGTGATGAAGACATTGATTTTTACTCAACTGTAAGACTTAAATGTGCATGTATCTTTCTATTCATTGAGACTTATTCTGTTGTTGTGACGAGTGACCTCCCGGCCGTAAATAAAACTTAATTTCTACAAAGATCAACTTGGAAGTCGTGTCAGGTATATGCTGCGCAGCTAAGGAATAGAAGTACTAAAGATTCTATGCTCAAAAGACCACAGCAGAGACAGTGATAGTGTTGGAAGACTATAGAGTCGCCCTCGGGGTGAGGCTGTAATACTCTGAGTTAGTATTAATGATCCTGTGTCGGACCAGCGTACACCTGAGAAGGACAGTGAGAGTGTATAGATGCTAAAGACCTGTGTGCTCATGTGTGATTAAGGTAGTGATAGTAGCTTCTTGACGGGACGCCGTCACCTTACTTCGGGAAGGGAAGTACCTCGAAGTATTGGAAATGTATTAGAAGTATTCGAGAAGGGAATTACCTCAAGATACTGTAGTATTACTGAGTATTATATATATTATATTGACAACTGGAGGTTGTTTGAATTGTCAGTTGTGAAGTCAGATCAGCATTGGGAATTTCCACAACAACTGGAACACACCAGTTTCACTTCTGCTGAAAATGTCACGATGAAAATAGATACATGCAAATGTCATGAAAATCAACTGAATTCAGTCTGTTCAGTTTGATTGACAGGGATCATATATTGCACCTAAAACATGATGATCATATTAAACACTGACTCATTCTCTTCAGAAACACAAGATTGATGTTGATTTAGATGATCTAGTGTTATTAGTGTTTGTCTGTGATCAGTGTTGTGTGTGATTGTGTTGTATGAGCAGCTGCAGCTGAAAGTCATGTTTGTTGGTTGATGAAGAAGAGCTCTTGATCATGTCATGTTCAATTCATAGAGCCATAAACACATTCAGAGCAGTGAAGCATGTGCCACTCATGTAAAACACCCTCTGAATGCAAAAGACAGAAGAGAGATCAGGACGATATATACTCAGAGTCCAATAGTTTTACTGACAGGGTTAAAAGAAAGGCTTTACATCACCAAATCACAGTAACAGTAAATATACAGAGTCAGACACACATTCACACATCATTCTCTACAGGACACAACTGAATAATTCCTGCTGTATCAGTATCAATGATCTTGCTGCTCAACATTCAAACACTTGTCTATCGTTTGCTGTAGCAGTGCAGTGTACTTTCAGAAAACCTCCACCTCCCCCAGCTCCACCTGTCCAGATCTGCTATGGGGTGATTCATGTTTGTTCATACAGCAGCAGCATGTTGTGTGTGTGTTGGCAGTGGGAAGTTCTGTACTCTACAGCAGATATAATCAACAACAGCAGACCAAACACATGAACATTGTCATATTCATTACCATCACAAACTCTCCAAGAATTGACATGTCAGAAATCTAGTTCAGTCATGAAACTGAAGATGGCACAGGCTTTGATCGGTCCTTTACATGCAGACTGTAAGCAATCACATCAATACCAAATGACTCAGGCTGATTGGTCTCTGCTGATCCTGCAGCCAATGAGATCCCTTCTCAACATTCAATAGTCTGGTTCAGTGTTTGCTGTAGGCTAGCCCTGCAGCGCGACAAGAGTTCCTCAGAAATTCAAACACTTAAGAGAAGTCAACAATGTTTTACCATTTCAAATACAATGTTGAATGGTCTGATGTATCATTGCATAAAAAGCCAAACATACACATGTTCAAAATGTTTGCTGTAGTGATGAGAGAAATTAAGTTTTTTAAAACTTTGAATCAACCATTGTTTCGCAAAATGATTCACTGCTGGTCAGAAAAGTGTAAATATAATGAAAACTCAGCCAAACATTCATAAAAACACCTTTTACAAACAAAATGCAAATGTTTTATTGAAGTTGTTCAATTTCAAATCATCTAATTACATATGAAGTTTCTTCATAATACATGTTATTTTATTAAATTATAGGGCTTGTTTGTTTGTTTTTATGTAACCCTTGGGGGTCCCTGATAATATATCCATCATGAAATGTGGATAAACAGAAAAGGCTGCACCCACTCCAGCCCCTCATTTCATTGAACAGATGTGTCATATCCCTCGTATTATCTTTGGGGTCTATTTGACCCCACGCAATGTTTAACGCCTCTAAAAATATGGTTGACATCTTTTTTTTTTTTTTTGCTTCATATTCGAAGACTTTTCGCCATTTAATGGGGACAACTAGGTAAACATAATTTTTTTCATGATGACATATTTTCAGTGTCCTGTACACGGTCCTATACACATCGGTGATCCTTGGGGTCAATTTGACCCCAGGCTCATTTATCTGTATAAAACATATTAGAATTATAAACATTTTACACATATTTGTTTTGGATAATACTGAGGTCATTATAAAATGCAATTTTATAATCTACAAACAACTTTCATCTGCTTTAGGGCCCTAACCTATCTTAACCATACCTGAAGTATTACAAGAAACACTGTCACCGGGGGGGTGGGGGGTGGTTGTCTGTTTGGGAGTGCAGCATGCCCAGGCAGCTCTTGAGGGGGCTGCCCGCGTGCACTGTGAGCAGTTTCCGCTGAGGATGCTGCGCTCCCGCCGAGCCCTCTTCAAGGAGGGTGGCTCGGTTCGCGTGTCTCAGGGCTCGGGCCCCGCTTCTGCTGAGGTAGGGCGGCATCTTATGTCCTGGGGCTCGCAGATGGATGTAGCAGCGGGGTTAGAGTCGGGCCCAGCCTTATCTCTGCCCTCACCTGCTGCATCCGTTGTGTCAATTCGGAGGCAGGAAGCATGCGTTGCGGTTTCTTCCTCTCCTGTTGACACCATCACTCTAATGCCGTCCAGTTCTGAGGAGCTGGATGTTGTTAGTGTTGCAATGGGAGAGACCAACAACTCGCGACTTCCCTCTCCCGCGAGTGAGGAGCTTATGGAGGTGCTTACTCGTGCTGTCGCCAAGCTTAACATTGACTGGCCAGCTGAGCAGCAAGAGCAGCAGTCAAAAAGTAAGCTTGATGAGCGCTTCCTGCCATCGAGATCTGCTCAACCTCCACGTCGGCACTGCCGTTCTTTCCCGATCTCCACACTGAGGTGTCGAGATTGTGGAAGAGACCGGTATCATCCCGTGTTTTCACCCCTCAAACCTCCACCTACAGTAATGTGGTTGGTATGAGAAAACACGGGTATGGAGCAATGCCAAGAGCGGAAGAGACGCTTGCGATCCATCTCTCTCCGCAGGCGGCATCGTCTCTTAAAACCCTGACATTGCCCACTAAGCCACTGAAAACCACCTCAGCGCTAGTGGGCGAAGCGCATTTGGCAGCAGGTCAGGCGGCAGCATGCTTGCACACTATGGCAATCATTCAAGCATACCAAGCCGACCTGCTGAAGGACCTGGGCAATAGTGACGAAGTGAGGGCGGAGTTCATTCATGAGCTCCGCCAGTCAGCAGATTTAGCCCTCCGTGCCACCAAGGAGATGGCCAAATCCATCGGCCGCTCTATGGCAGCCCAGGGGCCCGTTCTTCGTACGTCGCTAACTCAGTTAGCTGGATTTGATTGTTGACGATTTGGCATGATCTTGGATCGTTTGGTTCTTCGAAGCTCATCCTAGACTTGCTGTCATAGCAACAGGTCCGTAAGCTCAAACCTGCTCGGGAGCAGGCTTATTTCATGTAAACAGGATTAGATTGCATCTTTTTAAGCGGAGGTGATGTTTAAAGTCTGTCCCAGCCTCTGCTACTTTCCCATAAGAGTACCCTAATGTAAACCAGGGACAATAATAATGATTTAAAAATAAATTTGCAAATAACACTATAATGCCATGTAGTGTCATAATATAGACACCGACAGTTTTACTCTGTGAGAGATTCATTCGTGAGGGAATAATTACGTAATATTTTTTATTGGAGTTTTACACACATGATGTACAGATGTCTATGCCATACATGCATTTGTGCATTTGAACCGCAACATATATTATGGGAGTGGCTTGATGAAGCGCAGGAGATGCAGATAACTTGATCTTGACCCTTAAGAAACTTTAATTAATGCAGTCAAATATGCTTCAAAGGTAAATTAGTTGCTAATTACAACATTGAAATAAAAAAAATTGAATGTACAAATAATAGAAATTGTGAATATAGCCTAAATAATTGGGTAATCATGTAAAAAAAAAAAAATAGTGCACATTTAATTTATCTAACATTTATGTCGTTCTTCTGTCATTTATTCGCTTGGCTGTTTCCTTATAAATGTCTAGAAATTCGTCAAGTTTTTCGTCAGGTGTCTTTTCTCATTCTATGATGTCATTACGTTGCCGTCTTGACTCCAGCCAATCGCTGCATTGCTGATCAATGTTTCTACTATCGATACATATCCCCTTTTAAGCCAACACATGAACGCGCAATTATCTCAGATAACTAAATCCAGCGATACTAATCATACACAACAGGTGTGTTCGAAGAACCCAATTAGCCGGATCATGATTAGCACGATGATATTATCTTGTATGTGTCATTTGATCTCGGATGTAATAAGCGACGTACGAAGAACGGGCCCCTGGTGGCCACGGAGCATCACTTGTGGCTGAATCTGTCTGACATTAAGGACAGAGACAAGTCCTTTTTGCTGGATGCCCCACTAAGTCCTTCTCGCCTTTTCGGTGACACTATTAACACCGTCACCGAAAGGTTTCAGGAGATGAGGAAGCAGGCTGCTGCTATGCAGCAGTTTCTTCCTCGTTGTGCCCACGTCTGGGCGGGAGCAGCCGAAGCCGAGTACCAGCTCCTCACAGCATAGACAACACCAGAAGCAGAGCATTGCTACCCGTGCTCCACCTCCGAGGAGCTGGGAGGCGGAGCGCCGCTCTCAGCCGAAGCCCTCTAGAGGCAAGACAGATCTAAGGACTGTCATTGCAGCTAAGAGGGCTTCAGCAAAGAAATCCTGACGCCAGGAGTGGTAGGATCCTGATGGTGGTCCCCTCTGGAGACAAACGGTGTTCACCTCTTAAATCGGTGCCCGTGAATCTTCGGTGCCCTCAGGGAGGCGCTCTGCTAACCCTGCTGTCAAACCGGGGCGCAGTAGTTCCTCGCGTGTCACCCAAGGGTGGCATGCTTTCTCTGCAGTCAGCACAGTTGTTCCCTGCCGGGGTTCCGCTTCAGGGCACTGTGCTGGCTGCCCATATTCCACCAGAGTGGAAAAATCTGTCCAAAATATCTCAGTGGGTCCTGCACACGATAGAAAGAGGGTATGTGATTCAGTTTTGAACACGCCCACCTAATTTCAATGGGGTCCTACCCACAGTGGTGAATTCCGAGCAGGCTCTTGTGATGGCACAAGAAGTAGAGACACTCTTGCGAAAGGAGGCTATAGAAAGGGTTCCTCCTCCCAGCAGGGAGTCAGGGTTTTACAGCCAACTATTTCATTGTGCCAAAGAAAGACGGAGGGTTGCGTCCGATTTTAGATCTTCATCAGTAGCAAAACTCAAGTTCAAAATGCTGACAGTCAAACACATCGTGTCACAAATCAGATCCATGGACTGGTTCGTCACGATAGATCTAAAGGACGCATACTTTCATGTATCAATCCTTCCTCAACACAGGAAGTTCCTAAGGTTTGCTTTCGGGGATGAAGCTTAAAAATACAGGGTTCTTCCCTTAGGCCTAGCACTGTCACCCCGAACCTTCACAAAATGTGTAGATGCGGCTCTGGCACCCTTGTGTATGCAGGGCATCCGCATACTGAACTACATAGACGTTTGGTTGATTCTGGCTCAATCAGAGCAGATGGCGGTTCAACATCGTGATGGTTCAACATAGATGTTGTTCTCGCTCATATGAGAAGGTTGGGGTTGAGACGAAACGCAAAGAAAAGTGTGCTTTCTCCAGCTCAGAGAACCACTTATCTAGGCGTGGTATGGGATTCGGTGATTATGCAGGCCCGTCTATCTCCGGCGCGCATGACATCAATCCCATCGACTGTCTCACACATAAAGCTAGGCCAGTCACTCACTGTCAAACAGTTCCAGAAACTGTTAGGTCTTATGGCGGCAGCGTCCAACGTAATACCTTTTGGCCTGCTGAACATGAGACCACTACAGTGGTGGCTCAAAACCAAGGGGTTCTCACCGAGGGGGAATTCATTTTGTATGATCAGAGTCATGCAGCGATGCTTACGTGCTCTAGACATATGGAAGAAACCTTGGTTTCTGTCCCAGGGACCTGTGTTGGGGGCTATCATTCGTCGAGTCACTCTAACGACGGATGCATCCCTCACGGCGATCATGAGTGGTCGCTTGACTCAGGGTCTGTGGCAGGACCATCATCTCCAGGCAATTTATGTGCCACGAGAGATGATGGTCCTGCCACAGACCCTGAGTCGGTATTTCCAGCTTTGAAATACTTCCTCCCAGACCTCAGAGATCAGCATGTGTTAGTTCGATCAGACAACACAGCAGTGATCTCATATATAAATCATCAAGGGGGTTTGAGATCACGCCCACTTTACAAGTTGGCGAATCAGATCCTCTTGTGGTCCCAAGGGAAACTGCTCTCCCTCAGAGCAGTTTACATCCCAGGGTACCTGAATGTGGGAGCAGACATCCTGTCGAGGCAGGGGCTGAGGCCTGGGGAATGGAGAATTCACCCCGAGGTGGTGAAGCTCTTATGGGAGAACTATGGCGAAGCCCAAGCTGATCTGTTTGCGTCTCGAGAGATGACTCACTGTCCACTGTGGTTCTCAATGTCAAACCCAGCACCTCTTGGGCTGGATGCTATGGTACAGCTGTGGCCGAGGTTACCGCTGTACGCATTTCCCCCGATTGTGCTGCTCCCGGGAGTTCTGGAGAGAGTACGCCGGGACGGGGCCCGTCTGTTATTAAAGGTGCCCTAAATCCCCTTTTCAAAAGATGTAATATAAGTCTAAGGTGCCCCCTGAACGTGTCTGTGAAGTTGCAGCTCAAAATACCCCATATATTTTTTTTTTTATTAATTTTTTTAACTGTCTATTTTGAGCCATTATTACATATGCACCGATTAAGCATGCGGCCCCTTTAAATCTCCCACTCCCCCGCCCGCGCGAGCTCTCAACTGCCTTAAACAGCAAACACAAAGTTCACACAGCTAATATAACCCCAAAATGGATCTTTACAAAGTGTTCATCTTGCATACATCGATTCCTGTGAGTATAGTATTTATTTGGATGTTTGCATTTGATTCTGAATGAGTTTGAGGCTATGCTCCGTGGCTAACGGGCTAATGCTACACTGTTGGAGAGATTTATAAAGAATGAAGTTGTGTTTATGAATTATACAGACCGCAAGTGTTTAAAAATGAAAATAGCGACGACTCTTGTCTCCGTGAATACAGTAAGAAATGATCGTAACTTTAGCCACATTTAACAGTACATTAGCAACATGCTAACGAAACATTTAGAAAGACAATTTACAAATATCACTAAAAATATCATGTTATCATGGATCATGTCAGTTATTATTGCTCCATATACCATTTTCCTCTATTGTTCGTGCTTGCTTACCTAATCTGATGATTCAGCTGTGCACATCCAGATGTTTTGCCCTTGTCGAATGGCTTGAACATGGGCTGGCATATGCAAATATTGGGGGCATACACCCCGACTGTTATGTAACAGTCGGTCTTATGTTGAGATTCGCCTGTTTTCCAGAGGTCTTTTAAACAAATGAGATTTATATAAGGAGGAAACAATGGTGTTTGAGACTCACTGTATGTCATTTCCATGTACTGAACTCTTGTTCCCTTTCGATACTTCACTCGTACTGCGTATGGGGAAAGGTCTCCCTTTTTCCCCGCTGCTGAAGCCTTTTTCAATAACGCAGTGTAACTGCATCGTCATTGGTTCACTCATAGACAAGTTGTTGAACTAATGACGGCGCGGCATAGCTGCGCGGCCTATGGCGACAAAGCGCGCGAATATTCCCGCCGAAATGGGCGGGGTTAGGGCCTATATAAGCAGGCGTTTCGCCATAGGATTTCAGTGTTTTCTCCTTCAGCGACGACCTCTACTTCTCTTCGCTGATCTCTGCCTGAAGCCGAAGAAGCTCGCCGCCTTCCTGACAGCTCTCGCCGCCGTCTGAAGAGGCTCCCGCAGCGGACTCGCCTGGACTCGCCGGTTGAGGACAGCGCCGGCGCCCTCACTGACTGCAGCTTCAGCGCCGTCGTCGAGCCGCCGTCTCCCGCTTCCCGCTCCCGGCCGCTTCCTGTGCGTCCCCTGCTGCCATCCGGCGCGCCGCCTGAGAGCTTCACCCGCGGCTTAACGCCGCTCTAAAAGAGCGATTTCAGCTCGCGCCCTCCCGTCTCCTTCCTCCCGCGAACCGGCCAGGAAGAGACAGCGGGGTAGAGCGGCACAGCGCCCGGAGTTAGGCGAGCTCACGCCGGCCCAGCCCCCGCGTGCCTCGCCTTCTCCTCCGAGGGAACTCTCTCCCGTCTTGTTCTCTCGCCCTGAGCAGCGTCCCTCTGCCGAAGCAAGTGACCTTGTCTCATTCGGAGGAACAGACGATGAGCAGGATGACTCCATGTCACTTGCGGCTTCCGAAGCGGAAGGATGGACTGGCCAGCCGGATGACCCCGCTCCCCCGCATCCCTTGGAGCCCATTGAGCACGGCCAGGGCATGGATGCCGAACTTTTCCGCATCCTGTCCAGAGCCGTGGAAGAGCTGGACCTCGAGTGGGCCCCTCCAGAGGAGCCGTCTCGCAGCCGCCTGGACAAGTGGTTCCTGCCAGGCCGCCGCCAAGCACCTCGCCAGCGCTCAGCGCCCTTTTTTCCTGAGGTCCACGAGGAGCTCACGAAGTCATGGCGCTCCGTATTCCGCCCGCCTTCACACAACGCACCGCTCCGCCCTCACCGAAGGAGAAGGGATACGAGCACCTGCCACCCCTAGACGAAGCGGTGGCTGCTCACCTCTGCCCTCCCGCGGCTGTGGGATGGAAGACTAAGAGGGCCCTTCCTTCCAAGCCCTGTCAGACCACCTCTACTTTGGCTGGACGGGCTTACACCTCGGCGGGCCAGGCTGCCTCCACGCTCCATACAATGGCCATATTTCAGGTCTTCCAGGCCAAACTCCTCCGCTCGCTGGAAGAGTCTGGAATTGGAGCGCCGGCTTTCAAGGACCTTCGCAGTGCCACCGACCTTGCCCTGCGAGCCACGAAGGCCACGGCCCAGGCCATCGGGCATTCCATGGCCAGCCTGGTAGTGTTGGAGCGCCACCTGTGGCTCAACCTAACGTAGATCAAGGACCTGGACAAGACGGCCTTCTTAGACGCCCCGGTCTCTCCCTCTGGTCTCTTCGGGCCTGCAGTGGACGGCTTCACCGAGCGCGAAATCATCTCAGGCTATGAGGCATTTCTTGCCGAAGCGCTCCAGCTCTGCTTCTGCGTCCAGCCGCCCCAGGACTGCGCCGGCTCAGCAGAACAAGCCAGCTCCACCCGCAACACAGGCAGCGCCACCCAAGGAGCATCGCCAGCGCTCGCGCCCTGCGAAGCGCCCTCCTTTCCCGAGACGCCAGGGACCCCGGCCCAAGATTGTGCTGGACCCGGTGCCTCCGAAGTCGTCCTGATTCGTCAGGAAGGAAGAGGATGGGGGATCGTCCTGTTGCGACCGGACAGCCCCAAAAGCTCCCACGAGTAATTTCCCCTCCGCCTCGTTTAATTCCGGGCGTGGGAAACATGCTCCAAGTGACAGCTGGGCCCACACCTGTTGCGCCCACTCCAAACGCCGTTTTCACGGCGAACAATATTTACCTCATCTAAAAAAGAGCAAATTTCCTCTTCCACCCCTCTCCGTGTACGACCCCCTCAACGGCGGTCTGTCACCCGATATCATTCAACCCCTTGCCACTCGGGCCGAGGCCTGGCAGGCCATCCCCGATGTGTCAGAATGGGTTATGGGGATCGTAACCCAGGGCTACTCGCTCCAGTTTGCATGACGGCCCCCTCGCTTCGGCGGGGTGCTTCAAACCTCGGTCAATCCGGACGACGCGCATGTCCTCCGAGCCGAAGTTATGACATTGCTAAGAAAGGGAGCTGTGGAAATAGTTTCCCTGACAGAGAGCGAGTCAGGCTTTTACAGCCGCTACTTTCTGGTCCCCAAGAAGGATGGTGGTCTCAGACCCATTCTAGACCTCAGACTTTTGAATCACTCATGAGACGGAAGTTCAAAATGCTGACGCTGAAACAGATCCTCGCGCACATTTGCCCCAAGGACTGGTTCTGCTCGCTGGACCTGAAGGATGCGTATTTTCACATCCAGATAGCCCCCCGTCACAGACGATTCTTGAGATTCGCATACGAGGGAGTGGCGTACCAATATACGGTCCTGCCCTTCGGGCTGTCTCTGGCTCCTCGCACTTTCACCAAGTGCATGGACGCGGCGCTTTCCCCTCTGAGGCAAATGGGAATCCGGGTCCTAAATTATCTCGACGACTGACTCATTCTAGCCCATTCGCGAGCCGAGCTGGAACACCACAGATCCGTGCTCCTCAGCCATTTACAATGTCTGGGTCTCAGGGTCAACTTAGCCAAGAGCTCGCTGTGCCCCACCCAGCGAATCTAGTTTCTGGGGGCAGTTTTCGACTCAGTCCGTATGACGGCAGTAGTCTCGCCGGAGCGTGCTCTAGCGATTCAGCAGCTCACGGCCTCAATCAAGAACAAAGCCTGTCTCCCTCTGAAGTTTTTCCAGAGGCTGCTAGGGCTGATGGCTTCTGCCTCCCCGGTGCTGCAGCTCGGCCTTCTTCGGATGCGGCCTCTTCAGTACTGGTTGAAGTTCCGGGTTCCTCCCAGCACCTGGCGGCACGGCCGCTTATGTCTCAAAGTCAATCAGGCTTGTCTTCTAGCCCTGAAACCTTGGATGGACCCTACGTGGTTCAAGCGCGGAGTACCCTTACAGGCAGTCTCACGAAGGACGGTGCTTTCAACGGACGCTTCCAACTCGGGTTGGGGCGCTGTGTGCGAGGGCAGACCGGCCTTCGGCTCGTGGAGTCACAAGGAAAGCCGTCTACACATCAACTGCCTAGAGATGCTAGCAGTGATGAAGGCCCTTCAGTCTTTTCAGACTTGACAGGACGTCATGTTCTAGTTCGATCGGACAGTATGACATTGGTGTCATATTTAAACCACCAGGGCGGTCTCTCGTCCAGCCGCTTATGCGCTCTGGCGAAACGTCTTCTGGAATGGGCTCTTCCGAGGCTTCAGTCGCTCAGAGCGACTCATGTTCCTGGCAGGAACAATCTGGGCGCAGACATGATGTCACGGAGCAACATCCCCTCCGACGAGTGGATGCTCCACCCCCAAGTAGTCCTCAAGATTTGGGAGTTCTTCGGGAGGGCAGAGATAGACCTCTTCGCCTCAGAAGACAACTCTCATTGCCCAACATTTTTCTCGAAGGAAGTCGATGCTCTGGCCCATACATGGCCCAGCACGCTCCTTTACGCCTTCCCTCCGATCGCACTGATCCCTCAGGTTATCAGGCGCATCAGAGAAGACCAACACAGAGTCCTTCTGGTGGCCCCGCTCTGGAGGAACCAGGTTTGGTCCTCGGAGCTGTTCAAGCTCTCCCTGAGAGCCCCGTGGCCAATTCCCCTGAGACGGGACCTCCTCTCTCAGGCAAACAGAACGATCTGGCACCCACAGCCGGAGCTTTGGGCTCTGCACCTCTGGTCCCTCGATGGGAGCCGACCAGCCTCCCCGGGGACGTCCTAAATACCATTTCTCAGGCTAGAGCCCCGTCCACGAGACGCCTCTATGACCCGAAATGGTCTGTCTTTTTTGATTGGTGTTCCTCACGCAACATAGACCCTGTGGAGAGTGACGTATCCTTCATACTGTCTTTCCTCCAAGAACGCTTGGAAATGGGGCGCACCCCTTCTACTCTTAAGGTTTACGTAGCAGCCATTGCGGCATTCCATGCTCCCATTGCTGGCCAATCAGTGGGACGTAACGGCCTTGTAATCCGTTTCCTGAGGGGTGCTAGGCGATTGAATCCTCATCGCCCCCTCACCGTTCCCCCTCACTGGTCCTCAGGGCCTTAAAGGGAACCCCCTTTAAGCCAATGGGTTCAGCCGATCTCAGGCCCTTAACGCTAAAGACCGCTCTGCTGTTAGCACTGGCATCGGTTAAGCGCGTTGGCGATTTGCAGGCCCTCTCTGTGAGCCCTGCATGCCTTGAATTTGGGCCTGGAGACTCGAAGGTCGTTCTCAAACCTAGGCATGGCTACGTTCCTAAGGTGCTCTCAACCCCGTTTAGAGCTCAGGTCATCTCGCTTTCTGCTCTTCCTCCCTCAGCGGATGAACGAGAGCTGGAGCTACTCTGCCCAGTCAGGGCATTGAGGACCTATGTGGAGCGATCGCGGCCTTTTAGGCAGTCGGATCAGCTCTTTGTTTGTTTTGGTGGCCGCACCAAGGGGTCTCCGGTCTCAAAACAGCGCCTTTCCCGTTGGATAGTGGACGCTATTAACCTGTGCTACTCCTCACTGGGTGCAGACTGCCCCATAGGAGTCAGGGCCCACTCCACTAGAGGAATGGCTTCCTCGTGGGCTTGGTCCAACGGAGTTTCCAATCAAGACATCTGTGAGGCGGCCGGCTGGTCTTCGCCGTCCACTTTTGTCAGATTCTATCATCTCGATGTCCCGACCTTGCAAGCTCGGGTTCTTTCAGTGTGATTAAGCGGCCTCTAGTGAGTTCCGCCTCACACAACCCCAGGAATTATTTCCTTAAGTGTAACTAGGGTTCGGTTAAGGCTTTGCATTCTCGCTTGTCTTTTTGGACCCCCTCCCATGTGTCCAAATACAGGCTATATCGTTCCCAGCCGTGGCGGAACGAGTACTGCGTCACTTGCCGTGCCACGAGGCTGCGGCTTCAGGGTCGTAGCTTCAGTCGATTACACTGAAATCCTATGGCAAAACGCCTGCTTATATAGCCCCTAACCCCGCCCATTTCGGCGGGAATATTCGCACGCTTTGTCGCCATAGGCCGCGCAGCTATGCCGCGCCGTCATTGGTTCAACAACTTGTCTATGATTGAACCAATGACGATGCAGTTACACTGCGTTATTGAAAAAGGCTTCAGCAGCGGGGAAAAAGGGAGACCTTTCCCCATACGCAGTACTCGTTCCGTATCTCAGGGAACCGAGGTTACGTTAGTAACCGAGTACGTTATTTAACTATGCCAAGATAAATTCAATTTTTAATTCGATGGCATCTTTAATAGCCCCGTTCTGGCCAGCCCGAGTATGGTTCTCGGACCTGATATCCCTTCTCGACGGGTCTCCAATGGAGATTCCAATCAGGAGGGACCTTCTCTCTCAGGCAGGCGATCTGATATTGCACCCCCACCAGGAGTCATGGATGCTGTGGGTGTGGCCTCTGAGGGGGCACAGCTCATATATTCTGGTCTCTCAACTGAGGTTGTTGAGACCATACTCCAGTCCAGAGCTCCCTCCACGAGGAAACTGTATGCCTTGAAGTGGAAATTATTCACTTCTTGGTGTGAAAATCAGTGCATTTCAGTTTTCCCAGTCAGTGCAGTTCTGGATTTCCTGCAGGAAAGATTTTCTTCAGGGTTATCCCCCTCCACACTATAGTTCCCATAGCGACTACGCAGCATCTCGTTCCCTATTCAGGGAACTAAGGTTATATACATAACCAAGACGTTTTCTCTTCTGTTGTCTCTCAACCACAAGAAGGTACATTACCTTTCAAAAATGGCAATTTATTATGGTAGCAGGCAATGTTCCCTCTAATTTTTTTTCTCGCTGAGCAAAACTTTTCTATGTTGAGCGCACATTTTGGTCACCGGAGCAAAAACATACTTTATATCAGACCTGTACAATGAACGTAAACACACACAAAAAAAATGGTTTTATCATGCAACTGTAACATTTAACTTTAATGTGCCGTTTCTATTGTATTTGACCCTTGATGTAACTTAGTGATTTATTAAATAATATGTTTGAAAAACAAGCAGTTCAGTCACTAAATTAAGCATTTAGGTTAATTTTAGGTTACTTGAGATTTTTTTTTTCACATTGCTGTATTAACTGTACCAGTCTTCACCAAGAAATTCTATTAAAAAATAATTTCTGTCCTCCTGCAGGACAGTTCAATTCTTTATAATAATATAATATGAGCAGTTACAATGATGGTTTGGGACAACCATAATGTGTTTTTGTACAGTCAATTATTAGCAACAGACAGTGTTAAACCATCAAAATTACATGTTTATTGCTTATGAATTTCCCAGATTTTATATACCAGGAGGTTAAGATTTTTCGTGGCAAGGAGCCATAAACAATCCTTGTGAGATCATTTTTTTATTAGGCTTACATTATAATATAAAAGTATAATATAATATTTAAGTATTTAAACTGATATACATTATTATATTATGTATTATACAGTATTATGCTTCCATTTGTTTTAATATATTATAAAGTGAAAACAAACTGAAGCATTTAAACAGATCTGATTGCTAAATATTTTTAAGAAAAGTGAACATTAACTCGTTTATAGTTATCTAAACATCCCTGAAACCCACACCACCACACACACAAATCTATTTAAACTGAGGTATATCACTGATGTATTTTGAGTTTTCAAGCTACACCTGTGGTGGGTGTGTGATTGTAAATGTCTCAGAGTTTTGTTAGCATTCTGTGCCCATCATCCGTTATTTCCACCACTTTTCATTAAACATGGCGTTTTATTTCACATTTCTTTTCGTTTCGCGTTGCCTCTCGTATTGATATATTTAGTCCGCAAACATTACAGTATTCTTACCGCGACTGATTTGGCTCAGGGCCAGCCAGCTCACACGCGCTCAGTCGTTCTCTTTCTATGAAACCTGTAAACCGCATTCACCGGTTCTAACTCTATAGCGACAATAACTCTATAGCGGTTGTCCAGAGCACTGCAATTATTTCTCATTTAAACTACAACAATCAAATGGATTTCCCCACACATGATTTTCATGTCTGTTCTCTGCGCGATAATTATTTTTTCTGCGCGCAGCTTAGAGGGAACATTGATAGCAGGTGTGCATCTGTAGGCACAGTGTGGTCAAGACTTTTGGACAGTGGCTTGGTGAAGAAGGGCAGCAAAGAAGCCACTTTTCTCCAAGAAAAACATCAAGATCAGACTAGAATTCTGCAAGTACAGCAAGGATTGTACAGCAGAAGACTGAAAGAAGTTATTTTTTTCTGATGAAGCCCCCATCCAACTGTTTGAGAAATCTGGAAAATGATTAGTCCAGGGAAATAAAAGGTGAATGCTGCCATGATGAGTCCTGTGTCATGCCAACAGTGAAGCATCCTGAGACCACCCATGAGTGGGGCGGTCCCAAGGGAGTGTCAAATTGACCCCAGACATACTGCATGTTATTACCCTTGATAGCAAATACATTATTATATTATATTATATTATATTATATTATATTATATTATATTATATTATATTATATTATATTACATTATTAGGGGCCAAGCACCGAAGGTGCTTAGGCACCTATTGTTATTAGGGCCCAAGCGAAAATTCGCGCAGGGCCCTCTTGTTTTTCTAAGGATTATTAGGGCCCAAGCGAAATTCGCGCAGGGCCTCTTGTTCTTCTAAGGATTATTATTATTTTTTTTTTTTTTTTTTTTTTTATTTTTTTCCGTCTTCCGGGGCTTTTTGGGGGCCTTAACATGCTCAAAAACTCTTGAAAATTGGCACACACATTGGAATCCGCGGCCATTAGGACGCCGGAGAGGCTGGTACCCGGGCGTGGCAGGGGGGCTCGACAGCGCCCCCTTGAAAAAGTCTGAAAATTTGGTCCATATATTAAACACGCTTGCACGTATTAGTATGAAACTCAGTACACATATAGACCTCATCGGGCCGAACAACTTTCGTGCTCTAAGTTAAACACCACGCCAACAGGAAGTCAGCTATTAAGGGTTGTTTGAAAAACGCATGCTCTGGAATTTGATATACTCCTCCTAGACGATTAATCCGATCGCCACCAAACTCGGTCAGCATGAAGTCAAGACACTGATGATTAAAAATTGCCAGGGGATTTTTGATATCTCGAACGGTTTGGCCGTGGCGAGGCAACGAATTTATGGCGAGAAAAAGGAAACAGGAAATGTGTTATAACGTCTGCATACATATATTGATCTTTATGAAACTTCACGAGTGTGTTCTTTATAGGAGTCTGATCACATGGATGTGACTATTGTGAGTCAAAGTTATAGCGCCACCAAACTGGCAGCAGGAAGTGTATCACTTTTTGAAATGTTTTGAGATCACCCTCTTATTTTTACCTGATTTGCTTCAAACTTCATCAGTGTAATGTCAATACACAGCAGATGTAGACCTATGACAGGATTTTTGATATTTGAAATATAACACAATATAGTTTATATATAAAATCTTGTGCATCAATAACAGTTAGAATATAAGCTTGACTTCGTTTAACGCTGAAACATAGGCTAATTACCTTTAATGTAAGCCGAAGAGCGTGCACTAAAATTTTCAGTGCCGCTTTAACACAAAACAGGAAACTCGTGAATATTCATGTAAGCTCCGTGTCACCAAAAATCTCAGACACCAAATATTTCATAACACCGGCAACTGCGCACTTAGTTTTTCCTGCCTGTTATTTCGGATTTTTTTTTTTTTTTTTTTTGGTGTTTCAAAGTGTTAGTTCATGACCATAAAGTAAGTTTTCTTCGATTATTATTATTTTTTCTATTATTTAATTTTGTACATTTGCACGGGCATGCACGGACATGTAACGTTTCATGTGTGCTGTTCGATAGACAAACAATATATGCTAGTAATTTCTACTAAATACAGATTCAAATGTTACAGTTTACATGTATCGATCTGTAATCGCTCATGTTTTGATACTTTGGAAAGATTTAACCCGTATACTTTTGAAGGTTATTTGGGATTCATTGTTTGTTAAAATGATTTATTAATATATTTACAATTTGGGACCAGACAGTAGTTATATTGTCCTTTGCACATCCTCTGCATATTTAATCATTTAAAGATTATATTGGAAATGTTAGTATTAAGGATCTGATTTATTTGTAATCTATTTCCACTCTGTTATGTTTTGTTTTGACTAATATTCAATACTTTGGAAGCTCCAGTCTCCTCATTTGACCGAACAGGGGTGTATACCGTATTACAGAGCCTAGCAGTCTCCTTTCCTCTCCAACACTTGCACTACAATATTGTATATGACAATTTAGTTCAAACTTTGACCTGAGGAGGGCAGTAATACACTTAGCAGTGTCTACACTGCTGGAATTCAAATGGACAAGAAGAAGAGAGCTAGTTCAAGATGAGCATTTATGGTTAAAACGTATAAAAAAAAATTTAGAAAATGAGCGATAGTTTCTCTAGATAAGACCCTTATTTCTCGGCTGAGATCGCTGTAAACTGTAATTTTGACCTTCAGCCGTTTGGGCTCCATTGAAGTCCACTATATGGAGAAAAATCCTGGAATGTTTTCATCAAAAACCTTAATTTCTTTTTGACTGAAGAAAGAAAGACATGAATATCTTGGATGACATGGGGGTGAGTAAATTATCAGGAAATTTTAATTAGAAAGTGAACTAATCCTTTAAAATCTAATGCAAATTTTTAAAGAAAAAACTATTAAAAAGCAGTGGCGCTTACTGCGCAGTATTCACATCATCTCCATAAGAACTTTGTGCCCAAAGCAGATTTTTACATCAACACATTCTGACTTGTACATGCTTCTTTTTTTCATACAAGTAATTTACAATTTATTGGTATTTTTGAAAGGTCCTATTCACACATGATCTCTTAACGTTAAAAAGACTATGCGTGAAAGGGGCTAATGAATTCCTTTATAACACCTTAACAATATAGCTTAATGTGTGTAAAGATATCTACTTTTATTTGAATTAACTGAAGAATGAATGAATAAAGTTTCTATCTGTTATTAAGTTCTATCTGTTTCTAGATGCACCTCAGACTTCCATCTATCCAAAGGATAATGTACAGCTGGGTATTCTGAACACCCTTGTCTGTCATGTGACTGGCTTCTACCCTCCATCTCTCAGCATCTCATGGACTAAGAATAATGTTAATGTGACAGAGGGTATGAGTTTAAGTCAGTACCATCCAAGGACAGATGGTACATTTAACATATTCTCCACTCTCAAGTTTACACCTGCTGAAGGAGACATTTACAGCTGCACGGTGAACCACAGAGCCCTCCAGGGTCAACCTCAGACCAAAATATGGGGTGAGTGGGATTCAAATAGAATCAACAGACATAATGTTTCAGTACAGTCCAACATAACAATAATAATAATAATAACAGAAAGCTTTTATCATATTCATGCACCCTCCAATATCCTATGCATGTGTTGTCCAGATGTTGAAGTTGCCCTCCCAGGTGTTGGTCCAGCTGTGTTCTGTGGAATGGGTCTGACTCTTGGACTGTTGGGAGTCGCTGCTGGAACATTGTTTCTCATTAAAGGAAAAAGCTGCAACTGACCTATGGAACCATGGAAGCACACTTTGAAAAGTTCCAATGGTAAAAGTTTACAATAAGGTTTCATTAGTTAACAATAGTTCTTGTCCCATTGACATCCTCCAGAAAGGGAATGTCTAATGTAACCTCTTTTCCCTTAGAACAGGTAATGAGACACTGCATCTCCCTGCCATGCCTTGGGGCTGCCTGCTGAACAGTCTCTACAGAAAATAAGCAGATGACATGTTCTCTAGGCACCCCTTATATACTATACAATTGCTGTGATTTGATAAGCATTTCAGACACCAGTTCACATAGAGGTGTTCCCCAATAGTGTCATTGATGCAGTGTGTCATTCCATGTTCTCAGGGAACAGAGGTTATATTAAAGGGTTAGTTTACCCAAAAATGAAATTAATGTAATTTATTCCTCACCCTTACATTGTTCTACACCCGTACCTTCGTTCATCTTCGGAATACAACTTGAAATCCGATGGCTCAGTGAGGCCTGCATAGACAGCAATGCCACTGAACTTCTCAAGATCAAGAAAGGATCTGAATCTAAACAAAACATTCAAAGCAGTGTTTTAAAATCGGCCATCGCCAAATATTGTTGTATTATAAAGCAACGAGAATACTTCTTGTGCCAAAAAAGTATTTATTAACTTGTCTTAATGTTCATGTTCACGTTAGCTCACAGTCAGAAACAACTTTTCTAACAGCTTTTTATTGTTAGAATATTTTTGTTATTTCATGTTAGTCATAGCATTTACTGCATGTTTACAAATGAGACCTTACTGAAAAGTGTTTCCGATCTATTAATCAACTGAGCAATCTGAAAATAAAATAAAACTAAAATAAAATAAACTATATTTCACTTTTGTGTCATTTCAAACAACAGGTGACATTCTTGATGTTAAAGATATAAATACATAGAGGCATAAATCTGGATTAAATCTGTCCTAGCATTTTATTGTATCTTTAATATTTCAAGAAGCATTACCACCTTTGCTTTCGATGTAACACCAAACATGCATGTTAAACCTTATTTCTTTAAGAAAACCTTACTAAAAACATCACATTTGCAATTCAAATTATTCTTTTGAAAAAAAAAAAGTGAGATTATCAATGTATCCTATCTTACTAGTTTCTTTCTGGGTGGATTTAAATATTTCATGCAATATTATATATATTATATAATATGTATGTGTATATACATACATACACAAATTAAACATTTATTTGAAAATGAGGTATAAATGAATACTAAATATTATTACAGTATGTAATGGTAGTAATCCAATAAAATTAATTTACTCTAAATATACTGGCATTTGTATTTTATGATGCACTTCACATAAAGGAGAATGGGAGCTGCAGAATGTTTCTACTTCTACTATGTACCTTTGTTATTTTGTAAAGATGTATTCCTTTACTACTTGATTATGATTTCTGTTGCTATATTTTCAGAAGCTTTTTTCATCTTCCACAAAAAGACCATCTAAAAACTAACTGTCACATCACAGAAAGGAACAGACAGGTGAGTAACACAAAAACTTTATTTAAATCAGAGGCACAGATCTGGACAGAGGAGATGAATGGTGAGTATAAAGTAGAAAGCATGTTGAAGTATGACTTAAGCCGGGGACACACCTAACGATTAGCTGAAACATTCTAAGACTGAACTGAACACACATACCGATTGTTTCCTTCGACTGGAGCCGATTTTAATCGTTGACAGTCGGAGAAGAACACAAACGTTTACGATTGAGACCGCTGCTAAGCAACACACTGTGCGCGGGATTTTGAAAATGGATGTAAACAAACAGCTGGCGCTCTTCATCTGCAGCTATATTTGTGCGGAAAAATAACAAAAAAGAGGAAAAACGCGCAGGATATGGGTAAGATCCTGGCTGGAGAGGCAACATGGACTTTGTTCTCTACAGAGAGAATTTGAGGTGAGTAAACTTTGTTAAATTAATCTATTTTTAGAGCTTGCACTCCGGTGGTGTCGGCCGTTGTTAAGCAACTATAAGCTGCGATCCTCAATGAAGCTTGTTCGACTTGAAACGGCACTGTACAGACCATTAAATTACCACAGAAGTACACTACCACAATGCGACCTCAAAGGGCACTTTCACTTTCGCGATCAAAGGGGCTCTTTATATTCTCTCTGTATATATTGTATCATTAACTGCTAATTTTGTATCCGTATCTTTCCAGATAAATAATATATATACAAAACATGATAAAAAAAAAAAAAAAAAAAAAAAAAGTCTAGCCATTATCTTTATCACTTGTTGCCCCCCTATTGGCTGGTGCCCCAGGACACTCGCCCAATCCCGTCTATGGATAATCCGGCCCTGTACCTGACATGTTCAAAGCTTCCACAATAGCAGCCCAGCTTCTTTCCTTATCGCTTCTATTATGGTATTCCTTCGAAGATATGTTGTATAGACATTAGTACTCTTGCCAGAGTTCAACCAGTTTTTCTTCCATACCGGTTGTCCAATGTGTTTTTATGTTGCAAACTTTTTTTACGCCATTTCGCCCCTTGTATACAATCGCCTGACACAGTCTCTAAGGAAACAGAGACGTCATCGGTCGCAAATATTATGCTGCCTTCACGTGCTCTCATTGCTATTGTAAAGACGAGTTTCCTTGAAAAAAATTGAACGCCCCCCAGTTCGAAACTTGAATGCGATTTGCTCGTAATCACTACTTCAGAAGTGGGAATTATCAAATTTGAGAAGAATCTTTGTGAGGAGGACTGTCAATGACTGTTTCTAAAATTCTAAGACTAGAATCGTTAGACGCAGCACACTGCACGATTTTAAGCACCAACTGTAAACACCGACTGAACGCAACTGGCTCTGACTCGGCGCGATTGGACATGATCAGTCGTAAGTATCAAATTACATTCATAATCGGCCTTACAATCGTTAAATGTGTGCCCGGCTTTAGCTGAAAGAAACACAATGTCTCTTTGCAGGATTGTTGAGAAGACTGAAGGCTGACAGATGGATCAGGTAAGTAGCAGGGAAGTGGTCTTGAGGTTCATATGGATGTTGTGGTAACATGTAGACAAGACCAGACAAGGATGGTGACTGCAGATATAGGGAGTGCTGATGAGAAGTGTAGGTGCAGGTGATTCCATATGACGAGCTGACTGGGTGCAGGTTTGAATCAGGTGGGATTCTGGGAAATGTAGTGCAGGGAAGGTGACTGAGCTGGTGGCTGACAGTACTCCTCCCTCCCGGGAGGCGCGCCCTCACACCGTAGATGGTTCAGCCGGGGAGGGAAGGAGGGCATCCTGGAGTCGTGACAGGTGATCCGAGTGATGAGGGCAGGTCATCTCCAGGAAGGTACAGGGAGCTTGGACGGATCTGGCAGTTCAGGATGACATGGCAGTTCAAGGGGCCATGGTGGATCTGGAAGTTCAGGAGGTCATGGCGGTGTTGCCCATTCGGGAAGCCATAGCGGTTCAGGCAGTTCAGGACCCACCCCCAACCCCCCTACGGTAGTCAGGGCCTGGACCCGGCACTGGACGATAGTGGAGCTGGAGTCATTGTGTGCGAATTCTGGGACATGAAGCGGGCTCATTGGCTAGAGCGGGCTAATGGGCTGGAGCCATCTAAGGGCTCTCGATGAGGCAGGGAGTCGCCTCTGGACTCGGGACGAGTAAGAGGCAAAAATGCAGATGACGAAATGAAGCTCTTCAAACACTGGTTATTGGCCTCCTTCCAGTCCAATCCAGTGAGATTGGGGAGTTCTCGGGGATTGACAAAGTTTGCCCAGATCTGGTACAGAGTCTTAATTGTCTCATCATCTGAGGAACTAGTATGAACAAGACAACAGAACTTATCTGTGAATGTAAACAGATCATGGCTGGATTGAGCTGCCGCCATGATCTGTCCGGCGAATTCCCAGCCATTGTCGTTTTTGGTTGCAAGGATTTGGATTTGGTTTTAACTTTAAGTGGGTTGAAGTGTTCATATTGGCTGGAAGGACCAGCTCTATAGTGTCCTTTGCCGCATGCAAGACTGCGTATCCACAGTGGGGCAGTGAGGTGGAATAAAGGGACCCGGCTTGGGGGCTCTCTTTTCGAGGTGGCCCACAGCAAGGTCTGAGTGTGCATCGCATCACTTACCTGGTTCCACGATTGGGCAGAGGGTGTGTCAGAAGGCTTGGTCGCATCCTCGAACTGCTCACTGCTGCCTGCTAGCGACAGAAGAGGATGAAAGTGGTCCGGTTCTACCCGCTCCCACAGGATTCTGTCCTGCTCCCACTAAAAAATGTTATGTTGTCCTGCTCCCACCCAAATCACTCATGTTTTGTCCTGCTCTTGCCCGCAAAATCCTGCATAAAAGTAGCTTATAGATTTTTGTCAGTACATCCATGAAAAATTCAGTTATGTGTCACCACAACACCCCAGCATAAACGCTTCTGATAAAATATTTATTATTAAAGCATAAACATTCACAAACCACAGTTTTAACCAACAAGAAAGCTGCAGCATGCATGGTTTGGTTTGGCAGAGCGCTTCCTTTATAAGGCCGGTTTCACACCGCAACCATCAGCGGCGCATTAGCAGAGCATGAACGTGAACTGCAGCTGCAAAGACATGCAAGTATTCACACTGGAAGCGTTTGTACAGCGTCACAGCAGCGGCTCCAAGCTGCATATAAAGTGAGCATTTCTTTAAAAAGACAGCTATAAATGATTTTTTACAAGTTGGTCATTTAAACTTGATAGTCTTGAAAGCTTTGTGTTTTACATCATCTGCCATGTGCACGTTTACAACACAACAAACTCGGCAAAAAAAGCCAGCAAACTCAGGTTTGATTTGGGTATGCTAGAGCCTATAGCTGTCTGTGTAATAACTAAAATAATGTGTATGTATCATATTTTCTGACCAGTTTACTTTAATTTTTTATAATACACCATATTTTAACCCAAACTAAATAATTAAAAAGTTTAAATGAGTAAATCTAATATTTTTTAATATTAATTTTCTTGTTTTAATATTAATCCAATTCTTGTTAAAACACACTGAATATGCTTATTCTGTGCATTTTGAACACTTTTTGTGTGAAATCACATTTATTTTGTCCATCAAAGGTGTTCTTTCACTTTAATTGAGCATTAGTAGCGCAGCAAAAATAGACCCAGCGCCGAAACGATCGTGGCACTGCTGCTTCTGCTCTGCTCCTGCTACGCACTGCCGCAAAGCCTCTGCATGTGGTGTGAATGCTCTCATCTGTTAACATGGGCGGCGAAAAAAATATGCGCTGCTTACGCTTTGCTGACGCGTGAGGTGTGAAACCGGCCTAACGACTAAAAAGCTGACATCTCAGTTCATCGTGATCTCACAAAGCTCTGTTATAACACAAATGAATATATGAACAATGAATCTTTCATAATGTTTACACTTCGTGTGTTATAATAATAGGATTCGTGAGCGCAGAAATTTCAGCACTGCATAAAAATTCTAACAAACACCTGATTGTGTTGCGTCTCCTCCATTGCGTCTCAGAAATCAACAGATATGTCTCTGATTGGCTACATTGCTCAACACTGCAAACACAAGTTATAAACAGAATCTCGCATATGCTTGTGAGTGTAAATCGTTTTTATTTTATTGTTGCTTTTTTGCAATATATGAATAACAATTTATTAGTTTTTAGATATTTTATGTTTAGATATTTCTATATTGTGGGAGTCCTGCAAATCACATCCTCTGTGGGATAGGAATAGTGCGGTCAACGGCATCACCCAAAGAGCTGTCCCCTCCATCTCTGGGCACCCTGTCCGCAACAGGCACCTCTACGCTGCTTGGGTGGAGGCTGCTGCTGATGCTGCATGGAAATGGAAGTGGAGCCAGGGGGCGCCCTCAGCGATGAGCAGACGGGTGCTGCAGCTGGTGGTTTCTTGGTGGAGGCAGCAGCTGACCGCCAAGGCAGGATGCACTTGATAGTCTCTGTCTGCTTTTGAGCAGGTAAGACCTCTGGGCAAAGCTCTTAATTGCATTGCTGAAGAGGCCTGTTTTTGAATTCCCCTGTCTCCCAGATCACCGAATTCAAAGACCGGATCTCACTGGCATCCCACATCCCACATGTGGACATCACAATAACCAAAGACTGCACAGTGACCT
This sequence comes from Megalobrama amblycephala, assembly GCF_018812025.1. Classification (NCBI taxonomy): domain Eukaryota; kingdom Metazoa; phylum Chordata; class Actinopteri; order Cypriniformes; family Xenocyprididae; genus Megalobrama; species Megalobrama amblycephala. Next base: position 3,912,511 of record NC_063058.1, read on the forward strand.
TCGCTGCTCGAAGCATGAGGTCTTGTGTGATGCAAAGCTCTTGGAGAACTTATGGATCGTGACCACCCTCATGCAGGTCCTTGAGTGCTTTGACCTGTGGGACCTGCAGTAATACCATAGCATGTAAGGCAGAGGTGGCATTTCCACAATCCTGGTAAGCCTTGCTGGTTAGACTTAAAGAATGCATACAGGCCTGGGAAGGGAGACACGGATGCCCACGCCAGGTGGAGTTAGTTCACAGTTACATTGCAATGGATTTGCGTGCAACCCTTTGCCGCCCAGCCATCGAGGGTGGTGAGAGAGGAAGAGACACCAGGTCTATTTTGGGCAGTAAAAGGCTCCTCATGCACCTCCAGGAAGAAAGGAACTGGGGTGGGGTACTGAGAAGCAGCACGAGCCGCCCTGAGAAACCAATCTTCCAACCTTGAGGGCTCAGGACATGGTGGAGGATTCCACTCAAGCAAAGACGTCACCTCTGAATCTGACTCAGATGACGCTACCATTCCAGAAGGAGGCAACACAGGTGAATCTTCATACCCAGATAGAGTTGGCTTACCCTCAGATGCAGCGGCTGACATCTGATACTCAGTGGGAGCACAGAAGGATACGACTGGTATACACCTTTGAGATGGTCCAGCATGCTCCTCAGGCAGTTCGACTGGCTGCGGAGCGCAGGAGGGGTGAGGGGCCCTAGGGGGTTGGTTCCCCAAAGGAGAAGCCCTCAACGCAGAGATGTTCACAAGTCTTTTATCTGAAGTCCGAGTCAAGTCTGAAGTCTTTATCACTAGAGTCTGGGTCAAGTCTGGAGTCTTTTGTCACGAGTCGAGTCGAGTCTTGAGTCATTAAATTTTTTTTCTCTCATAATCAAATCCTATGTTTATCCTAGTTGGATTATATAGACAAAATAATATGATCTTTCTATCATGCTTTATTTAAAACAGGGCTTAAAAACAAACAAACAAAAAAAAAAATCAATTGTTCCACTCCGAGCAGAATCGGTATTTTAACGTTTCTGTTCCAGCGTTCCTTCTGTATTATAAATGTTCCGAAACCAGTTTGATTAGAAAAAATAACAGTTTATAACGTTATTTTTATTTTATTTATTTTGTGTGTGTAGCCTACTTAATAATTATAATATACGTACAGCATTTTTTTTATTAAAGAACAAAGAGAGTGTATTTGCCGTCTTAGCCAACAGGCCTACAATTATCTTTTATAAAAAGATTCTGTCAAAATGTAAACCTATTAAACGAAAGGAAAAATTATGGTTTATAAATTAAACTATTTTTTCAAGATATTTTAATGTTTGCTGCATGGTTAAAAATACCGAATACGAAATAGGCTTAGGTCGCATTTTATTATATTACATTATTACATCTTTGTTTATAATGTTTGTAAACATAAATTATGAACAAACCTGCCGTATATTATTTATGTACTCCACAACAAAACCTCTAAAATTAACAGTTGGACTATTCAGGCTTTATAAATGTCAAGCCAAAATTATATTTTCTTTTTTAACCCTTTCATGCACGAATTATGAAAGGCTACTTCAGGATTTTTTCAAAAGTGTTTTTATTACTCTTTAGGCATGAAAAAAAAAAAATCACCTTCATTTTTTTCAAACATGCATTTTTCAAGGAGTTGGTGAAATGTCCACTAGAGTGGACAACGCGCATTTGAGGAACCAATGAAATATGTGTTTGAGAAAACAGTTATTAAAAATAAATATTGTAAACACTATAAAACGTGTTTTTTTGCTCTTTAACATTGTGTTCATGTATTTTGAACATATTCCAGAACTTTTAACAATCTGTTTTTTTTTTTTTTTTTTTTTTTGCACTTGCAAAAGTTGACCAGTTGGTGGCAGTGTATTGCATGACACATTAGGGTCCACTGCCACTGTATTGACTAAAAAACATGAGGACATCAAGGAGCAATATCATTTTTAAAATATCCAAGTATTGATTTTGTGATTTGAGGAAATTGATTAATCATGTGTGGACATCATGCATCACTGGCTATATTTAGACTACAATTAATAGTACAGTTTATAGAGTTTTTTTTCAAGGATCATCACTCTCATGATAAAACTAATATGCACAAAATATTGCTATAATAAAAATTAAATTGATTTTCTGCCAAAACATTACTGCAGATGGCATATTTCAAAAAAAAAAAAAAAAAAAGCAATACTATAAATTGTATTCTAAATATAGCCAGCGATGCATGATGTCCACTTGAGTGGACATATGATTAATCACAATTTCCTCAAATCACAAAATCAATACTTGGATATTTTAACAATTATATTGCTTCTTAGTTGTTGCTTGATGTCCTCACATTTTTTGTACCTGCAAGGGTCTGCTAGAATAGAAGGAATGGACAAACATTCCTCCCCTGCAAGGCACATGTGCTATTCTGTCTGCCATCTTGTTTTAGAGAATTTTGTTTTGCACTTGCAAAAGTTGACCAGTGGGTGGCAGTGTATTGCATGACAAATTAGCGTCCAATGTAGTGACTGATGTGCAAATCTGACATTCAGACTCATTTATATAGGAGAAAACAACTATTGAATAGCTGTCCACTGTAGTGGCCTCTATGCATGAAAGGGTTAATGCCATTCCAGCTTCTATTGCTATATTCAAGGCGAGAAACATGTTTATTTATTGGAAATAAAACTAAATAAGATGCAAAACGAATTAATTTAAAGTGAATCTGTAGCCTACCTTTCTCATTCGTCATGCATCCAACTGTTTTCATTTTCGAGACGAATGCAAAACTATTATTTATTATGAGCTTGCTTCACTCGCATTGCGTAAAACATCCTTCACATAACAGCACAGTGAGGCGGTGGTAAATGGCAGATTGTATTACAGAATTGAATTGAGCAGTGTAACAGTTAGTTGATTATATTTTATTTTAATATTTAACAGGCTGCGATATCAAGTAAGCAATGCAAGAATTTGTGTGCCACGTGAGGCGCCGGCGGGACCACTGGATTTGTTTTCCTTCTATAAGACAGTAAACTGTAGGCTACTCAGTAATTTATGGTCATACAGATAAAAGCAAGACATAATTCATACATTTACAAAAGACATTCAAATAACGAAAACAAGCAAAATGTCTGTTTCCTTTTCTAGATCTTTGGAGTACGCCACAAATAACCACTTTCGTTTTGTGAATCTGTAGACCTAATTATTTAAGTGAAATATTTCATGTAGCTTATAGGCCTAAATATTCCCTTTTATTTTATGTGTTATGTAGGTAGGCCTAGTTTTCTCCGTTCACAGAAGCACTGCAGATGCGTGATGTGACGTTGAAAATTGTACTATCCTGCAATTTTCATTGGTTTCAAAACGCACAACAAGCTGCATTACGTGACATTCATTTTCACTTAAATGTAGGCCTAATACTTGACGGTTGGTGACATATATCATTGGAAAAACTAATGCCAGGGCATTGTCAATGTGACTTACCTATGATGACTTGACAGCTGAGCCTGAGCGTGTCAGGTTGGATGTGTCAGCGTCACATTTTCATAGGCTGTACTTTTTGAATTCGTGATTGGTTGACTGCCAAATCAAAATATTAAACGGAACGATGAAATAACGTTATTAACCGGTTAATGGCCATTTCAAATTATCGTTTCTCTTCAGAACGATTAAATTTGATTCCATTTGTGGTTACATTCCGGTCAAAATTTCGTTTGTTTCCGTTTTCGTTCCTTGAACTGGTTCAGAGTCTTAAAATTAAGGTCCTATGATATAAGGGATATTGTACATCCAGCTTGTTACTTTATAATCCATTACAATGTACAAAACAGTCGTCCTGGCAACTCAAGTAGTCATTTTCAATATAGTCGTTAAGTGGACGCAAGATGGCGCCAATGAGTCACTGTTTGTTATACAAGCAGTTTGTTATATAGCTTTGTTGTTAGTGATGACAGTCATTATCAGAAAATATCAAACCTTCGGAATGTTTAAGAATGTCAATAGAAAACTCTACTCATGCAGATTGTGATACGTTAAAATATGAGCTTTAAGTAACAAATGGATTAACATCTCTTTCTATCTCTCTCTCTTATGGACACACATTAAGAAATAGAAAAGCTGCATATAATATGATTGATTTGATATAAGATTGATAAAAAGTAGTGCTAGATTTAAAGTCTAGATTTTTTTGTTCATATTTTAACAGGCTGGCAATTCAAATTAGCCATGCAGCTACACCACACTATAATAGCTAGCTGCGTGAGTTAATGTGACTAACCTTTGTGGATGTGATGTCTCATAAAATTTGATGATGTTGTTCCAGTGACTTTAATTGTTTTCCCACATTCTGTGCATCTAACCAATCTGACGTGATAAACCCAAACGGAAGAACATATGGCATCCTGAACAAGAACATCCCCTCATGTTTCAAGGGACTCTTATGACATTTCAGAATTTACGCACACAGACATACGTAATCAAATTCTATGACAAGAGTCCGATCTACCACAACACATAAGGAAATATGTGAGATGCAGATATTATAATAACTATTTAAACAACACAAATTCTTTATTTATTTTATCAGTAGTTAAAGGTAAAACACTTGAGTTGTTTTTAAAATATTTTGAGTCTTTTGTGCTGAGTCGAGTCAAGTCTGAAGTCATTTCAGGTCAAGTACGAGTCAAGTCTGAAGTCTGTTAAAATGTGACTTGAGTGTGACTCGAGTCCGAGTCACTAACTCAAGTGCCCATCTCTGCCTCACCGTAACCCTCAGGTCACCCAGGCTACTGCCCTAAGTAACCCCTGTTTAGGAAGTTTAGATCGAGGAAGAGGTGAGGGGACTTTTGAAGTACTGGAATCTAGACCACAACACCAAGATGGTCATCTTCCTGCAGTGGGTACATGACATCCACAAAAGCTACCATCGCATCCTTAATGCCCAGACACGTGAGGCACGATGAAGTACAAGGGGTAAATGCCGTGGCAACATGCCGGGGAAAAGTGTAGCCTGCAGTGTGCACTCACACTCGTGAAGGCACCCTCTTACTACTGTGATAACAGCTTTTCAGCGCCCTCATGGCGCACACTGTGAAAAGCTTTACCCTTTCAAGCGTGAGTTTAAAATATCGACCCCCCAGAGTGAGTTTTTTTTTTAAAGGTGCCCTAGAACTTTTTTTAAAAAGATGTAATATAAGTTAAGGTGTCCCCTGAATGTGTCTGTGAAGTTTCAGCTCAAAATACCCCATAGATTTTTTTTTAATTCATTTTTTTAAACTGCCTATTTTGGGGCATCATTATAAATGAGCCGATTCAGGGCTATGCCCTTTAATTCTCCTGTCCACGCCCACGGAGCTTGGCTTGCCTTGAAAGTGCATAAACAAAGTTTACACAGCTAATATAACCCCAAATGGCTCTTTACAAAGTGTTCGCATGCATGCGGCATGCTGCATCGGATTATGTGAGTATTGTATACGTTATATTGTTTACTTCTGATTTTGAATGAGTGTAGTTCTCCGTGGCTAACGGCTAATGCTACACTGTTGGAGAGATTTATAAAGAATGAAGTTGTGTTTATGCATTATACAGACTGCAAGTGTTTCAAAATGAAAATACACGGCTCTTGTCTCGTGAATACAGTAAGAAACGAGGTAACTTTAACCACATTTAACAGTCTTAGCAACATGCTAGAAACATTTAGAAAGACAGTTTACAAATATCACTAAAAATATCATGATATATGGACAGCAGTTAATATTGCACCATTGCCATTTTTCGCTATTGCCTTGCTCTTACCTAGTCTGTTGATTCACCTGTGCAGATCCAGATGTTACTGGCTGCCCTGTCTAATGCCTTTCATAATGTTGGGAACATGGGCTGGCATATGCAAATATTGGGGGTTAACCCCGACTGTTACGTAACAGTCGGTGTTATGTTGAATTCGCGTTCTTCGGAGTCTTTTAAAAAATGAGATTTTACAAGAAGGAGGAAACAATGGAGTTTGACTCACTGTATGTCATTTCCATGTACTGAACTCTTGTTATTTGACTATGCCAAGATAAATTCAATTTTTCATTCGAGGGCACCTTTAAGGCGACCGTTATTTTAGAACATTTGCCTTTATTGTTTTCATGGCGACGCATCATGCATGTCACAGATGCTGAACGCAGCCACAATAACACTGTATGACAGATGGATAATTATTTTGTTTTTTCTTTTTTATTTAAAATGTTCACAAACTTGCTTACCATGTCATCATCTATCTGATATTCCGATTCTCAAATATGTGTAATTGAGTGTGTTTTGGCTTTTAAAATCCTTTATAAATGATCTTGATCTATAATGCGAGATGGGCTCCGCCATCTTAGTTTGACCCACAGTTCGCAGAGTCCTGTCAGTTGGATTTACAGCAGGTGAATTCATCAGTTTCTCTCGAAATCTCGAAAATATAAGTGGCTGGTGAACTGGAAGAATAAGAGTAAATTTTTATAGTTACTTAGGCCCATTATGTGTGTCTGATATGCATAAATGTCGGCTAATTATATTTGAATGGATTGTTATTGCTGCTTCCACAGATGTCTGACATCAGTGTGTCTTTTCTAAACTCTAAATCTATTGTTTTACTGGTGCTTATGCGTATTTAACCCTTTTGAGCGCGAGTTTAAAAAATTCTAACTGACCCCCCAGAGTGAGTTTTTTTAAGGCGACCGTTATTTTAGAACGTTTGCCCTTATTGTTTCCATGGCGACGTGTCTTGTGTGTCACATACACTGAATGCTGCAACAATAACACTGTATGACAGATGGATCGCTATTATTTTGTTTTTCCTTTTTTAATTAAAATATTCACAAACTTACCATGTCATTAACTACCTGATATTCTGAATTCTCAAATATGTGTGAGTGTATTTTGTTGTTGTAATATATGACAAGCACTGTGTGCGTCCGTCTCACAGTTAAAGTGCGAAAGCACAGTTTGAATCTGGCAGTTTTGTGACGTCTCTGAACATTAAAAATCCCATATGTGGGATTTTACGCCCAGGGGCACTGAAATAAAAATCCCATATGTGGGACCATACCGCTCAAAGGGTTAATACTCATGCTCACTCTAAAGGCACAAAGAAAAAGAGAGCAAAAAAGCGAATGAAAGGCTCAACCACCGCTAAAGTGCCAACTCACCAACACCAACATCGAGGATGCTTCTTTCCAGAAGAGCTTGACTTAACATAAAGAGAAGTAGTAGTTGATTTCAAGTTAGAAATAAGGTCCAGTAACTCAGAGTGTGAAATAGTCTGTAGGCAAAAAAAGGTAGAGGGACTAATATTTGCATATTGACATATTGAGAAGTTACAAAACTTTTCCCTCAATAAACTCCTATTTTACTGCTTATTAATAGTTAGAAATTTAGTTGTTAAGTTTAGATATTGGGAAGGATCAAGGATGTTGAAGAAGGTCATGTAGAATAAGGTTAATTAATAAGTACTAATAAACAGCCAATATTCTAGTAATATGCATGCTAATAAGCAACTAGTTAAAAGACCCTAAAATAAACTGTAATCAGTTTTTTTTTTTTTTTAAACATATTAGTGAAGACTTAATGAATTACCAACCATAACTAGAGGAGCCAGGCCTACAAAGTCCCTCTGAGTGGTGTAGATCCTCATGGTGCCTTCAGATGCCCCCATCATTTTGACTTCATCTGGAAGAGTCAACTCCCACTTGAATCTCTGATTGACTGCTGACATCCTCCACTTCAGTTTGCTTAATCTGAAAATATATATTAAACCCTCTTAATCTTTTGTGATCAAATTGTCAAATGAACTGCATTTGCTAGTTGCTCTGTTTGATTCTAAAAAAAAATGAGTGCAACAATTGATTTTAAGTCAATAATTGTATATTGATTATACCGTCATTGCCACTAACAACCCATTTCACTTGAATAATGTGACATTTACGAGTGAAACAGGATATTCAACATAAAAAATATAGGGCAGCATGTGAATTTGTTCATCGGGAATTGATTAGATGGTGAAAAGTAAGGCCCAATCCCAATTCTACCCCTTACCCCTTACCAATTCTCATTTGGTTGGAGGGGAAGGGGAAGGGGAAGGGCCAGGTAGCCCTTCAAACGAAGATTTTTCAGGACCACACTTCAAACGAAGGGGTATGATAAATTTTCAACATGGCCGACCGAGCGAGCAGAGAGACCCATAAATGTAAGTATTTTTTTTTACGGTAAACAGTATTTTAGTAATAAATAATCACTTGTTTTATGTTGCCTTTAATCTTGTGTTCATGTATACGGTTATGTTCTCCGAAAAAAGATTTGTTAAAATCGCTATGAAAAAAGTTCGCTAATGTTTTTTACTTTATGATGTTCCACAACATATTTTTTTATATTTTATGAAACCCGCGTTGATTTGACAACATAAATTCAAATCCGGTGGCAGCTAACTTGTCTTTTTGCCGCATGCCTAATTAATGTATTGTTTTGTTGTGGTTACGTCCATAAATACGTGTACGTTACATGATATAAACAAAAAGTGCATTCAGTTTGCGTGCTTATTCATCAGTATTGTATGTAGGGACTCCTGAGGAAACACGCAGGCTCATACGTTTTCGTGCAGAAAACGAGCAGCGTTTCTTGAAATCGAAATACACAGCAAAACAACTTTGGGAGTGAGTCTTCTGTTAAACGTTTATGTTGCTTGTGCCTGATTACTGTGAGATATGTGCACTAATAGTAAAAATAGCTGTCGCCCAAGCAACAGAGATCACTACTGCTATCGATGGCATCTTAGAAGTGTGTGATAAACATCGGCGCATCTATGACGTAGGAGATAGCGACGACTTATGATGACGTGTAACGGTCTAGTAGTGGTGTCCCATTTCTTAGGGGAATATTTTCAGCCCTACCCCTTGACACTCAAGGGGCAAGGGGTAAGGGGAAGGGGAAGGGGTATAAAATAGAATTGGGATTGGGCCTAAATAGGGTCAATTTAATTTCATGTTAAATTTCAAAGATACATGGCTTGTGGTACCAACCTTTCAGCAATCAGCAAGCCATATCATTTTAACCTCTTAGTAGTGCAACCTCATCAATGCCCTGCATAATGCTTTCAATAGAACATGAGATCACCCCTAATCTGATGCATCTGTCTCAAATCTTAGCTTTAAAAATGCACAGCTTTCAAGCTCTGGGGATGAACCAAAGAGTTCAGATAGCTATTTTGTGTGAACAGCACATTTGTTCATAGATGCATGTATGGATCTGTTTGTACAACCAAAAAGGCAATTATTTCAAAAATTAGGATTGACATAGAAATGACTTTTGAAGAAATCAAAATGATACTATTCTTCAGACGTATTACTTCAATATGTTTAAATCACTTTTTAAGACAGGATATTGTAATAATAATCCTTCGGGCTTGAATATGGATGCCTACCATAAGATGTTTTTGTTATGCATCACATACTTTATTTAAAATAATAATAATAATAATAATAAAACAGATTACTGACAGATACACTTCTTTGCCTCCGCAGCAATATTGGAGAGAGATTTTGGTTATTCTTTATTCAGAAATGCAATGTATGGAGTGGGCAGGCTTTATTCATAAGAGGCAGGCAGTAGGTCAAACACCAGCAAACAGTAACAAGAAGGCAAGGCAAGAGAGTAATCCAAAACACAGGCAATGGTCAAGGCAGGCAGCAAATGATCAAAAACAAGAAATCAGTCCAGGGTCAAAAAACACAGGCAGAACAAGGAAGACAGGATAACATACGACTAAACAATACTTAGCAATGTGTGTGTGTTAGAGTGCAGCTTATAAAGTGTCAATGATGGGAAACAGGTGTGAGTGTGTGATTAGTTCCTAGATAGGGAATTGTGGGAAATGGAGTCCATATAACCAAGTTGATTAACACAGACCCAGGGCACATGTAACAAGAAATCACTTGCTTATTGGCATACAATCCCTGTAAGGGATATACAAATCCCTCTATTGTTCTAACATTAGGTGATTGCTGTAGGGTTCGCTTGAGCATATTATGGATTAGTTCTAAGATAAGATTCGTTCTAAGATGTAAATTTGATCCTAATCCATTAGGGGAAGAAAATACAAAATGAGGATAAATGACATTCTCTCAAAAAGATGTAGATAATAAAGGCTTTTACTGAGCTGTGTTAAAAGCATTCTTTAAAATATCTTGTTTTGCATCATACAGGCAATACAGGTTTGGAACGACATAAGGGTGAGTAAAAAAGTTTTTTTTTTTTTTAGTTTTAGGTCTACTGTCCCTTTAAGGGTTATGTTGCATCCCGCTGTACTTTTCTTTTTGTCCACTGAGTTCCCAACATCAACATCACAACATTGCTAGACTCTATTTGACCCCTTAAAAATCTGTAATTAACTAACGATTTAGAAGTCTTAAAAATCTTGATTATTTGATCATGTTTGCTGACAACAGGAGCTGTAGTGAGCTATCTGATGTCACCCTGAATCCTTCACTTAGCAGTTGTTTAAAAAACTAGTTTGTCACATTAAGTATCCTTCCAGCACAGAGCTCTTAGATGCAAGTGTTTTTCCTATATATATTTCAAAGGAAATCACAAAATAATAATGCAGCCAAACATGTGGTGTTTAAAAATCTGGTCAGTCACGCTAGATTCTAACTAATGACTTTGCAGTAAGACTTTATAGTAATGTTTAGTTATTAGTTACTGATGAACTAATCACTTATAAAACATGACTATACATTCATAAATGATTAATGCGTGATATGCTAACATTTAATTGATATTTTGTTAATTCATTTATAAGTGATTTATAAGTTATTAGTTAATAATGAACTCATAATTTACAAAACATGACTATACAGTCATGATTAATGATTAAAAAGTGGTACGCAAGTGATTTACAAATGTGTTATTAATTGTTATATTACCCTCTATGATACGGTGTTGCCTCCAGGCAACATGGTCTATTTTAGTTTGTTTTTAATAAAATAAGGCACCAGTTGATTGATCAAACATATCTCAGGACAGAATAACTCAAATACTAATCAATAAAAGTGCAAAAAAGATCAAAACATGACCAACAGGGATCCATTTTGTGTCTTGTTTTAGCACACGTGCACATGTCACATGACTCCATATTTTCTCCAATGAAAAGTGTTCACTTTTTTCACTTGTTTGTATCCATTTAATCACCCACAAAAAATATGAGTCACCTTCACTGGCAAGTAAAGAAGTATTTTTAAGAACTTTACATTATATATCATCAAATGTTTTAGAGAAAATAATGAACAAACTTTGTGTTGCCTCAAGTCAATATTGTACCATAATGGAATTGCGGGCATGGCCATAGCAGGCAGGCAGGCAGGCAGGGAAATGCAATACAACATGATAATGCAAGACTTCGCGATTGACATGAAGAAACAGACAGCTTAGAATTATCTAAATATGATGAGCTATTTTCACTGTGGGGTAATCAGATTTTGTCCAATGCACGGGGCTTATAAGAAGTAGTAATTACGAACAGTACATGGATATCTGTCATATGATTGAATGATCTGCACCAGCTGGTCTATAGCACTGTACAAAACAGAGTCCAGAGACAGGGATTGTGGGAAATGTAGCATGAAGCAGTCCGAGCGTGTGTGTGAGTGACTGAGGATGCTGAATGGCAGGTGCAGGGTGTACTGGTGAAATGGAGTTTTGGTATGAATGAATAGTCTGGATTGGAGTGCCCTCTGGTGACTGTGACGGGCAATCTCGTCAGGATCAGAGAGTGAGGGTGAGGGAGAAGATGGAGATGAGGATGAATATGGATATGATAACTTGATATAATAACATAGTAATATGATGGTTTGGTAATATTTGTGTTCCACTATGGTACAATGTTGCCTGAGGGCAACAGCTGGATATAAAATGTTACTTTTTATTAAATATGAAACTTTTAATATTAAAAACTAGATAAATTTGTTCAAGTGTGTAGTTAAAGAATTTGATGTTATCAATAAATATATTTCTTTTTTCTACATGAAAATGCCAAATGTTTAAATTTTTCCATTGTGGTACAATGTTGCCTCGAGGCAACAAACTTATAAAAATTAAATGAATTAAGAAATTCTGAAAATGTTTATTGATATTGTTAAAGTGTCCAATTTTAAGCAGGAAAAACAACACAAATATTTTTTTCCTTATTGATATATTGCGTACCATAGAGGGTTAATAACTTTTTTGTTGTTAAATGATTGTATATTATCTCAACAAATGATGAACAAACCATTAGTAAATGATCAGTATATAATTAATTGATGTATTGTGAATTTGTAAGCTGTGTTTAAAAGCACAAACATGCAAATGTGCTAAAGCAAACTGAATTTTTTTTTTTTTTTTTTTTTTTTTATGTAATTTATTTGTTTTAAGTAAATACACATTTATAAATGACTTACAGTCAGGAGATTCCAGTGGGTTATGTTAAGTCCTTTTTTACTCATCAACAGACTTGGGTTCTGTGTGGAGTCTATGGGATCTAGTGATAATGTGAACTGGTTTTACCTACCAAAGTACTGACTGGGTAGGGTGTAGACAGCTGTCTTCTCTGACAAACATGGAGACTTTAACGGTTGTGTACCTGCATGTGAGCTTCACTGGAAGGATGTCACACACTCCACACAGAACCCAAGTCTGTACTGATGAGTGAAAGTACTTAACATAACCCACAGGAACCCACGTCGATGTGATGCGATGCATCAAAAGCAGTGGTGTAGTCTACATGATACGCAGGTATATGCTGTATATCCACTAGGAATGTTCAAGGATTTCTGTATACCCACTTAAAAAGTGTGAGGATAAATAACCATCCAATAAATCACAAAATATGATTTGTGGTTTGTTGCTTTTGACATGAAACAAAGTCTCAAGTTTCATATCTTGCCCATTTTACTTCGGAATAAATAAAACAAAAACCTATACCGTTTTGGCGCTCTTTAATGTGTAACTTAGTGACAGATTGCAGTATCAGTTCAAGAGAAGCGGCAGCCTGACTCACACGTGAACTGATCCTCTCCTCTGCTTTAATACCAGTTACAGCGTGAAATAAACATGAAGGAGCAACTCAAGGTATGATAAAAGATACAGTTCAACTTAACAAAATCCATATCATGAGATATACTCGCTTAATCAGTGTTTCAACCGCGGAAAGACTTTAATAACCGCTTGTAAACAATGTCACATAACGTCACATTTACCTCAGAAAAACATTCAGTGACCATAAACTCGTTAGTCAGCTAGAAAAATTAACTCTAGAGAGAAGCATTTAGCTAAATATATACACCATATCTATTAATTCCAACCTGCTAGGTAGTTTAATTTAACTCAACTATTGCTTAAAATGACTCTATATACGTCACAGTTCCCTCTGTTCCCGGACTCCATTACCCACAATCCTTCGTGTTTCCACACCTGCACTCACTTCCTCGTCATCTCCCCATCAGCACTCATTTCCTGCACCTGGACTTCATCATCTGCACACCCTTTATAATGGACTCACTCCCTGCAATCCTTGTCTCTTCTTATTGTTCGTTAGATATGTTTTGGTTGTGTTCCTTCTCCTACGTATAATAAATACCCTGTTTTGTTGAAGTCCTTTGAAGCCTCTTCTCTACTACAACCTTTTTTAAAAAGAGCTCATTTAAACAGCAGTAACATTTACCAAATGACTTAGCATATCTAAACGTATATCAACTTATGATGAATATCACTTTGACACAAGTATAAACGGAAATACTTACCATTTATAAACGTCCTTTAAAAACCGTGCTTGCAGAGGTTCTGCTTGACCCTCTTCATCATTACTGCTATCTGGGTCTGATTCGGGCTCAATTTGATACAGCAATATAGATGCCATTTTTTACATTTCCACAGAAGCAAATGCAACAACTAATGGTAAGGGGCGTGGTGTTTCCAGACGCTTCAGTGAATCACAATACACTGGGCCAGCTAACCAATCTGAGCACATTGCGTATTTCGGAGGGAGTGGCATCATAGAATCAGGAAGTCATCCTGCCGTTCAAATGATAATGGAAACAGTGGTGTAGAATAAAGGTAAAATATATGAAAAATATGGTGTTTTTTTTTAAAAAATGAAGCGTTAAGACATGTTAAACTGCGCCCCATAAACGCAATCAAGAAAAAAACAGTGAACCAAAGTGTTACCGACTTTGCTCTTAAGGCATTAAATGCCACATCATCTAATGCTCAAATCAAAGGCTGAAATCCTAGAATCATTCCTGCCATCAACCATAAATACTGAGGAGACTTAAAGTCAGGCTTTCACTAATAGGATTCTGACACGCACCACTGTACAACCCTGACCTTTGTGCTCCCATCTAATGCATGCATAGTAAATCATACATGCAGAACTCAGTGGCAAACATACATGTGTATGTGTGTATTGAGGTCTGTTAGCAATTCTCAGGTGTTTCTTTGGATAATTCACTTGAAATTGAAAGCATAAAAGCAGAGCATAAAAGTTATTATATTAAACAGATAAGGACTACTGAACCAATTATGGGAATAATAACAGAAATTCACTTTGACCAATCTGCTTAATATTTCCATGGACAATATTTCCAGCCTGGCAATGTCTAATCAGAGGCACCAGTGAGAGTTGGTTAAACACCATCTAATCATCTGATTAAAAAGTAATTAATTAAATTTTCCTTAACAGACACACTCACCTTTTCACGTTTGCAGTTGTCTTTCTCTGACAGATCACTCCAACACTTCCATCTGGGACCTGTGTCTAGGGTAATGTCCCATAGTAGCGTGTTGGTTGGTGTGGCTGTACGGAAGGACACACCCTTTTTTACCATGGCTCTGTTAAGTGTAAAAAAGAAAAATGATTAGATTTGCCCTAGTATCACTTTAAGCAAATGTATTAATTATGAATAGATTGCAGAAGTCTTTATTAGTAAGCAAAATAGTGGTTAAACTAGTAACACAACAGGTCATCTCATAGACTGTTATGACAAATAAAGTTGAATAATTTTTTTTTTAAACAATATAATGGTATACTCTGATAACGTGGTGTCCCCCAAGGCTTGATTCTGGATCCTTTATTGTTTAACTTATATAGGTTTCCACTGGTGTAATTAATCAATGTCCTTTTTCGCATTTTGATTTGTGGGCATGCAGTCTATTTACAAATGATTTGCCTATCCTCTTGCCTATCATGTTCCTCAAACCATTCCTGAACAATGTGTACAGTGTGGCTGGGTGCATTATCCTGCTGAAAGAGGCCACTTCCACCAGGGAACACCATTGTCGTGAAGGGGTGTATCTGGTCTGCAACAATCTTTAGGTACTTGGCACATGTCAAATGTACGTCCACATGAAAGGCTGGACCCAGGTTTTCCCAGCAGAACAGTATCCAGAGCATCACATGGCTTGTTGCCATTCCACAGTGTATCCTGATGCCAACACTTCCCCAGGTAAATAGCACATATGTACACAACCATCCACATGATGTAAAAGAAAATGGGACCTACTAGACCGGGCGACCTTCTACTGGAAGCAACCCACAAGCCTTACCATTTCAGAGATACTCATAGCCAGTCACCTTACCATAACAATTTGACCCCGTTGAAGTCTTTTAGATATTTTATTCCTGCCCATTTCTCCTGCATCCAACACATTAATTATGAAAACTGATTGTCTGCTCATCATATAATCTACCCATACCTTGTTTGGGGATGATCAACGATATTCACTTCACCTCTGACTGGTCATAATGTTTTGACTCATCAGCGTACATTCCCAGGAAATCGAACCCTTGACTTTAGTGTTGCTAGAACCATGATCTGTTGTTTGAGGTACAGAAACACCTGTCAGACAGTTTGCATGGTAAAATCATCTTGTAAAAGGTAAGTCTTTACATTTATCCCCTTTAAAGCACCACAGATTTTAAATGCAGTTTTGCTTATCCTTATGTATGTTTTAAAATGTGTTTTGTAGATAACTCTAGTATACTTTTCTTTTTGTCATTTTTTACTGGTTCCATGCGCATTGGAAGCAATGCTCATGTTTCTATACATAGCAGGTTTGCATGTGTAGGTGCACGTGTATGGCAGGGGAAGATAAGGCCAATGATGCTTTGTTCAAGAAGTGTAAAGCTGAGGCTGACAGTGTGGTTTCCAATATAGGGGTGAAGAAAAGTATGTTAGTCTCCGTTCTCTTACAGAGGACAGGAAATCAATGACATCCACATCAGACCCAGTTAGCCAAGCCTAAATGGTCACGACAACCCCAACCTACACACAGTCACACACACACACACAAAACCCTTACAACCTTTGTTTCAAACATTAATTGTTTAAAAGCTCTGTCAAAGAAAAAAATAACTGTAATGAGACGCATATATTGCATGATGCAGATGCTCCACTGGTCAACTGAAGTTGCTCTCAGAAGTTCCTGTGAGTATAAGACTATAACTAGTTCCTGTTCCTCCTAAACTTTTACAAACTGTCACACTGACCCTATATCACACTATTATCAGAATAATATATCAATATATTTGAACATTCAACTGCAACATTATGTACCCACAGGAGAGAGGAAGTTCAGCAGCTCAATAGTGTCAAAACCCTGTTTAGCCCAAGGGACCATTACAGCTCTTGGAACAGAATATAAAAGCTTCCCGAGAACCAATACAGGCAAACAAAGTGGCATAGAGGATATCAATATGAGTAAAAAAATATGAGTAAAAAATATGCACCTTCCAGATTCCAGGACCCTCTAAGGCTACGTCCACATGAAGCCAGAGCTTACCCTATCCGATCTTTTGTTTTCCTCGTCTCAAGAAATATCTGCGTCCACACGAAACCACTGAAACGACTCAAAACGATGTAGTATACATGCCAGACCATTATGTGGCACTGTAATTCTGCCACAGAGATACACTTAAAACAGCGAATAAGACTTGGAGCATGTGCATAAACCTTGCACGCTGTATACAAACTATAGTAAAGCTTAGAAATAACGCTTTATTTTGGCTCAGTAGCTTCTGCAGCACAAACACAAGCATCTAGAGTCTGCTATTGCTGTTGTTGTTGCTGTTTTGTGCTGTTAGCAGCATCTGACTAGGGTCGACATGTGGGGTGATGACATCATCGTTTCACAAAATATATGGATAGGCCGTCCACACGAAAACGCAAAGACGGCGTTTTAAACACCGGATCCGTGTGGACGAAACGCCTATCTGATACAAAATTTGTGCGTATTCACAAAAACGCATCTCCATGTGCACGGGGCCTAAATCAGCGGTCTCAAACTCAATTCCTGGAGGGCCACAGCTCAGCACAGTTTTGCTCCAACCCTAATCAATCACACCTGATCCAGCTAATCAAGGTCTTCACGATTACTAGAAACTTCCAAGCAGGTGTGAATTGGACCTGGTTGGAGCTAAACTCTGACTGGCTGTGGCCCTCCAGGAACTGAGTTTGAGACCACTGCTCGAAATCTTTTGTAATCTCAAAGCCATATTTGTGTTTTCATCTGTAGCTGAAGGGTCTTTTTTCTCCATGAGTGTCTGTCATAAATACACCACATTCCAAATTATTATGCAAGTGGCATATCAGTAAGATTTCAGTAGAATAAACATTCAGATTTTAGTTTTTCTAAGAAAATGTATGTTTGTTTATTTATCCATGTCTTTTTAGATAACTGGTATCAATCTCAGACAAAATAATTTGCCAGGTCTACTTAGGTCTATGGAAACCCTACTTAGAGGTTGTTCCACATTATTAAGCAAGTCACAGTTCTCATGCCATATGGAGAGGAAGAAAGATCTTTCTGAAGATGAAAAGCATGAAATGGTCCAATGTTGTGCAAAAGGCATGAAAACAACTAATATTGTGTGAAACTGAATGGAGATTATCAAATTATCATACGATTTGTGAGTGATTTAGAGCACAGCA
Organism: Megalobrama amblycephala; assembly: GCF_018812025.1. Classification (NCBI taxonomy): domain Eukaryota; kingdom Metazoa; phylum Chordata; class Actinopteri; order Cypriniformes; family Xenocyprididae; genus Megalobrama; species Megalobrama amblycephala. The sequence goes on from NC_063058.1 coordinate 3,930,488, forward strand.
GAACTCGGTCAGATAAAGGCTTATTAATGAAAGTTCCTGTCAAAAAAAATAATTGTATTAAAAGGGCAGCTATAAAAAAAGCCAGTGTTGAGCAGCAAACAGGTATTTGAAGCTCCTGGTGTCTCTGGAGTCTCAAGATGCTCTCCATGCATGTAAAGATGCATTTCAGCCATCACTAACCAAAGCTCACAAAGAGAAACATTTACAGTGGGTGTACAAATACATTTTCAAACAGTTTAATTGCTGTGGTGTTTTTTGCAGCATGGGATAGTGCATAGTGCATTGTATTTCAGAAGGCACTATCCTCCTTTTTATATCATAGCTGAAAATGGCCAGTTATGAACTTCACATATCTTGCAAAAGTCATTTTAATACCCTCAGAGACCCTAAAGGGACCTTCCATCTCACTTCCCAATATTCCAGCCCAAATCATCACCCACCAGCTCCTTGCTGACGTCACAGTCTTGTTGGAACATGGTGGCCATTCACCAACCATCCAGAAATCCATCCGTTTAGACCATCTATTGTAGTACAGCATTAGTCAGTGAATAAAACTATTTAAAAATGAGTCTTCATGTATTTCTAAACCCACTGTTAATGTTTCTCTTTGTGAGGTTTGGTTAGTGGTGTCTAAAATGAATCTTTACGCACAACTGCCAGCCTGCATGGAGAGCTTCTCAAGACTCCAGAGACACCAGGAGCTTCAAATACCTGTTTGCTGCTCAACACTGGCTTTTTATAGCTGCCCTTTTAATACAATATTTTTTTTTGACAGGAACTTTCATTAATAAGCCTTTATCTGACCGAGTTCTGCTGTGCTCTAATCACTCACAAATCTTATGATAATTTGATAATCTCCACTCAGTTTTCACAAAATATTAATTGTTTCATGCCTTTTGCACAACATTGGACCATTTCATGCTTTTCATCTCCAGAAAGATCTTTCTTCATCTCCATATTTCAGGAGAACTGTGACTTGCTTAATAATGTGGAACAACCTCTAAGTAGGGTTTCCATAGACCTGGCAAATTATTTTGTCCGAGATTGATACCAGTTATCTAAAAAGACATGGATAAATAAACAAACAAACATTTCCTTAGAAAAACTAAAATCTGAATGTTTATTCTACTGAAATCTTACTGATATGTCACTTGCATAATAATTTGGAATGCAGTGTTTTAGGGTTATAAAATGCCATAGGGCACACTATTAGTCTCACATGGGCTGTACTGTAAGACCCTAGCTGCCTGCCTGCTTGACTGCTTGGTAATCGGGCCAGATTTGCTATAGGGCAGTTGAACATACACACATAATCATGTTTGCAAACATATAAGCACAGGGAAGATTGCATTATATTGATTTTTTTAATGAAAACAGAAAGATTTGTGTTTTTCGTGCATGTAATATAGGGTTAAGGTTATGTTTCAGAAGATGTGATCCTTTTGTGTTTAAAATGTGTGTGTGTGTATGGGGCCATCTTTGCTTTCTGTTCTTGTAAGATGTAATCACTGTCTTGAGTGAAGGGCTCATGGGAGCACTAATCTTGGCATTGACAGATGCCAAGAGATGATTCTGGGACTGTTCAGACGTAAGATCACTGTAAAAACGACAACTCAAAATTGTTCACCTTACTAAGATTTTTGCATTCACTGACAATAAAATTGCTAGTTGGAACTTGAACTATCTGTTGTAAGCCACTTGAACTCACTTTCAGACGTTTCTAAGGAAAAGTTCATCTTACTTTATAAATTGAGTTGATTTTATTTTGAAGTTGTAGTTGACACCCACAAAGCAAAATCCCCAGTGTTAAATTAACACCCCAAAGTGTACATATGAGTCCATCTTGCCGGGTGTTAAAAAGTAACACTGAAGCAGTGTTAAAGTTAATGAGATAATTGATTGATGATTGAGTGATGATTGACAATTAGTGGAGACACCTGATAAGCAGAATCACTGAAACAACAAGAGAAAAAAAGAGAGACACAACATCTACACCTGACTTCCAGCCATTAAACATTATTACACTTATTATTAACCAGTTTGATTTGATTTCTGTCATACATCAACAAAAGTTCTTACTGAGAATTAACAGATGTTTAGATGTTAATGTTTTAATGAAAGTTTAGTTTGAAGTCACCATGATGGTGAAAAGCATTTCCTTTAGTTGGGCTCTTGACTCTATTTATTAACATTAATTTATCTCTGGCTGCTCCAACTTTGTGTTTGTAGAGCACATTTGTTATGACCAGAGAAACTATGAACTGAGCTGTGTTTCCCAAAAGTGCTGTGAGCCAAAGTTCATCAATTTAGGTTTACAATGCTTTGGGAAGCTCAGTCATAATGGTTGTGTTTTCTCATTGTGAAATGGACAGATTCATTGGTGACGTCCAGCATTAACTGGTGATATGTTATATTATTTCTTATAGTAAATCGGTTACCACTTGAGATCCAGCAGAGCTTCTATAATCTGAAGGTTTTTTTTTTTTTTAAACACACAGACATCAAGAATCAGCATATGACTCTCAACAATGGTGACAATCAAAAAAAGTGCTTCATGTTGCAGTGCATGATGGGAGCCACCAATCAAAATTTAAACTCAAAATAGTAAGTTATTACAGGGATGGTAATCTGAACTCAAAATAGTAAGCTTTTACAGACTTGAAAGTTCCAGTAACTTGAATTTAAAAAACTTAGTTGTCAGAACTTGAAAAACTTAGCTGACGCAACTTAATAATTGTAGTTCTTCAAAACTTAAAAAAATAAGTTGATATCTTCAACTCAAAAATTCTGTGCAGTCGGTTGCCTTGAAAATTTGAGTTGAACTAACTTTTTCTTTTTTACAGTGATCACAATTGGCCCTCCTTTTCTTGAAAATGTTATATCTTTTTTTTCATCTTTCTGCTGCAAGTTTCTGAATGTGCATTTTCACTTCCAGTACCGGAAGCATCAAGTGAGCCAAGCTAATTTTGAATGCAGTGTATTTCATAGTTATTTTCAATTAGAATGATGTAGTTATAAACTACTCTCTCTAATTCCTATTTTAAAACACTATGCTTGCATTTTATTTGTGTTTGTGCATTAAAATGTCTTTGTAAACACATATTTCATGATATTAATTCTATGTAAGATGCAGATTGTGTGACCCCACCCCTAAAAGTGAAACTTTGCCTATGTTATCATCAAATCTTGCAAAAATATTTGATGAACGATGTCCCCTTCTCTGACATTGACAATCCTGGGAAACATCTGTCCAAGACATTTAACACTGCTAACCAAATCAATCTATTTGACCTATGGAGACCAAACAACTTGTGAAACATCCATCCCAAATCATCTTCTGTGTGTCACTGTTGACAGCCTCACAGTATTACGGTAGAGGGTATAAGAGCGAGCTCGACATCTGATATCACGAATTTGTGAACCCTTATTTAATTATCCATCAAACATCACTGACATTTCACATAATGAATGTAGGCTTTGAAATGTCATGCACATACTCAAACAGGTACAGAAAATGCCAAAGCACCATATTCAGAATATTAAATGACCAAGTGGTTGGGAAAACACCCAGGGCCAAAAATTAACACTCACCAACTGCTAAATGTGAGGAACAATGGGATAAACAAAGTGGGATTGGCTTATCATCAGATAATGGTGCCATTCGTGGTCCATTTGTATTTGCATTTCTGAGAAAATGCTGATTTTGCTTACCTCTCCCCCGTTTGGAAATAATGGTTTGATCTTTCTGCATCATAATTGAGAGAGTGGCTTTCTATAACAGTGTTAAAATATGCTTTAGGGTTAGAATATTGACTCTTGACTAGTCAGTGTGGGAATGATAGTGTGAATCAAAGATTCAAAAGGTCTACTAAAAAAGATCGTTTCATGACTCTAAGAAATATTAATGCCTGAAAACTTTCTCGATTGATTGTGCACATGCTCAGAAGTTCTCAATTCACAGGAATCCAGGTTTGAAACTGGATCCTTTTCTGCATTTTCTAACAAACTCTTCCTGTATACTTCAAAAGCCCTTCCATAGCAGTTAGTGAGACAATCAGATGAGAAACCCAAATGAATCTCACAGCATTTTAATTATGAAAAGACAAGTCTAAATTATGAAAATTCTCTCATTTAATCAAAACAATCACTGAGCAACAGTTTATCTTTCCTGCCTCATAACCTCCTAATTTATGACCACTGTGACACGTCACTTTCTGTTATAAAATATGAGCGTGACTACAGGTGAAATTTATCATGGTGATTCCTAACGGGCCTCCTGACAGATTTATTTGTGATGAAATTCAGACGAGCAGGAGCTATTTTTTACAAGGCTTGATTGGTGAAGCGTTGATTGACCCCTGTGTGATTTAGCGGTTAAAATGAACTGCTGAATGTACTGACATCGACAATGTACACCATCGAAATCGTCTAGATTGGGTATGTGAGTATCAGAACTGGACCTTGGAGCAGTAGAAGGAGGTTTTCTTTTACACCATTTTACCTGGGGAAGTGATGGCGCCAGGATAAACTGTGGGAAAACAAGCCAGTGGAGGGAGTGTGATGTTCTGGGGAATGTTCTGTTTGGATTCCATGGCATGACACATGCCACCTACGTGCCACCTACCTAAACACTGTTGCAGACCAGATACACCCCTTCATGACAATGGTGTTCCCTGGAGGAAGTGGCCTCTTTCAACTGGATAATGCACACAGCACACATTGTTCAGGAATAGTTTGAGGAACATGATAAAGAGTTCAAGGTGTTGCCCTGGCTTCCAAATTCCCCAGATCTCAATCCAGTTGAGCATCTGTGGGATGTGCAGGACCATCAAGTTTAATCCACAGTGGCTTCACCTCACAACCTTCATGACTTGAAGGATCTGCTGCTAAAGTCTTGGTACCAGATACACCTTCAGGAGTCTTGTAGAGTCCATGCCTATGTGGCTCACTGCTGTTTTGGCAGCATGCGGAGAACCAACCGCATATTAGGCAGGTTTTTGAGTAGAAAGCAACAAATCATACACATGTATATTTTAAAATAAATACACATCTAATAACAGTAATAACCCACACTATAACACAATCTGTATGCATGCATAATGTTTATGTTTTATGTGTCCATTCAATAACAATCCTCTATAATGGCCTAATAATGCTCTACTGCTATTGGACCAGTCAGCTACCATAATTTATAAGTGGTCATGTCTTTTAAAAGAACATTAAAACAAATTCATTAAGCCCAATACAAATGGTATATTTCCCATTTCTGCTATAGTTTCATCACCATTTAAAGCCACCAAAGTTATATCACAGCATGACATACTGTATCAAACCTCACTAAAGCTCACAAATGTTAACAGCTCAATGCTTCAAGGGCAACTGAGCAATTGTTCATTATTTGATTATAGCATCAGATAATGAAAAGTTTCAAATTGATTAATGTATTTCATTCAGAAGTGTAATCATGTTTGCGTGCATTTAAAATGTTTTGCGATTAAAGAGAAGAGAAGAGAAGAGAAGAGAAGAGAAGAGAAGAGAAGAGAAGAGAAGAGAAGAGAAGAGAAGAGAAACTGGATTTGCAGTGACTGATGTGAGTTGTATAGAAGAGAGCTGGCCATGGACAGACTGAGATTTAAGGTGACAGTGATTAAGTGGCAAGAGCAACAGGCCTTAGAGAAAGAGAGAGATGGTATTTCAGCAGCAAAAGCTCACACACAGGGCTAGAGGAAGAAATGTGCTTCAGAGAGGAATGAACTTCACCAGGGAAGCCTGAGACAACAGAGATGGATGTTAAGAATGAAGGGGATTAGGGGGAGGAGTAGGCAAGACCAACAGGTCCAGCTGTCCTCTTAAGACCCTAATAACACAGAAACAGCCTGGCATGTGAATATAAAATGGTCCACACACAACAAAAGTCAAAATATATGCTCATAAATCACAGAAGTAGAGCAGCTTTACATGTATACCATGCTTTCAGAAAGCATGATGGGCACACTACTGAAAGTCTACAACTGACATCTCAAATGTCCTCAGTCTTCCTAAGCTTTTTAATTTAATTTTCTGAGATTTCCCAAATTTCCTCAGTGCTGAAATCCACTGCATCACAAGCTCATCCACATCTCAATTATATTCTTTGAAGAGAATGAATTGATGTTTAGGCATCAGTGATCATCAATGATAAGTGACATTCATTTTTGTGTACTATTCTATGAGCAACACATTTTAGAATTTCTGAATTAAAATAAAACTTTAAAATAAGGGCAAAAAGTCAGAATATCAAAGTGTTACAACCCTGCATATATAATAACATTTTTAAAGGCTCATTAAAAAGTCTTAAAAATACTATAATACTATTGTTTTAAGATACTAATATTTGAGAAATATTTGTCTGACAAATTGAAGTCAAGGTATAATCAGATCAATATGTTTCTATAAAATATCAGATTATTTTGTTTTAACTAGATGGCAAATTTAGTTCAGGTTGTCAAAAGGTACAACCTTGTGTCAATCATGGTAAAAAAAAAAAAAAAAAGGCGTTACATCGACCAACTTCATTTGAATAATTTTACTTTTACACCCAAAGAACATTTGAGAAAAAGTTAACAAAGGCAACAGCTTCATGAAGCTTTAAAACACTTACAAATCTTTTGTTTTGAATCAGTCATTCAGAGATTGTTTCAAACTCACCAAGGCATGTGATTTTCAACAAAGCTTTGTTACCTCATACTGTTTCGAACCTTTGTTTTAAAACATTTTCATAGAATGGCACAGTTTTCTGGTCTAAACTTTGTCAGATAGAACATGCCTGCAAAAAAATGGGTAATGGGTGGTGCCACTCAACACATTAATTTTAAACTAGTCATTTCTCCTTGAATAAAGGTTCTGACTGAACCCTTCCTGGTTTCTAAATGATGCTCACCTTCTCTAACCAAGTAGAGACTCTCTATTTATACATGCTTTTTAAAGAACAGCATGACAATGAATGAGCAGCCAAAGCATTCAGAGAGCGAGAGAAGCAAAAAGAATGTTTGTGGCACAGCATATAATCTGAGAGATTAAACGTGCATGTCTTTTTTCAGCCATATAGCTAGATGATCAAATCTGCACAATGAGCTTTCCAGGCTGTGTTCCAAGACTTGACCCCAGAGTTCTGCCATCAAAATAACAGCTCAAAATATCATTATGTGTTATTATCATTACATGTATTTCTCCTCTCTGCACTTATAATCTGCACTACTTCCAGAAAGGATGCTAAAATTACTGGTATTTTCAGGAAAAAGGCATAATCCATTAAAATCTTGTTCCAAATGTATTGGTATATTTTTCATAATGCATTAGGACTGTGGTAAGGCATTTCTGTTTAGTAGCTTAAAGAGCATGGCATCAGCAATGGCAAGGTTGTGGGTTTGATTCCCAGGAAAAGTTACGAAATGCATAAATGTCTTTTTTCAGGACTTACCTGAGGGAGAAAGTGTCCAGGTTGGCTGAGCTCCTCACGTAGACATAAAAGGAAGCAATATCAGTCTTCTTAAGGGGTTTAGAGGAGGTCTGGATGACCACAGACTCTCTCAGTCTGAGCACGGACACTGGCATGGCCCCTTGTTTGACCTGCTGGAGCCGAACACTCCCGATTCTCTGCATGGGGGTCACGGGCATGTACTCAGCCTGAGGCTGCCCAGCATTTCCACCACCCAAATCCCACCTCTTGCCCTCCTCCCCACTGGCTGTACACGGGCCGTAAGCACTGGATCGGGCCTGGTAATACAGTTCCACAGGGTTCTCCTGGGTTGGCTTTTGTCTCTCCCGACTGGAACTGTCCTCAACTGGGCTGAACCAGCTCGCAGGAGGGTCAACCTCTGCCATGCAAGACCCATGCTCATTTCGGATGACACAAGAGCCACGGACCTCCTGAGTCTGCCAGAAGGCGTACACAGTCACGCATGGCAGCTCATCTTTTGTTCCTTTCTCCTTCTCTCCTCTGTCCCAGTCTCTCCCAGCCACGTAGAACAGGACTCGCACTTTGGGAGAAGATGAATAGACCCACCGGGTCAGGACAAAGGACTGGACTCTCCAATTGAGGGTGAAAACTGGTGGTGAGGGCCGGAATAACTGCACCGACTGCACTAAGTCCAGGGGGATCTCCTGTTTGGTTGAGAGTGGGCCATAGCTGGCATTGATAACTGGGAGACGTTCCGCTTGGAGCATGACAAATGGCTGTGTGTGGCTCTGCATGCTGGAATTGCGCATGATGTCCTGTCCTGCTTCTTTTAGTAGGAAGTATTCAGCATCCCATACCTGATAAGTTACAGGAAGGAACAACGGATATGGGGGGGAGGATTTGGTAGCATCAGAGATCTCCTGACTGTCCAGCTCTGTAGGAGAACAAAGAAACAAATGAAAAAGGAGAGAAATAAGTTTAAGAGAAATGTGTAATATTGCCTGCATGTCATACAGTGTGTCTACATAGTCCTGCGTATGCACCACCAAAATGTCTCTTAGTAGCTATATTTGATTTTTTGGTTTAATTATTTTGGATGTTGCTTACGACTATACAACCATGGAAACTCCTGATCTTGGAAGCTAAGCAAGCTTTAGTCAAGTCAAGTAATTTTTTTTTTCATATTAGATTTACACTCCTTTCAAATTTATGACTTTTGTACCATTATATCACACATACTGGCCATTTTATGACATTTAAATCACACTAAGAAATGCATGTTTGTATCATAGCAACATTTCTGGCATGAAAATATTCAGAATCTCCCAATTTAAATCTCCCAGCATGCACCACTGCCACTCTGCCTACACTACTGACTGTTTTGGATCAAATTTAGCAGTAATTTAAGTAAGAATTTTGCAATTTTTTCCACAGTTTTCAACATGTTTAGTGATAGAAGACAATATTTAATATATATATATATATATATATATATATATATATATATATATATAATCTGTATATATTCAAGACTGTTTTTCTGACTATATTGTATACCGTGAGTGGGTAATGTTATTCATACAACAGAGCTCATTCAGTAAATCATAGATAATTTCCTCCATATTATTTTTAATGTATCCTAATGAAACTTTATAGAATGTAAGAAGGTTGCTCTGAGATGAACAATACTGTGTTTGACAAACAGAAATTGTCCAAATATGTTTTTCACTAATTCATCCTTTCTGTTATAATTTAAGCAAACATATTTTTATTGTTTTACATGAGAAGTTTGCTTGCGCAATATTTCTTTAAAATAAATGCCACTTAGTTTTACTTCTTTATATGGCAAAGGCTCATACATTTTTGCAGCCAATTAATGCTAGTTTGCCTCAGTAATTCATAAAGTGCTGTCATTAAAAATATCTTATTATATGCACAAGAAAACAATTGGTAGAGTGACATTTCCACTGCAAGATTGGCCTTCAAACATAGAACAGCTAAAATAAAATGAACTGTGGAGTTCCCTTTCAGTCGGTCACGTTCGACATACGTCAGTAGTGACCGACAAATTGGGATATCGCTAGAGAGCCCTATCAGCTTCGAGTGAACTAAAACAAGCCAATGGAATTGGCGTGCGATATTTGCATAATGCGCACCGCCTCCGACAGGTGTATATAAATAGGAAGCAGATGCAATCACACTCTGTCTTTCGCTTCGGAGCCAACAGTTGGTGTCCAGCTTCAGACTTCACAAGAGTGAAACTAAACAGCCTTGGAGATTCAGCGTCTGTTTGTGTTGGCGTTAAGGCACAACAGCGAGGTCGCGAGCTTCCCGGGGAGCCTGAGCTAAGCTCTCAACTGCTGTTTTAACAGCAACTGAATTCCCATATAAAACGCAGTTGTATGTTGCGATTTGGGCCGTTCCTCCCGGTGTGTTCGGGGAGTGGTGTACCCGAACACATCGCGTCACTCCCTGTGTGCTTCAGCACGAGAGAGCTGACTCTTCCCCTTCTAAAAGAGCTTCACAGACAGACACTGCGTCTTTTTCAAGACGTCATTCTGTCTGTGCGTTTCTGGAGGCGGTCGTTTCCCATCCTCATTGACGGCCACAATCACTTTCTCTCATGTCTGCTTAGCGTGCTGAGACTGTGTTTGTGGGTGGTTCATATTCTCTTATGAGAATATGCCCACGTCGGCGCATTGTTTGTCTCGCCTTTCTCGTAAGGGCTTGTCTGGCGCTCTAGATGCACGGTCGAGACTCGAGCGCCTTTAATGAGGTGGAGTCCCCTCACTTATTCCCCAATCTAGTTTATTTTTCTGAATCAGAAAAATACTACTTTGGTTAATGAGCCTGGGTGACCAGAGGATCACAGTGGGGCAATACCCGCCGAGTCATTCTCCGTGGGCCCCCCACTCCTCTAGTGCATCGCAAATATGCTGTGACTATGTCCGTGGGTGGTTCATGTTTAGTACAACATGGCCACGTCGGCGCCCAGTGCGCCGTGTGTCGTCCAGTTGGACGGCCACGTTCTTAGTCTGGGCTCCAGCAGAGGATCAGATGTCGACTGCTACATTGGAGAGAGTATTGTTGGGCTCTGAACATAAAGATGATGCTGATTGTCCCACAGTCGTGATGTGCTCATGCTGAATCAGATTCAGACTTGACAACCATGCTTTCCCGGACCCCTGGGGGCGTTGTGCGACGCATACTCGCCTTGCCCCGCCCCTGTCTTTAGCCCGGACGTGCATGGAAAAACTTGGCAGTTTGTAGCCTCTTTGGTGTCAAATATGGTACGCCAAGGGGGCCATAATCTGCATTACAAGTTTTTTCTCTCTCACTACCCTTTAGGGTGGGGTGGCAGTACTACGGTCACACCACCTCTGCCCTGCATGGGTCTTGGCCCCTGGCAAGTCCGTGGTACGCCAAAGCACTCATTGCTTGTGGTTAGTTCTGAGTCAGGGTTGAGCTACGCATGATCCATGTCATAGCGCAGGCCCCTGGCCAGACAATGTCCACTGTGGTGGTCCGGAAACACCCCTGGCTAGTCTTGCTGGGATGTGTCATTGTCAAAGTACACTTTCTCGACGCACTCATCTCACAAGCTGGCCTAAAACCCAGCCCGCTCCCCCCGCAGCCAACCCAGTTGGTTAGCGGGAGGCGGTCCTGGGGATATGGCGACCTGAAGCTGAAGTAAACAGTTCTTCCCCCGGAGGAGGGCCGGGTGGAGAATTCTGGTCTGTTCCGCCGCTGGCTCTACGGAGTCCAGCGGTACCCACGAATAGAACTGTTATCTGATCCTCCAGGTCCCAAGAGGGTGTGGCTGGTAGTGTGTAAGGCCCTGTCTTGCCGCTCTCAGCCCTCTCTCACTTCACCAGCAGGTTCCAGTGTGGTGGTTCAGGCCGCACCCCATGTGCCGTCTCCCATTCACACTGCTACCTCGCAGAGTCTGACCACACTCCGGGCCGCTTCCATGCCGTCCAAGTCGGGTCCCCGTACTCTGCTGGCGGCTGTCAGCGTGCGAGGCCCTGCCTTGTCAAGCGCAGCCCCCCCTCACATCGCCAGCAGGTGGCAGTGTGATGGTGCAGGCCGCGCCCCGTGCGCCGTCTCCCATACGCACTGCTGCCTCGCAGAGTCTGACCACACTCCGGGCCGCTCCCATGCCGTCCGAGTCGGGTCCCCGTACTCTGCCTCGCTGCCCCACCCCCGGTGCGTCTGTGGTGCTTTTGGTCCCGCTGGCTCGGTGTCTGGAAGTGTGGATAGCGCTCCCCAGCCCGTCCAGCTGGCTCATTCGTACCATCAGACTCGGCTATGCGATTCAGTTCGCCCGGCGTCTCCCGGTTTTCAGGGGTGTCCACTACACTCAGGTGTCACTGGACAATGCACCTGTTCTCCGGGCAGAGATTGCTGTCCTCCTGGCGAAGGATGCAATCGAGCCGGTCCCTCCAGCCGATATGAAGTCAGGGTTTTACAGCCCCTACTTCATTGTACCAAAAAGGGCGGTGGGCTACGGCCAATCCTGGATCTGCGCATCCTGAGCCGGTACCTTCACGAGTTGCCGTTCAAGATGCTTACGCAGAAGCGCATTTTCGAATGCGTCCGTCCCCAGGATTGGTTTGCAGCGATCGACCTGAAGGACGCATACTTTCATGTCTCGATTTTGCCTCGCCACAGACCCTTCCTACGGTTTGCGCTCGAGGGTCGAGCATATCAGTACAAAGTCCTACCCTTCGGGCTGGCCCTGTCACCCCGCGTCTTCACGAAGGTTGCGGAGGCGGCCATTGTTCCCCTCAAGGAACAAGGCGTTCGTATTCTCAACTATCTCGACGACTGGTTGATCCTGGCCAGCTCGCGAGATCAGTTGTGCGATCACAGGGACATGGTTCTAGCTCACCTCAGCCGGTTGGGTCTACGGGTCAACTGGGACAAAGAGCAAACTCACCCCCGGGCAGAGGATCTCTTATCTCGGTCTCGAGCTAGACTCGGTCGCCCGGACTGCGCGCCTCACCGAGGAGCGCGTCCAGTCGGTGTTGACCTGCCTGAGTACGCTCAAGCGCAGGACAGCGGCCCCACTGAAACTTTTTCAGAGGCTCCTGGGGCATATGGCATCTGCAGCCGCAGTCACGCCGCTCGGATTGCTCCATATGAGGCCACTTCAACACTGGCTCCACGGCCGGGTCCCGAGATGGGCGTGGCAGCGCGGTACGCTCCGTGTCCCCGTGACACCGAGCTGCCGTCGCACCCTCATCCGGTGGTCGGACCCCTCGTTCCTGCGGGCGGGAGTGCCCCTGGAACAGGTGTCCAGGCACGCTGTGGTCTCCACAGATGCCTCCGCCACCGGATGGGGGCCACGTACAACGGGCATGCAGCATCGGGTCTGTGGACGGGGCCCCAACTGCATTGGCATATCAATTGCCTGGAGTTGCTAGCAGAACGTCTTGCACTGGGCCGCTTCAAGGAGCTGCTGTCAGACAAGCACGTACTGGTCCGCTCGGACAGCACTGTGGCCGTTGCGTACATCAACCGTCAAGGTCCCAGGTGTGCTCAACCGTGCAGCCGACGAGCTCTCACGGCAGCCTCCATTTGCGGGCGAGTGGCGGCTCCACCCCCAGGCGGTTCAGCTGATTTGGCAGCATTTCGGCGAGGCCCAGGTAGACCTGTTTGCCTCCCCAGAAACTGCCCACTGCCAGTGGTTCTATTCCCTGACCGGCGGCACGCTCGGCACGGATGCCCTGGCACACAGCTGGCCCCAGGGTCTGCGCAAATATGCGTTTCCCCCAGTGAGCCTTCTCGCACAACTCCTGTGCAAGGTCAGGGAGGACGGGGAGCAGGTCTTGTTAGTGGCGCCGTACTGGCCCACTTGGACCTGGTTCTCGGACCTCATGCTCCTCGCGACAGCCCCTCCCTGGCTCAGAGACGGGGCACCCTATGGCACCCGCGTCCCGACCTGTGGAACCTCCACGTGTGGTCCCTGGACGGGATGTGGAGGTTCTGAGTGATCTCCCGCAAGCGGTCATAGACACCATCACTTCCGCTAGAGCTCCTTCCACGAGGAGCCTCTACGCGCTGAAGTGGAACCTATTCGTCGAATGGTACGCCTCTCGCCGAGAGGACCCCCGATTATGCTCGGTCAGATCCGTGCTTTCCTTCCTGCAAGAAGGGTTGGAGCGAAGGCTGTCTCCCTCCACCCTGAAGGTGTATGTTGCCGCTATCGCTGCACATCACCACGCAGTTGAGGGTAAGTCCCTGGGGAAACACGATCTGATCGTCAGGTTCCTGAGGGGGGCGAGGAGACTGAATCCTTCTCGCCCTTCCTCCATACCCTCTTGGGATCTGACCCTGGTTCTTACATCTCTCCAGGGTCAGCCCTTCGAACCTTTGCAATCAGTCGAGTTAAAAGCACTGTCTCTCAAGACCGTCCTCCTGGTTGCATTGGCTTCTCTGAAGAGGGTAGGGGATCTGCTCGCATTTTCGGTCGACGAATCGTGCCTAGAGTTCGGGCCTGGCGACTCTCACGTCATCCTGAGACCCCGGCCCAGATATGTGCCCAAGGTTCCTACCACTCCCTTCAGAGATCAGGTAGTGAACCTGCAAGCGCTGCCTTCGGAGGAGGCAGACCCAGCCCTAGCTTTGCTCTGTCCCGTCCGCGTTCTGCGTGTGTGCGTGGACAGAACGCAAAGCTTCAGGACCTCAGGACCTGTCGCCACAGTTTCTGTACCCTCGCTGTTGTGCGGACACCAGTTGTCTCCTCAGCGAAAAACAGAGTGCGATTGCATCTGCTTCCTATTTATATACACCTGTCGGAGGCGGTGCACATTATGCAAATATCGCACGCCAATTCCATTGGCTTGTTTTAGTTCACTCGAAGCTGATAGGGCTCTCTAGCGATATCCCAATTCGTCGGTCACTACTGACGTACGTCTCCGTTCCCTCCTACATACGTAACCGAGACGATTTTCTTGAACTTTCATATTTTTTTTTTTTTTTTGCAAATAGAGATATGGTTAAATAAAATAAAATAAAATGCACTGTATGAAGACCAATTGTACGATGATGATTTTGAAAGGCAATACTGTCTTTAATATTTCTGATTCATTAACCAACTAGACTTGACCAGACTTGAACATGAGAGGCATATTTGTCAAATATAAAATAAAGAAAGCTCTATTAATGCCCTGGTCTGCTACCACATATGGAAATATGGGTAACACTTTACAATAAGGTTCATTAGTTAAACATTAGTTAATGTATTAACTAACATGAACAAACCATGAGCAATACATTTGTTACTGTATTTGTTAATGTTAGTTAATGAAAATACAGTTGTTCATTGTTTGTTCATGTTAGTTCACAGTGCATTAACTAATGTTAACAAGATTAATAATGTTGAAATTAAATGTTGAAATTAACATTAATAAAGATTAATAAATGCTCTATAAGTGCAGTTTATTATTAGTTAATGTTAACTAATGTAGTTAACTAATGTTAACTAATGAACCTTATTGTAAAGTGTTACTGAAATATGAATATTACATTTTAGAAAGATTGAAGATTTTTGATTCCAAATACCAAATGTAAATCTGCAATATTGCATCCGATGCAGCCTATTTTAATCCACCTAAGCTTCAGCCACTTTCATCTTATAGGCATAATATCAATTCAATATTCTAGTATATTCATGAAAAACTCCTGCAGATTGGTAAACTCAGAGAAGTCTGAGATCCCGCATTGTGTATTATATGCCAGTAAAAAGAAAAAAAAAGAAAAAAGTAAACTCCAATAACATGGATGAGCTCAAAAGAGACGGTTCAAAATTCCTGGAAATAATTTTTAAAAAAGCAGATTGAGTGGTAGGGTCATGCAGTCAATATAGTGAAGGCCAGTTGACTCAAACTAATCTCACACTGAACTCATGGCACATGACAACCCCTACACTCACATTTATAGCTGAAACAGAACATGCAAAGGAGAGAAGATTAATCTGAATTGGATAAAATTCTGCCTGACTGACATTGTCGTTGAAATTATTCATTTTCTGTGTTTTGCACAGTTGTTGGGGGAAAAGTAATTGAACCCTTTGGACTGGATTTGAACACAAACAACAACTACAGCAACAACAATGAAATTCATTTAATCTAAAAGGAAGGTTTGAAATGACAAGAGGGTGAGTAAACAATGACAACATTTTCAGAAGAATATCCCTCAAAATACTGTTTGTGGAATCAAGACTCTAAAAACACTCACTTTCATTTACCTTTCATTTGCTTTACCTTTATTTTTCACTTTTAAATAGTGGCCTACACTTCCTCATAATCTCTTTAGAATGAACTTCACACTCATTATGATACTACTACTTAAGAACATCTAAGAGCAAGGTTACATTTTTGAGCATGAATGTTAAATTATGTGCTTCTGTAATGTTTTAAGATTAAATGCTTCGTCCATGTCAACATATCTGAGCAGATAATGTGTATATTTGTTAGAGAAATTATGTCTGGTGAGTTGTTTGTTTCAGATTTGCATTTGGCTTTGAGTTCATATAAAGGTCTCTCTGCTAGCCAAGAGCAGGACTGGATGCATTAGCATGAGCAGTTGTGCAGGTCAATAGGTCAACATCCATTCTATTTACCCTCCATTTCAGCAGATGACATAGATAACATCTGGCTGGATTCAGCTCTAATCCGTAGGTATGATGGGCTAATAAACCTGCTAGTCACACTATGGGGAAAACAGTGTTAAGGATACATGCTAAACACTGAGATAAATGCTCAGTATGTTTAATGTGTGTTTTTAAACACTGAGATATACATTTAATTTGCATAACTGTATACTGTAAATGGGGACTTACATGGTAGCATTTTAAACAGGTATGAAGTCATAAATAGCATTTTAGCAATTAGATGCATGACTTTGGCAGGTCAAAAGGTTGTCATTGCCATGACAAACACTAGTAACGTGTCATAATAAGGTATCATTTGTTTACATTAGTTAAAGCTGCAGTCCGTAAGTTTTGCCTCTTTGTCGCCATCTCTGTTTGAAACCTGCAATTGCAGTTAATTGCGGAATTATCATCTTTACGTGGGCTGTGCATCAGCAGCATGTCCTGATATTGCTGAGTTAGATGCGTTCCTGGGTCAACATATTTTGTTGATCCTGGAACAACATTCTAGTCTGAAAATTTAGTCTTAACCCAATTCCTACCCCTAAACCTAACCCTACCCATAAGTTATCCCAAAAATCAGAGGGAAATGATAGATGAATAACACTGATGTAGAAGCACCAATTCATGATGTTAAGCCTAAACTTGACATAATCAGTAAACTTGTCCCTCAAATCTGATTGGTTGATTTGAATGTTGTTCCAAGATCAACAAAAATTTTGACCCAGGAACATGTTGAACTCAGCAATATCAGGTTTTGCGCATCGCACGGCTCCTCGGTGCGGATGAATCTAATGTTTGGTGTCAATCGTTGCACCAGTGTGGATACTGTATTTCAGAATCACAGATTCTACGTCTTGAAGTATGACCAAAATAAGAATTTTCACTGGAAAATGTCATCTGAAAAAGTAACATGTCTTCCACTTTTGTTCTGACAAACTGAGGGGAAAAAAGCAATAAATTGAGCTGCCAATGGTGATTAAATCTAATGATCTAATGATCGCTTATCTCGGATCACGTCAGAGTCACGTAAGAGTGCAAATTATTATTATTGTTATACTTTTTTCTCAAATTGTTAATATTAATAACAGCATTTCCACCATCAAAATGATAAGTTTAATTATTCCAGCTGCTGTGAGAAAAGGCTAAAAATGATCTGCTATGTATCAGCAGCATCCTCACATGATATAGCCTACTAGCTGGGACTCCTTTATGTAAACAGACGTGACGTAATGATGCAAAGATGAACGACGACATGCTCAAATTTCCTATGGAAACCCAACAGTACTGATTTAATTAGAAAACATTATTACAAGCTTACCGTTGTGAATCAGGCTAAGGTAAGGAGATAGTTTTGAACACTGGCTGGTTATGTACTTGCTCAAAAAAATGATTTTGAATAATTTTTAACCAAAAAAGTTACGGACTGCAGCTTTAACATACAATGGAAAATTCTTCTAAATCATTTATTATTCTTAGTTAATGTTAATTTCAACATTTAGTGATACATTTTAAAAATCAAAATGCACAACAAATAAAGTTATTGTCTCCGAAAAGAAAGAATTGATTCTGAACTGCTTTAACGAGTCATTAAATACCACTAGTCATTAAATACCTAAGTAAAATGTAACAAATTTGCACAATGCCAGGCTATATAGTCTTCATTGGCTGCCCGCAAATTACATCTACTTTGACCAGCACGTTTCCGTGTAAACCTATTGCAAGAGATCTCCAAAACAAAATTAGGAACCTTTAAAGGGATAGTTCTGTCATCATTCACTCTAAAAATGCTGGGTTAAAAACAACCCAAGTTGGGTTGAAAATGGACAAACCCAGCGAATGGGTTGTTTTAACCCAGGGGTTGCTGGGTAGTTTTAATTTGCCCAACTATTGTTTAAAAATTAATATATGGCTAGCTTAAAATGAACCCAAAATATAAAAAAATAGGTTGGAAAATTAAAAATCAGACACATAATTTCTAGAGGCAACAATAATAACCAAAAGGTGAACATTTATTAAAAAGGAATTTAATAAATGTTTATTGATTAATTATTGTTAATTAAACTTGCTAATAAATGTTCATTTATTAAAAATATTAATAAATGTTAATTTCCAACATACTTTGGGTTAATTTTAAGCAAGCAATACTGTAATTTTTAAACAATTGTTGAGTTGAGTTAAATCAAATACTGTAAAAAAAAAAATATGGACATAGTGTTCGTGACGTCACCCGTAGGTTTCTGAAGAGCATTTTTGAAACCTAAAGCCGGTCGTTGCCATCTTGGCAGAGCACCACCGCGCGTCACTCAGTCGTCACTTTGCACACAGAAAATGGGCAAAGAGGTGGGATGTGGGTGGAGCTGAGGTCATGTTACGGCAGCAGACAAACGACTAGTGGTGACAGCAGTGGCAATCCACCTTTCACTCAAGTGACCGCTCCCTTAATTATGCAGAACTTTAAGGCTTAATATAATTTAAATGCATAAGTTTTATATATATATAAATAAAAAGAATCACCCCCCTCGCAGTTGTCATGAAAGGCAAAATTAGCTATATAGACCAAAACCACAATTTTTACCAGGCTGTAAACATGTTTTTTTTTTTTTTTTTGTAAAGTTGGGCATTTTAACATGGGGCTCAATGAGATTCTGCTCTCTTTTGTAGCCTGTCCCTAGTGGCCAGTCGATGAATTGCAGTTTAAGTCTCTTCCAAATTGGTTTCAAGAGAAACGGGGGAGGTTGCCACTTGAGTTAAATAAAACTACCCAGCAGGTTGGGAAAACAACCCATTTGCTGGGTTAAAACAACCCAATTGCTGGGTTTGTCCATTTTCAACCCAATTTGGGTTGTTTTTAACCCAGCATTTTTTAGAGTGTTTACTCACCCTCAAGTTCTTCCAAACCTGTGTACATTTCTTTGTTCTACTGAACACAAAGGAAGATATTTGGAAGAATGTCAGTAACCAAACAGATCTCACCCCCCATTGACTAACATAGCAGGCACGTGCACACATAGACAAAAAAAGGGGCTTGAGCACCTGCCCTTTTTCTTCCTCGAGAGAAAGTGCCCTTTTTTCTGGGGTGCTTTTTTTATTATTATTATTTTTTAATAAATGAATATATATTATTGAAGCTGTTTGAGCACAGCTTCCCTGTCAAACAAATATATTTACTGAATAAAACAAATTAAAAAATACTATATTAGGTTGGCTTTGTCGAGTTCAGCAGCCCTCCCTCCGCGACACGCCATTCATTTCCGAAAGCGCGCGCGCACGCGCGCCACGCCCCGCCTCGTGTTTGCTGCTGGCTGAAAACTTGTGACAACTATTCCCGCGAAAATGCAACTGCTGTCTGGCAATGAGAAGCGAAAAAGAAACAAGCCCTAGATGGATCCATCCCGTGCATTTCTTTCAGGTAGGCTAGCCTATATGTTCACAAACCTGAAAGTTTTGGCTATTTAAGGGTTATTTATACATTTAACGCTGCATTAGTAGTCAACACATCAACACATCTGCCTGATTTGATACTAATGAAATTTATGTCATATTATAATTTCAGTTATTTTATTGTGCCATGCATTGCGTTATGAACCATGGTAAAGATATCTGTAGGGCTGTCAATACCAGAAGAGGAGCATTCCATATGGACGAACATCCATGAACCACATTATTAGACCGTTTTCTAAGGATGCATGGTTTAATAAAACTATTTAAAAATCATAATACAGTATTAGCTACATAATGCTATTCTTAAATCTACGCTTACACTTACATGAATAAAAGTTTAAACCCTCGCTCCGTCTTTGCATGTTTGATGTCCACATATTCTTGTTGAAGAAATTACAGTGGCTGTAGCATTTCTATCACAAAGAAGTGGGCGAATATTATTATTTAACTAATAATATATTTTCAGTTATGGTGGTTGGCTTTGATCGTGCTGTGCTGTGTAACTACAAAAATCAGCAGGCTTTTGGCGCCCTCTGCAGGCATTTGTTATAATATATAATAATATATAATATGCAGATTAGCTTGTTTTGGTTAATTTGGAAGAAATCTACAGATGCAAACAGACGGATGGTAGAAGGCTTAAAACAAACACCATCTAAATGTGTAGAGTTAGGGTTAAGTTTTCTTTCCATTAGAGTAAAAGACATGGAAACAAAAATGGACCACAATCTTAAAATTGTCCACTTCATGAAAGAAGTATTACAATAACACCAAAAGAAATAAAACAATTTTTGATTTGTGCAAAATAAACAAATTATATAGATTATGTCCCTCTCCTTGGTGCAGTTATTTATTCTAAATATATATAGCTGCTTGAAAATAGTTGCTGTTTACTTCTCTTGTGATAAACCTAGTGAATACTAAAGAAGACCATGGTCTCTGTGTGAACTGATTATTTTGTAGAAATCTGTGGAGTATAAAACAATTGCATGAGTGTAAGGGAAGTCAAAGTTGTCTTAATATATTTAAGGGTTCATTATTTTTTAAATAAATAATTATTAGAAGTGCCCTTTTTTCCACTTGAGCCCCTGCCCCCCAAAATGTCTGTGCACGTCCCTGTAACATAGTATTTATTTTTCCTACTATTGTAGTCAATGGGGTGCGTGATCTGCTTGGTTACAAGCATTCTTCCAAATAGGGGCACTTTATTATTTTTTAATGAACCAGGGCTAATATAAACTAAAAACTTACAGTTGTATTTTTATTAACTAAAGTTAACAAATATATTATGTACTGTAACAAATTGCTCATTGTTAGTCAATGTTAGTTAACTAATGGGAACTTATTATTGTAGTACTAATGAAACATCGATAGCAGGTTTGAAAGCAGATATAAATAATATTACTTTGATTTCACCCTCCACAAATATTCTTGAAAATATTGTAAAATCACTCAGATTCTATCCATCCATGCATCATCAGTCCACCCTATAAAGCATTCTGCTGTTTGTATGTGCTCAGCAATGTGGCTTTAACAGCAAAAGTGGTGTGACTGATGTTCTAGATCAGGGCTTCTCAACTGGTTTTGCTTGAAGACCTGGAGCGTATATTTCAAACAAATTGGCGACCCATTGCAACACCAAAATTGCAACAAAAATGTCCTTAAAATGTCCTTGAAATATATTATATTTAACATAAGATTATAATATTAATTATTTACGTTTGGACCAACCTGAAATGTGAGAACACTTTTTTTAAAACAAGAAGACTCTTAAGTAGATTTGATAACATTGAAAAAAGCAGTGGGTTTCACTATCATGCTGTGAGAATACAGTAAAAAGACTCAGAGGACTACAAACAGTAGCTGACAGCACAGATGTGTTTCCCCTTGAGACACATCAACAGTTGTCTCCCTTCTTTCAAATACTTCAAACTTCTTCGAGTAAAACTGGAGATGACACTCTTTCTTGCTATGACACCTTAACACCTCACTCTAAGTCTAAAAAAGGATTAAAACAATTTGACACATTCACTTACTGTTTAAGGAAAAAAGTTTGTAAGTTTAATAAATTGGCATTACATTATTTCTATTAAATAACCTTTCTAGTACAAGTGGTAAAAACTGCTTGTCAGAGCAGAGAACATTCACACTGACCAATTGGGGCCTTAATGCTGGAAGACTTTGGTACTGATGACATAAATATATGTTATGACAGCTGTTAGTATATAGCAGATACTTTCTGTGATTATACTACATTATCACATTGTCAACAAGCAAGCCTGCATGCTACTTTTTAAGTCAGCACCAACCTTTATAATACATCCTTGATGCCAAAAATCACCACATTAAACTGTAAGAAGGTGACTTCTCCTAAGAAGGTGAAACTGATGGGGTCTAATGAAGTCTAACACAGATGGTAGACATTTAACAGTATATCAGTAGACAATATTGAAATGAATGTAATACATATGCCAGCATACTGTATAACTATGCCACATATCATTTGATGTTCAACAAATGGTACTGTAACACTGAAAATTGTATTGGCTGAGTGCTTTTCTGAAAGGGCTTGATTATTTTGCTTCTTTTGGAACAAGTTTTGTTGGTAGAGACATAAAATAAATAAACTAACTGGACAAATTTTGTCCGAAAAGTTACTCAATATTAACTTTGTTAAAGTTGTTGTATAAAAGTATATATATTTAATCAGTACAATAATAGCACAATTTCTTGCATGATACTGTTTCCATCATGTGTAACAACATAGAAGTGATCCTAAAATGTCTTAAAACACCATTAAAGAGAGAGAACACACACAGCACAGATGTCTCAGCCCCTGTGAATGAGTGAAGCTGTAGAAACACTGTTTCTGGGACAGGATGAGCACTAATCCTGTGCAGACCATGCCTTGAGAAACAAGCACTCACTACAAAAAGAAAAGTACAGAAAGGATTGAGACAGATGAGAGAAATGGGAATCTAAAGAATGAGAAGTGAGCAAATACCTTTGAGGAAAGGTTGGATATGGTTCTGTATCCAATAATGCCCTTAAAACTTGTTTGAAAAATCAGTTTTATAGGGATGTAAACTTCTTCATGCTTTTATCCAGAATGTTTAAGGTTTTAAAAATAGTTTCTGCAGATAAGTAGGCATACCTTACAGATAGATTCATGTATGTCAGAAAGATCATGCCCATTCATAAGATAGTGCGTGCCAGCATATAATAATGCATGGGAAATAGTTTTTACTCGGGTAATTTAATATAATGTTGACCAATCTTCTACAATGTTGTACAATTTTAATCAAACAAACTTTATACTGTACTGTTAGAATCTGTATACTGATACTGCAAGAAGGTTTCAAAGTGCTTGGGTCAAACATTTGATATTTGATTATACATTTGATTTGTTTTAACCATCAACTTTTCATGCTACATTAATTTTATGAAATAGAACTATACAGTAATAAGTCTCAGAAAAAAAAGAAAAGAAAAAAGATTTGTGTCTCTGCAAAAGAAAAAAAAAAGAAAAAAAAAAGGTGGAATGGAACACAATTAACTCTTAAAGTAGTATAGGCTAAAATTCCTTTTCTGGAATCTGGCCATTAATAGAATGATTAGATTTAAATAGCCTGTCTAAAACGAAACTCGTCACCCATTTGTTCTTCTATGTAAAGATTCTGAATGCTCCTAAATTCATTTTCAAGAATTACAAACCCCTTTCACATCCTAAATACAGTATAATACTATTTACAATGACAAGAACATGATTGAGCTTTTCCAACTTGACTAGAAATCTACATACCTTGAGTGACAGCCGTGATTATCGTTGCCAATAATATCTGCAGAATCCGCCATAGGTGAGAATAGACGCTCATTTTGGCCACAGGGGTTATCTATGATATGTCCCATTAACGTTTCTGACATTTATGAACCCTACACAGGAGAGACAGAGGAGCGCGTTTGGTCCGTCGGCATCATGATGCTGTTTTACCTGTGGAATCTTCACCTGTGCACGCGCTCCACAGACTATGAAGAGCTTCACACTTCTGAAAGATTCATTCCAGTTGGAAGGGCGGCACGTGTGCAAAACTGGGTATCTTTAGCGAGATGTATTAGTTTAGAACACATTTTGTTGATCTTCTCTAAATTAATGCCAGCTTTCCGTTATAATCCAGTGAAATAAAGGTAACATTTCAGTTTTCTCTTGTTTGAAAACTGTCGCTGACTTCATACGTCCTACTGTGGTCACGTCCGTGTAGAAACTAGTGTCCTGACAGCGCGAAACACTCCAATAATCTGTCCACCAGTCACCCATTGCGAGCTCTAGATCCTCAGCAGTTCAGAGCACGAGCGACAGGATTTACCGCTAACAGTGAATTAAACACGAGACAGGCAGTGACAGTCATGCGATTAACTGCTCAACGCAGTGCATCTACAGCCAGAAAGAGGTTAAATATATTTGTGTTATTCATATTACATGACAAAATGTGTAGTGTAACAGTGTGAAATCGTACACGTAGAAAAACACCAAAAGTTTCTCTTAAATCACCAAATCTCTCATTTAGTCAGCCTGTGTTGTGGTTATGGAATGACAGTGACATCCAGTGGTCATGTTTGAGACTACATTTAGTTTTTTTCCCTTTCTCTTTCTCAGAAGGCCTCCAAAATGAGGTTTACAAAAACATTTTACAGCCCTGCGCTGGCAATATATATTTTTAATGTCGTGTATTATCAGCTTTGATCTTTTCCCCAGAACAACCATTTAATTTCTGAAATAATTTGAAATTAGTCCTATAAAGTCGGCATTGAATTACAGAACCAGCACCACATGCACATTTCTGGACGGATCTTTTCTGTGTGAAATTGTATTTTGGACTTGTGTTTTGTTCAATTTTGTCCTCTTTACCTATCTACTGTATATCTAATTTCATTGACAGTTTATGAGATATTCATTGATAATGTTAGACAAGGTGCTGGTGAGTCTCAGAAATAAGGGTTGAGATCTAAATGAGTTTTAAGTGGCTCTTGTCCACTCATCAAAAGTGAATGTGGGTGGAAGCCATAAAACATATACTATATATTTTTTAGAAGCAATAAAAACAATAATAAAAAAAAAATAATAATAAAAAACATTGGTTAACTGATATTTCTGACAACTAAAAATCAAAACGGGTCAAATTGACCCGCAACAGTACATGAGGGTTATGAACCATTTTGTATTTAAAAATCTTTTACAATGTAGTGATCTTTAATTTGCAGTAGGAGAAACTGGGAGCTTGACTTTATTGTGTCAGTGCGTCAGAGAATAGACAATTCAGCTTAGCCTTACAAAACATTTTAATTACATTGACTTTTCCAGCCATTGACATATGGAGTGGAGACCATCTATCCATATCACAGGAAATTGTTTTCATAAGGAGACAGTATCAACTCATTAAATCATTCAAATTCAGTTCAAATCATTCAAATAAAATGCCTAAATATCTAATGCCCGATATAGGCCACTGAAACATGCCAGGATGAAAAGTTGTGACAGGACAAATGCAGTTGGTGCAAGAGCTTCTGAGACCATTTCACCCTATAATCTGAAAACTTAGAGAAAATGTCAGTTGTTCTAAGGGGGCAAGGTAAAACCCTACCAGGATCAAAAACAAATACTAAAATGTCATCTGCATAAAACATAAGCTCATGTGGTTCTCTTGTCTTGTCCTGAATAGCAAAAATTAAATATTTTGAGACTGAATGGTGCCATATCTGTATTTTAGTTGAGTTAAATCTCTAAGACCACTAGATGTCACTAGATGTTTCATCTTCGTTTCAGCCCTCTTAATGCTATTTTCCAACTCCAAAAGTTCTGTGAAGCAATTTGAATGATTCAACCCTTAATAACTGCCTTAAGAGCATCCCATGCAACTCCCACCGAGAATACCATTGATCAATTAGTAGAAAAAGTCTATTGTGCCTGCAGTTCCACTTTGCCAATGCTGTTTTAGAAAGTGACATGTGATTAAAACAAATATAAAAAAATTATGCTACTGTCACATCCTAAAGTTTGACAAAAGTAAACTGAAGAAAAAATGTACTTCAAAGTAATAAATACATAAATACATATTTGTAGAAATATTTCAGTACACTTAGTATACTTCTATAATATACTTAAAGTGCTCTATTTTCATGCACTAATTTTGTACTTAATATACTAAAAATTCTTCTTTAGTACTTCTTAAGATAATCTTAAGAACACCTAAGTGTACTCCACTGTGCTATTTTGAGACACCATGAATATGAACTAAAATGTGCTTTTAACATATCTCTGTATTTTTAAAAAAAAAAAGTATTTCATTACCATTTGTAGTACACTTGAACCCTTTCATACACTATCAGACTTATGATTTATTTAAAATATAAGAATAATATGATAAATATATAAAATGTATTTACAGGTCCTTCTCAAAAAATTAGCATATTGTGATAAAAGTTCATTATTTTCATAATGTAATTATAAAAATTTAACTTTCATATATTTTAGATTCATTGCACACCAACTGAAATATTTCAGGTCTTTTATTGTTTTAATACTGATGATTTTGGCACACAGCTCATGAAAACCCAAAATTCTCAAAAAATTAGCATATTTCATCCGACCAATAAAAGAAAAGTGTTTTTAATACAAAAAAAGTCAACCTTCAAATAATTATGTTCAGTTATGCACTCAATACTTGGTCGGGAATCCTTTTGCAGAAATGACTGCTTCAATGCGGCGTGGCATGGAGGCAATCAGCCTGTGGCACTGCTGAGGTGTTATGGAGGCCCAGGATGCTTCGATAGCGGCCTTAAGCTCATCCAGAGTGTTGGGTCTTGCGTCTCTCAACTTTCTCTTCACAATATCCCACAGAT
This sequence comes from Megalobrama amblycephala, assembly GCF_018812025.1. NCBI lineage: Eukaryota > Metazoa > Chordata > Actinopteri > Cypriniformes > Xenocyprididae > Megalobrama > Megalobrama amblycephala. The sequence goes on from NC_063058.1 coordinate 3,956,923, forward strand.
TCTCTATGGGGTTCAGGTCAGGAGAGTTGGCAGGCCAATTGAGCACAGTAATACCATGGTCAGTAAACCATTTACCAGTGGTTTTGGCACTGTGAGCAGGTGCCAGGTCGTGCTGAAAAACGAAATCTTCATCTCCATAAAGCTTTTCAGCAGATGGAAGCATGAAGTGCTCCAAAATCTCCTGATAGCTAGCTGCATTGACCCTGCCCTTGATAAAACACAGTGGACCAACACCAGCAGCTGACATGGCACCCCAGACCATCACTGACTGTGGGTACTTGACACTGGACTTCAGGCATTTTGGCATTTCCTTCTCCCCAGTCTTCCTCCAGACTCTGGCACCTTGATTTCCGAATGACATGCAAAACTGAGCAACAGTCCAGTGCTGCTTCTCTGTAGCCCAGGTCAGGCGCTTCTGCCGCTGTTTCTGGTTCAAAAGTGGCTTGACCTGGGGAATGCGGGACCTGTAGCCCATTTCCTACACACGCCTGTGCACGGTGGCTCTGGATGTTTCTACTCCAGACTCAGTCCACTGCTTCCGCAGGTCCCCCAAGGTCTGGAATCGGTCCTTCTCCACAATCTTCCTCAGGGTCCGGTCACCTCTTCTCGTTGTGCAGCGTTTTTTGCCACACTTTTTCCTTCCCACAGACTTCCCACTGAGGTGCCTTGATACAGCACTCTGGGAACAGCCTATTCGTTCAGAAATTTCTTTCTGTGTCTTACCCTCTCGCTTGAGGGTGTCAATGATGGCCTTCTGGTCGGCAGTCTTACCCATGATTGTGGTTTTGAGTAATGAACCAGGCTGGGAGTTTTTAAAAGCCTCAGGAATCTTTTGCAGGTGTTTAGAGTTAATTAGCTGATTCAAATGATTAGGTTAATAGCTCGTTTAGAGAACCTTTTCATGATATGCTAATTTTTTGAGATAAACAATAAAAGACCTGAAATATTTCAGTTGGTGTGCAATGAATCTAAAATATATGAAAGTTTAATTTTTATCATTACATTATGGAAAATAATGAACTTTTATCACAATATGCTAATTTTTTGAGAAGGACCTGTATAATGTATTGCCCACATATTTTTTTATACATTAAATTATTTGTTTCAAATGTATTGTAACTATGTTAATATTCTCTTTATATGATATACTTAACTACTCGCAGGGATCTATGAGGGAGGACTCAAATGCAGGATGAGTTTGAGGTTTATTCAATAAGACAATGACAAGACAAAATATTGAGGATGAGGTGGTGAACAGTCCATACAGTCGGTAGGGATGAGGCACGATGACAGGCAAGCTGAGGGAAAGGCCGCTGAGATCAGCCCAGGGTGTGAACAGGTTGGTGTGCTTTGGTAGGTGTGCAGCACAAGGCCAATCTGGCAAGAACCAGACAGGATCACACAGCACACAGAGATCAGCTGTGTCTCATTTCATTTAATTTCAAAGGCTGTATCCTCAAGAGGATGAATCCTGTGAAGGATGCGGTATATGGAGTGTCCTTAGCAAGAAATAAAGGATTAGTCCAACTTTAAATACACTTTTCCTGATAATTTACTCACCCCCATGTCATCCAATATGTTGATGTCTTTCTTTCGTCAGTCGAAAAGAAATGAAGGTTTTTGATGAAAACATTCCAGGATTATTCTCCTTATAGTGGATTTCAATGGCTACCAACAGATTGAAGGTCCAAATTGCAGTTTCAGTGCAGCTACAAGGGCTTTAAACGATACCAGATGAGTAATAAGGGTCTTATCTAGTGAAACGATCGGTCATTTTCGAAAAAAATACAACCGTTTATGCTTTATAAACAAAATATCTCCTTGAACGTACTTTCAGCTTCCGCATTCTTCATAATGCTTATACGCTGAATGTCCTACGCCTTCCCTATTCAACTTACGGAAAAAAACGAAACTGGCACCGCGTTCGTTCCGTAAATAGAACAGGGAAGGCGTAGAACATTCAGCGTAAGCGTTATGAAGAATGCGGAAGCGGAAAGTACGTTCAAGGAGATATTTTGTTTATAAAGCATAAACGGTTGTATTTTTTTTTTTAAATGACCGATCGTTTCGCTAGATAAGACCCTTATTACTCATCTGGTATCGTTTAAAGCCCTTGAAGCTGCACTGAAACTGCAATTTGGACCTTCAATCTGTTGGTAGCCATTGAAATCCACGGTCATCTCGCGGTGATCAGTGATCGATTCTGCACAGATTTTGCTCATCTCAAACAAGCCTATTGTCACAAATTAATTTAGATGAGATTACATCAGATTAGATAGAACTGATTCAAGACTGATTCCATATGTTACGGACTTCCGAAGCTCTGGTCACGTGCTTTTTCAAACCATAGATCTGCTCCGCAATGATTTAGATATGGTGGAGGAAACAAGTCTGACTATTTGTCGGCCAGATGTCGCTAGTAATTATCGAAGCCTATGCACACTGTGTTAAAAGCTTAGGCAGGGAGAACAAGATGATGAGAGTAATGAACCGTTTGTCGGCACAATTTGATGAAAGGGCTGTTTCTTTTTCTCTGCCAAGAGGTTTTAAAGTTTGGCCCAGTTTGTTTCCTTGCAAAGTGTGTGGTAAATCATGGTTATGAATAATGGTAGTACTTTAGTAATGTTTTGCACGACCTCATGAGCTTTTTGATTTTGCTGCCTTGCATACTTCTCATGAGGGATCAAATATGCTCACAATTCTAGAAACAGATCATGTAAGTGTCTCTTCAGCAGAACTTGTCAGACATGTAGATGTGGTTGCAGTGACATTATGTGTATTGATTTAGATATTCATTTTTGATAGTTTAAATAAGTCATCAAGCACTGCTATTACTGATGTGTTGTGTGAAGAAAGTTCTTATGGCTCATCTTATCCAGTTGCACCCTCTTAAGAGATAAGTATAGAGTATAAAGTATAACTTTTTAACAACTAAACCATAGGTAGTGACTGGTTTTGTTGTCAATTCTTTGACAAAGCTTGGTTGGTGAAATCAGTTGTGGTCCTGGTCACCATTTTTCAGGACAATGTGATATCAGCAAATCTGCTGTCTTTTGGCATGATCAGGCCCAACAGATACATTTAATGTTATATTCATTATTATAAAACAAGATTCCCTCACATTCAACTACTTTTATTTTATTTGTATTAATATGAAAAGTTCAACAACTGAGACATAAACTAAATAAACTGGGTCAATATCAAAACTGTACAGCAGTCAGTATCTGGTCTGGCCACCAATGCATGTCATCCATTGACTGCACTAGATCTGTTAGTTCTTGCTGTGAGATGTTACTCTACTTTTCCACCAAGAAACTTGCAAATTCTCGAACATGTCTCGAACATGTCTCGAACAAATTCTCATAAGCGTGTATCTCTTGGGGTACTTACTGAATTGAAAGACTTTCCTGCCATCGAGGAGGTAGCTATAGCGAATGTGAATCTACCGTCACGCCCTGTTCAGTCTGGTTTGTTTATATTGCGCTGCCTTTCTGCTAGTGACATTAAGGGCAGTATTTTTGATTTTCTTGATTGTGAAAAATGTTGCCATTGTAGGTCATTTATGCTGTATCCAGAATTGCGACAGGAGCTCACATCATCGTTCATGGAAAAAACACAAAAATGTAATACAATTTTCGCCTTTTCTATGTGTAAAAACACACTAAGGGAAGCTGGTTGAGGAGGTGACGGGGAGACGCCGTATATCAAATATAATAATGTCACTGACTGAACCCATTGCCTATCACTTAAAGGTGCTAAAGAGGATGTTTTGTTTTATACATTTTTGCAATATTACTTGAAACTGTCTTTACTAACTGATAAAAGACTATTTATTAGGTGCACTGAAAGGAATATTATTAATATACATCATCTGTGCACGAGGTAGGGCCTTAAAAATATCAGCCAATCGTTTACGCGATCATCACATAACGTGCACGATTGGCCCTCTGGCTTGTCAATCACTGCCATGACGATCCATGTGAGAGATGCGCGGCTGCGCGCTCCAGTAACTTTCCACACTCCACAGGCGCTGCATGCAATGTTTTTGTCAGGAGACAGGAGTAACAACTGCAGATTATGAGTCACCTGCGGTGAGTCCGACATAATGAATCCACGGCTTTAAGTCGTGCACACACTCAACGATTGTAAGGCCGATTATGAATGTAAATTGATACTTATGACTGATCGCGCTCAAACGCGTCCAGTCAAAGCCAGTTGCTTTCAGTCTGCGATTACAGTTGGTGTTCAAATTCCATGTGAAAGTATATAAATCTGCTTCAGGAGCAGGAAACAATCGCTGTATGTTGAGCACAGTCAGAATGTTTTAGCTAGTCGTTAAATGTGTGCCCGGCTTAATAACACAGCGAATGCCGGTGGTAAACACTCGTGTTCAGATACTCGTGCACGAGTTTTGGGAGGCGTTCCCTTGAAAAGAGCTGTGAAGGAGGGGGGTTGTTCTTACCTATGCGCTCATTTCAAAAACTCAGTCAACAAAAAGAACCTCTTTAGCACCTTTAATAAAATAATCACATAGCGGTGTTTTTAAAAGTCATATTTTGTTTGGTTTAATAATTAACATTACATTTGCGAGTATGACCCTCACTCGGCTTGTGAATGAGTATAACTTATACACAGCCATTTCTGCTGAATGCCCCTCTGATTCTCCTCCGAGGTCATATGGAAAGTGAATATTTACAAAGAAAACATTAAAACTTCAGTTACATACACCCTCCCCAACAAAGAAATGGATCGACTTCTGTCAGCTTGTTGAACACATTTTTTTATTTTTATTTGGACATTTTCTACCACATGATGGCTGAAGCAGCAGCGCATGACACTGTTCTCACGGTAACTAGATTGTAAATGGAATTCTACGAAACTTAAGTGAAACACCAAATGATCATGCAATAGGATAAAATATCTTCTCTTCCCTACAAACGATACCATGAAGAATGTGAATATTTAACCAAGTCAAAAACAAAAAAGGTAAGCAGGTATCCATATTCATTTCAGTATCAGCAGATGCAAAATGCTATAAAAGGTGACAACTTTTAAAGTTAAACTACATAAGTTACGCAAACGATAAAAGCTCATTGTAGTTTCTCGGTTTGATAGATTTGAGCAACCATAAATGACACAAAACTTAGGAATTTTGAGTTTGTGATAGGATTCCTATATAGAAAAATCAGTGCTTGCCCTCCAGCCGCATTTCACATGCAGCAGTGACGTCATGTGCAAAGGTCTTTTTAGTGTCCTAAGTTACTATAACTGGGTCTTTAATTGTGTACCACCTGTAATCTGTTAGTGTCCACAGATGCATGTTCAATAATTATTTAAGATTCATTAAATTATGTTTTATTAACAAAATTCGGGAGGAACACATTCAAATAATGTATCCAATCATCACATAATTTCAGCCAGCTGTCAACAATCAGTAATCAACATATCTACCCAATCAGCATGAGTGGAGGCCTATATAAACACAGTCAACTCATCCATATTCCTCGACAGTTTTTCAGCATCCCTGTAACTTCTCCCACTCACTTGGTTACTTTCCTTACCTAAAATACGAGTGAAGTACTCATGCCAAATACCTAGCCCGGAGCCCTTTCTTCGGACAGCATGCCAAATACACATACTATTACTATCTGGTATGGTATTTGCTGGTATTTACTATCTGATTATTTGTAAGTGTGAACTCGTGAAACAAGCATGTAAAACATTGTTTATCCCTCTGGGGTCAACAAACACATCAAGGCGTTGTGGTAGATTTATTTATTTATTTTCTTTTTCACATTGCAGCAAAATCGACTTAAATACTCTGTCATTTATGAACATACAGATAAAAGCAATACATCGTTCAAAACTGAAAAGGATTTTCATTTTTATTTATGCCAACAATCAAAACAAAATATTTGTAATTTGTAAAATACAGAAAACAAACAGGGTGTGCTTTCTTCCACCATGGTCTCCATTAACTTTTTTCTGGAGTGCATCAGAAAAATGAAACCAAACTCAGTGAATACTTGTTACACAGACATGCGCAATAAAGAAACATTTAAGCATCTATTTTTAAATTACCTAATTCAAAACGAAAACAAAAATTATCTATTCATGTATGGAAAGAGAGCGATGTTCAGTCTGTGAAAAGGGTCCATTGTTGAATACTGTATTATGAAACTATAGGGAAGTTTGTTCAAATCTGATCAAAACTTCCCCATAGTTCCCCCAAATCTTTCCCATGATTACAAGCTTCAGTGCTTCTGTATGTAAAAGAACCTGTTTGTATGTTTACAACAATCGTGGTAAGACAGTTTTTAAATACCAGAGATGCATACATTTCACAAACAGCCAAACCTGCACCAGATATTTAAGTTTGTGATGCTTCCTCATACAAAATCTCACAGAGTGAAAGGAAGATCTTTTAATCATGTGAAAGTTACTGTCATGGTGAGGATATACCTTTCATAATATTCAGCTTTTTATAACACTTAGTCACTGCCGACATTTCAACATTTAATAATCAACAATTAAACACCACCATTTTACACACAATGTTTGATGAAATAAAAAAAATAAAAAAAACGTCAACCTTCACTTGGCTGTTAACATGCTTGCTGCAAGAACATTCAGAGGTGAGTATGAGGGAGTATGAAAAAAAAAAAAATGTTGTGGCAAATTCGATGTCTCCGTTTCCCTTCGGTTCTGGTCTCAAAGAAAAACTAGTTGAAGTTCCAGGTCCCAGGAGTTTAACTTTATTGACAAGCAACAAAGTGAGATTCCGGCTTAACATCTGAATCTCTTTTAGCTGGGGCACAGTTTTTATACATTTTTATTATCTCTTAAAACACACCAAAGTAGTATCATTGGCTGGTAATATCCACCCTTACATTTTCTCATATTCTCACTTAAAGGGGCTCTCCTCCCTTTCTTTCCCATGTACTGCCTAACATTTCCACCACAGTCATTTCACCAATAAAATTGAAAACAGTTGTGTACTTTTTTTTTCAGGATTCCTTGATGAATCGAAAGTTCAGAAGAACAGCATTTATCTGAAATACAAAGCTTTTGTAGCATTATACACTACCGTTCAAAAGTTTGGGGTCAGTAAGAATTTTTATTTTTATTTTTTTGAAAAGAAATTGAAAGAAATGAATACTTTTATTCAGCAAGGATGCATTAAATCAATCAAAAGTGGACAGTAAAGACATTTACAATGTTACAAAAGATTAGATTTCAAGATAAACACTGTTCTTATTGAACTTTCTATTCATCAAATAATGGTGAAAAAAAATATTGTACACAAATATTTTGTACAATTGTACACATTAAATGTTTCTTGAGCAGCAGATCAGCATATTAGAATGATTTCTGAAGGATCATGTGACACTGAAGACTGGAGTAATGATGCTGAAAATTCAGCTTTGCCATCACAGGAATAAATTACATTATAAAATATATTAAAACAGAAAACAGTTATTTTAAATGTAATAATATTTCACAAGTATTACTGTTTTTACTGTATTTTTAATTAAATAAATGCAGCCTTGGTGAGCAGATGAAACTTCTTTTAAAAACATTAAAAATCTTACCGTGTTCCAAACTTTTGGACTGTACTATATATATATATATATATATATATATATATATATGTTGCACAAAAAACATGCTGCTTAAATGCTTAAACTGTACCGGCAGAAAAGTAGGTGCTATGCATACAACAAAAGCTGCAACAACTGTGGTAAACACAGCTTGTGCTAAAATATTCCTCCAACACAGGACCCAGCAAAAGGATAGAATACATGAGCTAGATGCACAAACTGATAACAATGTGCAGGACACTTTTTCTGCTTACCATGTTAAGCTCAGAAGGGTGAGAATTTTACAACTCTGAAATTGAAAATTGAGAATGGCCAACTAAAAGTTAAATTTGATACCAAATATAATTTCCAACGAATACTGAATAGTTTCGACCACACAATCCTTATCAACACGGCACAGAAAGTCAATCTTGTGTGGCTTATGGTGGAGAGACAATTGACACTGAAGAAATGACAGTCTTGCTGTGCATTTGTGGGCATATTACATTCCATTTGGTTGATTGGGATGTAAAACCTCTTCTCAGTCTACAGGACAGCATTACCATGGGACTCATCCACCTGGGACCCGATGTACACATGGAACATTTGTCAGCATTAAAAAGGTTTTACATGTTTCAACATTTTCAATTAATAGTGCTTTCGACAATCTTTAAGACTCAAAAGTTCAAAATCGTAACTCATAACTCATAACTCATAGACTGTTTGTCATAGACTCAAGTGTCTTTGGCTCAAGACAAACAAAACCTATATCCGATTTAATTTCCGCCTGGAAAAATTTTCTGCCATTTTGAATTTTGCCCACAACCTACTTTTGCGAACTAGTCCTAGGTTTTTTGCCCAATCGGAACCAAACCAGAGCAGACAGATTCACTGGAGTCTGAATATCAATAATTATGTATAATCAATAATATGATCCACGGTCGCTAAAGGGCGCCAAAATGTACGTTGTGGGCAGAGCCACTTTTACTAAAATGGCTATAACAAGTGCGAAATGAAATATTTGCACCAAACTCGGTACACGTGTATGGGCTCAATCATTGGTCACAATAAATACAATCGTCGATTGGCACTAGGTGGCGCTATAACTTGAAAAAAAAATTTAAACAGCTGTAACTATGCAACCGTTAGTCCGATTGACTTGAAATTTGGCATACAGTGTCTTGGTTCAAGGGGGCATGATAGTCTATGAGGACATTGGTGCATCTCAAAAAACATGGCCGCCATTGACCAATGAATTTGGAGCACCTATTAGACAAGGTTAATGGAGGCAGATCGGAACGAAACTTGGTGGGCCTGTTCAACTCATGGGCCTAGAGGTCTGTATGAATTTTGAAAGAAATCAGCCACTAGTTGGTGCTAACGAGTTTTTACGCCCCAGTAATCACATGGTGTTTAACAGATCCACACAATATGCATATCATTGGATAGATCTCACATTCTGAACAGCTTTGCCACAAGAACTAATGCTGTCAATATGTGAAAAACCTACTTTTGTGAGCTAGTCCTAGGTTTTTGGCCCAATCGGAACGAAACCAGTGCAGGACAATTCTCTGGACTCTCTAGATAAATAATTATTTAAAAAAAAGTTAACTTTACCTTTTGGGTTGCTATAACAGGGCCTTTTAGAAAGTGGGCGTGGCTAAATATACCCAAAAGCCTATAAAGCCTAAATGAAAACTCAAATTCACGAAAATAAGTGAGCATATGCAGCATATGACTCCAAAGAAGCATGCCAATTTTTATGGAGATCGGACCATATGTGGTGCTATAACTGTTAAAACCTTTAAAAACATGTTTTTAATGGTTTTGAATGAAAATGTGTATAACTTTGGGTGTGGTCAACTTATTTTCTCGGGAGTCACGTACTTAGACTCCTGAAACCTCATACCAGACTTACCAGATGATACCAGAATTGCCAGGTTTTCAGCTTATGGTTTGTGCAACGTTGTGATTTAGCGCTTAAAAAACTAACGAATATCTTGGAAACCGTTAGTCTGATCGAGACGAAACAAGCGTAGGAAACACAGAACCTAAGTTGATTAACTAAATGTTAGAGCCCAAATGTCAAAATTTTGATAGGAAGTTGCAATTATATAACATTACAGTTACACAAACCTGAAAATGATTATTTTTTAAAATTGAAACCTAGAATAAGCATTTTCTAACCTATAAGGATATTTGAAATCAATTATCTGCAACAAAATGTGTAACCACATTTAATTAATGGTGTTAACATGGAAAATATACTTTAAACACAAAACAGACAGTTTTAAAATGAAAGTGAGCCAATAATTGGTCCTCTGCTGACACTTGCTGTTTAAAAGTCATGTTGTCATACTACTCACAAATATTGTTCTATAATTCATATTTAGACTTTATAAAATTTACTATCACTTTTTTTGTCAATTCATTACTTTATTTCCATTTTTTCCATTTCCATTCATTTCCACGTTTTAACAGTTGTGCCACATTATGAGTAAAATGAAATCTGAAAGTGGTGTTATAGAGATTTTCAGAAAACCCATCATGTACTGTATTTCAAATATTGAATCTACAAGAGAATATGTGTCTGTGTGTTTGTTCGTGTGTGTGTGTGTGTGTGTGTGTGTGTGTGTGTGTAAGCATGCTTACTGTGCATCAAGTATTATTGTTTAAGCCTTTTCTTTCTCTGTATTTGTTTTAGCATATAGCTGTTCCTCTGTGGTTTAAGTGGTGATATGCTTGCTAAATAAAACAATTCCTATTTACGCATGTGCTTAAAGGCCTTAAAATGCTTGAACCCCGATAAACGCTGCTTGCAGCTTTAATTATCATTATTGTTTCTATGTATTTATTGTATTTTTTTAAACTTTTTTGTTTTCTTTCAACCTGAACTGAACTGTAAAAAATCATAAATCATAAAAAACAAAACAAAAAAAAAACATTTATGGCAGAAATGTACATACAGAACATGAAAATCAATAACATGTTTATCTCAAAACGATACAATACCAGACGAGGAATAAGGGTCTTATCTAGTGAAACGATCTGTCATTTTCTAAAAAAAACCCACAAATGATCATCTCACAAGTGCTTCCGCCATTTACGGATCGAACATGGCACCAGTACCGTTTTTTTTTTTTTTTTTGTAAGTTGAATAGGGAAGATGTAGGACATACAGCGTAAGCTTTTTGAAGACTACAGAAGGCAGTCTAGTGGAAGCACTTGCGAGGCGATCATTTGTGTTTATAAAGCATATACTTTATGACCGATCGTTTTGCTACATAAGACCTTATTCCTCGCCTGGTATTGTTTGGAGTCTATTGAAGTCCACTATAAGGAGAATAATCCTGGAATGTTTTCATCAAACATTGACGTGGACATCTTGGATGACATGGGGGTGAGTAAATTATCAGGAAATTTTTTAAATAAATCCTTTAAGGACATAGGGGCAGTTTCCTAAATAGATGTATGTCATTCATAAAACTTAAGACCAATTAGATGCAAGAGATGTTCTCAGTGAGAACAATAATCTGTATTATATTATATTTTACACTATTTACATCATTTCAACATTGTCACATCATTTGCATCATTGTCACTGATCTTACTCAAATATGACATTATATTCATACAATGCTTCCCAGAAAAAATGCTATATTTATATCATTGTTGTTTTCCTTGTTTTAAATTTAAAAAACAAAGCATCAGCTAAAGGATTGTACAAATTAGGATTGTGTATGATAATTGTGGCATAAAGGACAAAGCTTCATTCTTAGTCTTGCAGTCAGAATGAGGAACTGAAATATGTATAGGCCTAATTATTAATCACGTGCACAAGTTATCAGCATTTATAGAGAAATCTACTATCATCAATTCTACCATCATCAATGAGGTACTAGGATCCTTGTAATAAATGAGTCCCTGTCAAGATTTTATTCCTCTCAAAAAAATATACTGGTGTGTATATGTTACATGTATTAACAGAATAACTAACAGGAACAAATGGATGCATTATTAACATAGTAACTACTATTAACTAACAATAACTCTGATAGATTAGTAAGTAATAACATCATTCTTAAATATTCTCACTAACCTGTTGATTTCTTCTTGTATTACTAAATACTTAATAAATGAGTCCAGCAGCTGCTATGATGATTCCCAGCACTTAATTAATTACAGACCAGAAGCTCCAATAGCTTTAGAAGGATGATTTTATTCCTCTCAGACTCAGGGAGAGATGGATCTGTAGGGTACACTATTGTGTCAAACTATGCTGTCCACAAAAGTAGTACTAAGATGAAAGTAGGTGAGTATCTCCTCTTACCCCAGTCATAAATCATGGGTTTATTGAAGCTGGCATGCTCCACCATACAGGAGATCTTCTCTCCAGATTTGGGGTGTACTCCAGCTCAGAGTGGATCTGGTAGTACCAGTCTCCATCAGCCAGCTCCATTGTTGAGGTCGCTTCAGAGGTCATCAGTATGGGAAGCCAAACACACCAAAAGTGGTACGAGGCAGCGGGGTGTTACAAAGCTCGCGCCGCGCTGACATGTCATCTGCGCGGATCAATGGACCGCGCAGCGCGGACGTGTTTTCTAGCGCCACCCAATGGGCAGCGCGGCGCGAGCTAATCTCATCCAATAGTATCCAGCTGCAGACCCGCAGCACCAGTTTCAGAACCGCAGTTTCATGATGTCTACAGTATTTAACAACAATACTTTTAAATAAAGTCATTTTTCTGTTCATATAGGCCTAATATGCATAAGATATCATGATGTACAAAGAGGAGTTTTTACCAAGTTAATCGATAATGCAAACTATGTTTTGTTAAGGCATGAACTAATTTGTATAAACTGTGAACAAATACTTTTAACCATATAATTTTGAAAATATATTAATAAATATGTAACCATATAGTAAAATGTCTCCCTTGACTGTATGTGATATTATTTCCTTATGTTCATGTTGTGAACTTCTGACAAATCGTATAAAGACACAGAGGCATTTAAGGGCATTTAATGTCAAAATATAAGCCTACATGTATTTAATCATTCCAAATCCTTGAACAAGTGAAACATGCATTTAAGCCAATGAGACATCAGAAGGTGTATATGGTGAGTGTATGATATTTCTGTCATGATGTGGTGAACGAATTTATATTTATATATTTATATTACTAAGTATTTGTATTACTAAGTGTCTGCTAGGCTACTGAATCATTTACATTTTATCATTAAAGATTTTTTTGCATTTGTCAAAGATATGTATCGTGTTAATATTAAATAAATATTAATAAAACTTATTCATTTTGTTTTCAGGGATGAAAAGACAGGGTTTTCTGCAGAAATGCCATGATATGGGTTTTATTTTGATTATTTGTTTTTTGCTTGTTTTTATTTTAATATGAGCAGTTTAAATATGTTTTAATCCTATTATTTTAGAAATGTTTTATATCCTATTTGTTTTCAGCACACGTTTTACTTGTTCAAGGCTTTTTTTTTAAATGGTTATTTTATTTGACATTAAATAGCCTACGTTACATAATGTAAGTATTATGTGTAACAATTTGAACATGAAGGAAATAATACGATCAAATATACAGTCAAATGTTACACATGTATTAATATATGTTTGAATTAATAAAATAAATAAATAAATAAATCTTCTCAAACTCTGTGTCATTGTATTAGCCTATTTAAAACGTGGAGAAAATAATTTAAAAATAAAAACGGCGTAGTTGTAGCCTATTCTCGCAGTAGCCTATACACGACTGTGCTTGTATCCATTCATTGACATTAAGCATATAGGCTGTTTTAAAATTTTGCTCTTTCTACATCATGATATCTTATGCATATTAGGCCTATATGAACAGAAAAATGATTTTATTTAAAAGTATTGTTGTTAAATACTGTAGACATCATGAAACTGCGGTTCTGAAACTGTGGTGCTGCGGGTCTGCAGCTGGATACTATTGGATGAGATTAGCTCGCGCCGCGCTGCCCATTGGGTGGCGCTAGAAAACACGTCCGCGCTGCGCCGACGAGTCGGTCGCGCGGCTCGGTCCATTGATCCGCGCAGATGACATGTCAGCGCGGCGCGAGCTTTGTAACACCCCGCTGCCTCGTACCACTTTTGGTGTGTTTGGCTTCCCATACATCAGTTTACCATCGCTCAGCCAGGACACTTTGATGTGTGGAGGATAAAATTCATATGCGCTGCACATCAACACTGCTGGATGTTCTGCCACCAGCCTGCGTCACTGAACTGAGCTTAACCTTCGGTTTCACTGAATCAAGAAGAGCAACAACCTAAATACACAGGTTGTGCAGTATAAAAATCATTATGTCTATAAGTCCCCATAAAACAGGGAAACCCAAAGAGTGTGTGTGTGTGTGTGTGTGTGTGTGTGTGTGTGTGTGTGTGTGTGTGTGTGTGTGTGTGTGTGCGCATGCGTTTTTGTTGTGAATTTATGAGTACACAAATATAACGACACAGGTATTACACTGGTATTACAACATAAACATTAAATATGAGGACATTTCATGAGTCCTCATTTGTGTGTGTGTGTGTGTGTGTGTGTGTGTGTGTGTGTGTGTGTGTGTGTGTGTGTGTGCGTGCGTGCGTGCGTGTGTGTGTGTGTGTCTGTGGTTTGACAAAAGAAAGGTCAATTGAAGAATCCCTGTAAATATGAATTATTTTTATTCACAGTAAGTTAGCGTTTCATTTCAAATGCAACTATTTAATGCTTTCAACCATTTCTGGTGAGTTCAAAACTTTCTGTTAATAATTATTTTCTAGATACTAACATATGCTCTACATGTTGACGTTAAAAATGAGAGAAGAATCTTGTGCCACTTACCTGATTTCTCACAGATAGCGGAGTCGTAGAGTGCAGCATTACCTTTGCAGAACCAGTCCACAACAGCTCTTTCTTCCTGCACAACGGTGCCATTGTTCCAGATCTCTGCAAGTTTCATTCCATACTCATTAAACCCCACAAACCTCCCCAGAGTGCTGTCAAATTGTATGAATAGATATTTATTGAAGTAATAGTTGTTAAAATACACCATGTCACTGATATTAGAGGAGCTGTAGATGCATCTTGACATACGGTATCGGTAATATACATTAGCTGAAAAAGAATGTAGACAGAGAACAAACTGTCAGATAAATGTGTCAAGAAGTAAGAAACAGAAGAACCTGGATCCATCAGTCAGCTGCAGTACATGGTTTTCTTTATAAAAAGTACTTGTCAAGTTATATTTCCCTTAGATGTTCCATCATCATTAGAACGTCACCCTTCTTAAGATAATGATGCACCATCACCACCACCACCACCACTACTATTACTACTACTACTACTAACAATTATCACAATAATAATGCAATTTATTGTTGATATTTAATTATATTACTTCGATACCTCTCATGTTACTTACCACTTTCTGCTAGAATGCAGCCAGTGCCAATATAAGATGACAACTCAAGAGCTTTTGCAGTGACATTTTCACTCACACTGAAACCCAGTTGAATGCTGTCAGTTTTTTGTTCATGTTTATGAGATGGATGTCTAAGATAACTGTTCAACCATTTAGTGCATGGAAAAGTGTCAAGTGTTGCTAGGCAGCATACTGCTTTCATTTGAAAACAAAAACCAGTTATTTTCAAGTTATCTATCTGACGAATTGTTACATTATTCAGAGGCCAATTTCAATAATTAGGGATCAAAACACTGAAGTGTAAGGATGTCAGAGACCATAAATCCCAAAATTGGCAGGATGGTCACAATCGTGCACCATAGTCGCCACTACACACACCCATCGGACAATACGTGGTACTATAAAATTATTATTTAGTGGTACAAAATTTTTGGATCATAGCTTTGAATAGTAATTTTACTATTATGTCCTGGAACAGTTTATTGTGTGCCCCTTTAAAAAAGTGGTGCCACCTTTTTAAAAAAAAAAAAAAAAAAAATTAAAATTATTACAAATATTTAATTATTTAATGAAGTTATGCATAATTAGCATATGAACTGCAAATATGATGTTTAAGAAAATATATTTATTTTTGTTTAAATTAAAAGGGTTGTAGACTTTTAATATAAGCATGTCTGTGTTAAAAGTTTGCTATGCTTTGAAGAACCAATAGAATGCTAGAACATATTTTAAGCCTGTTCTTTTTCTATCAGTTTCCATCCCTTTGAATAGAAATAAATGCATTGATATTGTTCAGTAGTATAACTAAAGTGTACTGAGAGTATAGTTTTATATAATAAGTGTACATAGAAATCTGTGAAATGCTTATATAGATAATTAAAAGTGTTTTTTATTTGTCCCTAACCTTTTTATACCCCAATAAACACAAACTTTCAAGTTGCAAGTCATGATTAAAATGCCGTCTATTTAAAATGAATAGACAATTTTATGTCTTTCATGATATATTATTTTAAAAGTTCTATGAAGTCATTTAGTGTTGTGGTACATTGTGAATAATAAAACAAACAATTTTGTGTTAAACTCCAAGCATATGGTTAGGAGGCAACACATGGCCTTAAAGGTGCCCTTGATTCAAAAATTGAATTTACCTCGGCATAGTTAAATAACAAGAGTTCAGTACATGGAAAAGACATATAGTGAGTCTCAAACTCCATTGTTTCCTCCTTCTTGTATAAATCTAATTTGTTTAAAAGACTTCCGGAAAACACACGGATCTCAACATAACACCGACTGTTACGTAACAGTCGGGGGCTCCACCCCAATATTTGCATATGCCATTGCCAGCTGAGCTCATGTTCAAGCCATTAGAAAGGACAACGTCTGGATGTACACAGCAGAATCAACAGACTAGGTAAGCAAGCGAGGACAATAGCATAAAAGGGCAGATGGAGCAATAATAACTGACATGATCCATGATATCAAGATATTTTTAGTGTTATTTGTAAATAGTGTTTCTAAAAGTTTTGTTAGCATGTTGCTAATGTACTGTTAAATGTGGTTAAAGTTAACGTACCATCGTTTCTTACTGTATTCACGGAGACAAGAGCCGTCGTTATTTTCATTTTTAAACACTTGCAGTCTGTATAATGTATAAACACAACTTAATTCTTTATAAATCTCTCCAACAGTGTTGCTTTAGCCGTTAGCCACGGAGCACAGCCTCAAACTCATAGAGAATCAAATGTTTACATCCAAAATAATTCATTTACTCACATATAATTCGAAGCGTGCATACAGCGTGCATGACGAACATCTTGTAAAGATCCATTGAGGGTTATATTAGCTGTGTGAACTTTGTAAATTCGCTGTAATATAGTCCAGAGCTCGTGTGACAGAGCAGACGCGATTGAAGGGGGTTAAAGTTACCATCGTTTCTTACTGTATTCACGGAGACAAGAGCCGTCGTTATTTTCATTTTTAAACACTTGCAGTCTGTATAATGCATAAACACAACTTCATTCTTTATAAATCTCTCCAATAGTGTTGCTTTAGCCGTTAGCCACGGAGCACAGCCTCAAACTCATGCTGAATCAAACGTTTAAAGCAGAACTAAGTAACTTTTTTTACCTTCATAAATAGCTTTCTAAGTCCTTACGATGGTTAACTGACTTGTAGTGGTGTGTTTGAGGCGAGCACTAACTCCCTCTGGCACGTCTACGCCAGAATACAGCACTTGCTGCAACTTGAGCTGCACCGACCCGAAACAATCTCGCCTCATGTTCACGTTCACGCGAGAGTGACAAAATGCTTCACGGTAATTCAAAAACAATGTATATATTATGACTTTATAAGACAATTTCGAAAATTACCCACCTCCATCGAGTGTACTGTATTTGCAAATTACCCACCTCCTCTTTCTTGTACTGTATTTGCAAAACTACTGCGCTGGTGAGCGTTGTAGTCGTTGTAGTCCAGAGCTGCGCTTGAAGTATTTACGACAGTGTGATTCACTGAAGGAAACTGTAGGGGGAGCTTCGCAAATCTTACTGAGTTCTGCTTTAACATCCAAATATATACTTTACTCACATAATTCGAAGCATGCATACAGCATGCATGACGATCATCTTGTAAAGATCCATTTGAGGGTTATATTAGCTGTGTGAACTTTGTAAATGCGCTGTAATATAGTCCAGAGCTCGTGTGGCTGGAAAGACGCGATTGAAGGGGGCGGGGCCGAGTGTAAATCAGTGCATAGTTAATGATGCCCCAAAATAGGCAGTTAAAAAAATTAATAAAACAAAACTATGGGGTATTTTGAGCTGAAACTTCACAGACACATTCAGGAGACACTTTAGACGTATATTACATCTTTTAAAAACATGGTCAAGGGGACCTTTAAGAAAAATGCTTCAGATAAATATGGTTTTGAGCAGCAAATGTTCTATGCATGATCTTCACTGAAGTGGAGACATGGGCCTGGACCCCCGAGGTGCAGCCAGGGACTCATGCTGAGCTCGTGGAGGGGAAGCCCGAGGCAGCTGGACAACACCTGTGGTGCCGACGGATCCAGGGACTGGCTGTGACCAATGGTGGAGATGGGACCAGGAAATCAGACAGGAACATCGGCAGAAGAATATCATCTGCGGGACCGATGAGGAAGATGATGCATGTGTAGACTCTAGGGCTTTGATGTCATCTGGCTCTGGTTCTGGGATGACCTCGGTGGGTGGTACGCAAGGGCCCTACTCCCTCCAAAGTCCCCACTTCAAGGTCTCTGCCCTTCGCTCCAGGAGCAGGGCATAAGGATGCTGCCTTCTGTTTGGAATTTGCCCCATAATTGTGACACATATACTCCAGTCCACATATTTTATGATCAAACTCTAATTTTCAAAGAAAATTAAAAACCACATAGGATTCTGTATATGTTATGTTGGACCCGGATGATTTATTTTTTTTTTTCACTGCTATACATCAGATATTTCATTCATATATTCTCCAAACCACATATCCTCTGTGGGGATGGCCAGTCCATCACAGGGCTCACACACAGAAACACACACATTTACTTTCTCATTCACACAGACATTTAGTGTCTCCAATTTATCTATGCTGCATATTTTTGGATTGTGGTGGAACAAAGTCCAGGAGGAAGAAAATGCACTCCACACAGAAAGGGTTCCTTGTTCAGCCTGTCGCTCCTGTTTTTTTGCATATGGATGGTTGGGGGAATCAGTCCAAAATTTTACTAAATATTAATTTTTAGCTTTTCGTGAAAACGACTTTTTCTTGAAGAGCTAAAGAAACCGTGATTAGCAAAATGTGCTGTCAAACTCTGACATAAGGTGCAGTTTATCCTTGTGGTGTCAGAACTTATGTTTTAGGTTTATTTATTTTTAAGCTACAGAATATGTAGAAGACTCAATGCAGAACTTAGTGAAATCTTAACCAAAGACTATGAATATACAAAGATGTAGCACAAGGCCCGATTCAATTTGCGTGAACTTTTTTTTCATTTCTTTTTGTGCAAATGCAGAATGATTCACTTTGATTTCTTTTATTAAATATTTAATAAAATGCATTTAAAGGTTTTCAAAACATTCTATTTTTCTTTCAAGAAAAAACAACTGCTTAGGATTGTTTATTGCACCAAAGGTAATTTTGAGAGGAACTTTAAATATGTACAGTTCAAGTCACATGATGTTTGTTTACATATAGACCACACGTCATAATAATAACTGAATTTATACAAAAGATCAAGTTCAAATGCTTACATATACTTGATTCTGAATTCCTAATAGTGTGTTGTTACCTGGATGCAAACATTCAGTGATGCTCAAGGCAACACAACACATTAAGAGCGAGCTAGTGGGCATAAACATTTGAACAGGATGACTGGAAATTGTTATTCTGTTTAAATGAATTCTATCTATTTTATTTAAAGATCTTTTTTTAGTATGGCCCTGTAGAAGCTACATAAAATACTTGCATATTTTCCAGAAGACAAAATAAGAACAGTTTACCACTCAATCATCAAGTGCAAATGTTTACACCCCCTGAATTTTAAAACATTGTATTTCCTTCTGGAGCATCAGTAAATGTTTTCACCATTTGCCTAATAGTTGTCACAGTGTGAAAATATAGATCTCAAAAATCATACAGTCACTGCTGGAAGTGTTAAAATATGCAGAAGATGCTGAAAAAAACAAAGAATGTGCTGGACCTAGAAGAATATTTTGGAGAACTTTTGGCTGAAAATGATGGACAAACACAGAACTTATCATAAAAACAAATAATAAAAACAGCCATAGATTATCTAGGAAATGACATGCAGTACTGAGAATCAATTAAGTGTACTGGGGGCTGAGGAGAGTCAGCCCAACGGTGAATTCCTATTAACTGTGATTGGTAGAAACTCACAGTATTGCAGAATATTGTAGTTGAGGTTCATGAAAAACAAGTTTTTTTCCATGCGTGAAAATGTAGGTGATCACTAGCAGTTCAGTTGCAAATATATATTATATCAGGGATTGAAATGCACAGGGCTATTACTAGGGCATCAAGTCCCGGAACACTTTATCGTGTGCCCCCTTAAAAAAGTGGTGCCACCTTTTTAAAAAAAAAAATATATATATATATATTGAAATTATTAAAAATATTTAATTATTTAATGAAGTTATGCATAATTAGCATATGCACTGCAAATATGATGTTTAAGAAAATATATTTATTTTTGTTTTAATAAAAGGGTTGAAGACTTTTAATATAAGCATGTCTGTGTTAAAAGTTGGCCATGCTTTGAAGAACCAATAGAATGCTAGAACATATTGAGTCTAAATTTATTCATTTATACCTTTATTAATTTTATTTATACCTTTAACATCAAATATGACATCACGAGAATGCCACACATTGCTAGTTGTCTAATTGGCCAGTTCCAATAAGAGATATTGTTAGCTTCCAGGTCAGTTGCAGTTGTTTCCTTTAATGAGGAAGAATGTTCCAACTGCGACTCCCAATAGTCCAAGAGTTAGACCCACTCCACAGAACACTGCTGGACTAACACTTGGGAGGGCGACATCAACATCTGGAAGAAACATGAATAGGATATTGGAAGATGCATGAAAATATAATTTAAGAGAGAGAGAGAGACTAATATCCATTTATTCAATTTGAAAATCCCACTCACCCCATGTTTTGGTCTGAGGTTGACCCTGGAGGGCTATGTGGTTCACCGTGCAGCTGTAAATGTCTCCTTCAATAGGTGTAAAACTAAAAGTAGAGAAGGCATTGAAGGTACCATCTGCCTTTGGGCGGTACTGGCTTAAACTCATGCCCTCTGTCACATTAACATTATTCTTAGTCCATGAGATGCTGAGAGATGGAGGATAGAAGCCAGTCACATGACAGATAAGGGTGTTCTGAACACCCAGCTGCACATCATCCTTTGGATAGATGGATGTTTGGGGTGCATCTAGAAACAAAACTAACTATTTTTTAATTCATTCAAACAAATATAGATATCATCGTAATACACTTTTGAGGCAAAACTTGATGACACTGGATGCATACAACTTATTTCTTTTCTGTTCTCACATAGATTAAAAGTTCACATCATGTAACACTTCATAACGTAACTCATGAATTTGGTTTTGAATAAAATAGGTAGTAGCAATAATTAGCATCATGATTAAGCATTCATAACCTGAGTTGTTATAACTGCCTAACTTTTCATGCACTTGTAGATGGGGATATTAATTATTAATGATCCTTTTTAAAAAATAGTTACCATATCCTTGTATATATGCACTATTGATGTTGATTCAAAAAATCAAATTTAAATGCATGTTTTCATGCCTTACCCATTTCTGGTGGTGGGCTCTTGAAAATGTTAGTCAGAGTGGCTACATCACTTTTGCATCCTTTCATTTCAATTACACTGGTTTCATAATAACCAGGAAATACTATAGGATTTCCAAAATCAGGTAATGTTACTACTCCTCTCTTCTGATTATAGTCGGCATGCCACATTTCCTCTCCATCAATTCCATGCATATCCTCTCCATCTGTCTCAGAGCATCCATGAATTCCAAAATATTCATGTAATACTGAAATTGAATGAGCATAATAAAGTCAATTTAGTTATATACATGAAATAGCTATTACTCTCAATTACTTCGCTTCTACTATGGTTATCACACCTCAAAACGTTTTATTTCAAGACGTTTGTCGGGTTTTTGTCTTTAAAACAATCTTTTGTGTGGGAATCATTTTTATGCATCTCATCCCAATCCTCCTAATTCCAAAACACTACTTTGCTTGTGTGTGAGTGTAGCAGAGGCCAGCTAGTAGTTGCTGTGCAGCCTTTAGCCTCCTTGTTAGAGCGTCCGACTCCCACGCCGGAGACCCGCGTAGAGTGGGGTGAGAAGGACCTGGTTAGAGGGGTTTCATTGGTGCCGTGACCCAGGATGGGAGTGAGGTTTAGGGGGCTGAATGTAGCAGAGGCCAGCTAGTAGTTGCTGTGCAGGTAAAACCTCACTCCTCTAATCTCAAGAGATGCTCTAGCGACTGACGCTAGAGGTTGTAGCCTTTAGCCTCCTTGTTAGAGCGTTCGACTCCCACGCCGGAGACCCGGGTTCGAGACCCGCATAGAGCGGGGTGAGAAGGACCTGGTTAGAGGGGTTTCATGAGGGTTCACATTTGCTTTATTTTGGATCTTTGCGAAAAATATGAATTTGATTCAAAATCAAATTGTTAAAGGGCAACATATATGTTGATATTTACAATTAACTAAAGGTGTTTTTTATAGTATGTCATTTAGTTCTACAGAGGTCATTTATTGCTCTTGTTCTTTTCAGTTTTTTATTTTTTATTTTGGGTATTTTATTTTGGGTATTTAGTTCTACAGAGGTCATTTATTGCTCTTGTTCTTTTCAGTTTTTTATTTTTTTTATTTTTTTATTTTTTGGGAAGTCTGTCCTGGTGCGTGAGCTGGTAATTTCTGAGACTTGGGAAAGGCCCTTTGGTAGTTTTTATTTCTTTCCTTTGTTATGTGTTTGTACATTGTTTGTTCCCTCACAATGTACACCTGTAACAAGGATGCCATGCCATGATGTTTTAAGAGGAATTGAGTCATTTGCATGTGTTTTATGGTTTAAAATGCTCATTATGTGCCTGTGATGTACTTTTGTGTGAAGCCATCAATAACTGTTCCTTATAATAATAAACCTGAATTGTGCTTCTGGGAATTTTAGGACACTGGGAATTCCTCTCTTTCTTTCTTTCAACCACCCAGAATACCCTAGCAAGCACATAGCAACCACCCAGGGTACCTTGGCAGCCGCATAGCAACACCCTAGCAACCGCCCATAAAACCTTAGCAACCACTCAGAGTACCCTAGCAACCACCTTAATCACCTTAGCAACCACCTGAGTCCTTAGAAACCACCCAGAATACATTTGCAACCGCAAAGCTAACTGAAAACCTTCAAACTTCAAGCTTTTACAACTCTTTTAAACTTTCTGGACAGGCTTTCTCAAGCCAACTTAAAAGATTGTCTCAACAAACTTCTTTATTTAGTTCAGTATGGCAAGGTCTTTTTTCTTTCTTTTTTTTTAATTATCCCCTTAAAATACCAAGTACATGCTGTGTGATGCTGGCTGGTACTGGTTCATTATGGACATTGGCTTGAATTTAGCATTTTGTGCTACCTTTTCTTATGTCACTGCTATTTGCTTTAAAATTTAAAATCAACTGCTACTGTTTATATGGCGAGTGACCTAATAATATATGCTACCTATCAGAATGTTCTTCTAATGCTATAGTTATGAGGTTCATCCATCCACTTTCTATCCACCGCTTGAGGATCATATGTCAATATAACTTGTATTATCTTTCATTATTTGCTTTGACTTTGACTAGAATTGACTAGAACTTCTGATAACACAAGAAGAACTACTTCTGAATAGAACCTCTGATAACACAATGCATACTTATTCTAATCATTACTGTTTTTTTAAGTGTTCAATATGTTTTGTGATGTAGGAGTACTGTAACATTTCTTAGCACCTCTAAGGGTGATTTAAAACATGTATCAAATGTTCTCATGAAATAGTCTTTTGTACCAAGAGTTTTGAAAATTACTTGTTACTTACTTGTTGAAAATAGTACCAAAGTCATAAAAAATGGTAGCAATTTATTTTGCATTCCTGTTCCCCATGTGCATACTATGTGCTTATTAATTACAATAACTAGGTAATAACCCTGAGCCTACACCTAAACCTAACCTTAATCCATGTAGTTATCTTATATTACTACTTTCTTGGGTAAGTACACAGTAATGTAAGTGCATATACTGTAAAATAAAGTGCAACCAAACATTTTACAAGCCAAATTTACATGATACAATAATAATCTTTTGGTTTCAAGCATTTAAACCCCTAAGAAAAACACAGGCAGGTTTTGAAAGAATGACTAATGGTGTTAAACATGATCAGTTTTGTCATTTTACCACTACTTAAGTGACTAAAAAACTTTAACTTACATTCAGCATCAGTTGAAAGAACAACAGTAAGGGTGAGAATGAATATGTACAGCTCCATTTTGGTAGATGAGAGTCAAACAAATGTCAGAGAAATATTTAGCAGAGGTGAAAAAGCAGGTATTTCCTCTGTTAAGACTTTTTCATCACCCACTCAGAGTCTGACCCACACAATGACATGACTGTATCTAGGAGGAATAACAGGTTTTCCTCTTTCAGCTATCGAGGCTGTTGGCTAATTTTATCTAAAATTATAATTCTGCCAAAATAACTGCCAAAAAGACTGATGAGCTTTGGATTGACCCCTAAAAATATTGTCATTATTAGTGTTGGTGAGTAACTAACTAAATTAATTTGAGTTCAGTATTTGTACTTTGTGGAAATCCCTGTGGCTGATCACAGTAAATCACACTCAGTTCTGTGTTAAGACTCATTTAAAGGTAATTTCTGGGTTATTTTTTATATCAGAATGTTAATATTAATTTTTTAACCTTAAATTTAATTTAAGTCATATCCAACACAGTCACTGTTTGGCGAGAGTCAAAGTGTTAACCAGCATATTTCAAGGATCTGTAGGCATGTGACTGTAATTACTGTAAATACTGTTATAATGCCTGTGCATCAAATTGTAAAGGTCTAATCTGCACACACAATGAGGCGGAATATGAAATCAAAATAGTCTTTATTTAAGCTTAACACTCAGGAACACTCATGGAAACATAGGGGGGAAAAACACAAAACACTGAGCACATACAAGAACCAACAAGGGAATGAACAAAGCAGGGAGTTTAAATACAAGACGAACATAATAACTGAAAGGTGATAATTATATGTAACCATAGAAACAAACAAGGAGATAATCAGTAACTAAGACTAAACAGAGCAGAGAAACAGGAACTAAGGGAAACAAAACAGAATATAAAAGTCCTTAACTGTGACACATACATATATTTAAATATGTTTTTAAATCATATTTAATGCTTTAGATGCTCCATTCAAAAGCTAATATGTTTTATAAAGAGTCACAGTATAAGTGAAACCATTTATTCAAAGTGAACATGGAAAAAAAAAAACATTGATTATAAAGCATATGGAAGATACAATTATTAAAACAGAATCCCAAATCATGTTTCAGTCATGAGAAGTGGAAAAGTAAATGATGCCATATGGCTTTTCTTGTGGATGAAAATTAGGCTGAGGGATAAACTTAGTCTTTACAAAGGCACACACTATATAAAGGTCCCATGAGCCCAAGTTCACTCACTTGTAATTTTCAAAACTCAGAACTTTCAAAGTTTTATTCAGTTTTTTTTTTTTTTTTGGTTGTTGTTTGTTTGTTTTTGAAAATGGTTTTATCAGTAATAATTGGTATGTTTTAAAACAACAGTACAATCCATTAAACACAATGTACTTCTATCCTCACAGCTGTCAACCTCACACCCATTTCAGTTTGTTTTTTTCATCTGTCACATGTGCTCCTTTGTTCTATTTCCCGCACAATCTGTCACCAACCTATCTCATTTTCACAGCTGTATTTTAGTTAATGTCTGTGTAAAGTCAGTTCTGTTGGTGTCTTTATCAGGGGCCTGTTGCACAAAAGTAGGATAAGGGATTAAGCCAGGATATCTTGGTGATCCTGGCTCAATTGATCCCTAATCCGGTTGCACTAAAGCTGGATAGGGGGCAGGAGGATATGTTATGGTATAAATTACCATGGAGATTTATTCTGTGGAGCTAGCCTGCTCCAGACCAGGCTAAATTCCAGGATCTATTTAATCTCATCCCTAATGTCAGTCAGCAGTCGCCACAAATGGAAACCAATAGTTATTTCACTGCTCACTATACATTGTTATCACATATAACTAGACCCACTGTCATTATTTAAACGTTTGTGATCATTAATTTCAATCATTTTGGATAAATAATGATTTTTAGATGATGTTGCTATCATTAGATAATTTACAGTTTCCAATAGACTATAAGGCTATATATAAAATGATAGAATATTAGGGCCACAGAGGGAAAAAAAAAGACAAGTCATAATATTGTAACCAGTTGTTTTAAAGGAGGACAGTTGTTAAAATGACAGATGTGGGGCATTTCGTGAAATTGTACTTCAGTATGGTTTCATAAACAAAGACATGCTGATGTGCCAGAATATGAAGTATCACATTGTCATAACTATCAAAACTGTAAAAAGAATATGTTGCTTTTCTGCAGAAAGAACCAGCCTCATAAATTTATGACTTTATCCTTTTTCCTCAGTGGGGCCCTAGTACTCTGTCATATAAACAAATACACATTCCATATGAATATAAAAACACAATGTGTAACATTATGTTCCTTTATTGAATAAGGACAAAACAAAGCAGGTAAACTATCAGCTCCTTTCGAAACTGAAGTCACAGTGACTCTACAAGATGGAAAGCACAGAATCAAAGCATATTATACAAAATGATACATACACATTCAAAGGTCTGTATATAACACACCCTGCATGTCTGCACACTAAAATAAATGCAGGACAAATCCATACACATCAACTGAACAGACAAATGAATGGATGCAGTAGCCTCCCTGCAGCCTTGTATTACACACAGTATACCGCACAAACATCATAAGAGGCCAAATTCGTAAAAAAACCAACCCAAAAAAACCCTATTTCCTCTGCCACAGCAGGACATTTTTTACCTAAATTGAAAGCACACATACTAACTAAAATAATTCAACACATATTGGTCCCTCAGCAGCCGACCACTGTCGTCATCAGGGAAGATTGCCGGATTGTCCCAGTCCATGGCTGGTGGCACTCTGGGGGCCCTCTCCTTCCTCAGGCAGGCCACATTGTGGAGGACAGCACAAGCCACAGTAATATCACATGCCCTAACAGGGTTGACCCTTAATTTGTGAAGGCAGTGAAAGCGTGCCTTCAGGAGGCCAAAGGTCATTTCAACTCTGGCCCTGGTCCTGGCATGGGCATGGTTGTAGGCCTGCTGTGCTTCCTGGGGGTCTGTGAAAGGTGTCAGGAGAAAAGGCTGGCAGCCATACCCCCTGTCTCCCAGCAACACACCAGAGAATTCACCTGTCAACACAAAATCTCATCATTACTACCTCATAAACACAGTGATATTCTTGACACAGCCATGATGGTTATAAATAGGGGTTGTGTGGCTTACCTTGTGATAGGCACTGATAGATTTCAGAGGCCCGAAAGATTCTGGAGTCATGGACTGAGCCAGGCCATTTTGCCACAACATTGCTGATCACACAGTCAGCATTGCAGACCATCTGAAATCATAAGATGAGGAATATTACACCAATCAATGCACATCATTGGCAATGCAGAGTGTTCGTCAATGGACAATATCAAAAAGTTATGTTCACCTGAACATTAATGCTGTGAAAGGATTTCCTATTCACAAAATCGGCCTCATGGGCACCTGAGGGGGCTTTTATCCTTATGTGTGTGCAGTCCACTGCACCAATGACATTGGGGAAACCTGTCACACAAAGTAATGAGTATCCTACTATGTGTTAACAGTTGTCCTGTAATTTGTAGATCCTCTTACCTGCAATCCTATAGAACTCCTCTTTCATGTCACAGAGTCTTCTGTGGCCAGGGAAGGAGATGAAGACATCTGCTAATGCTTTGATAGCCAGACACACACTCCTTATTGTGCGGCAAATTGTGGCCTTGTTCAGCTGTTCTGCATCCCCCACTGAGTACAGGAAGGCTCCACTAGCAAAAAAGCGCAAGGCCACACAAACCATTTGCTCCACACTCAGTGCATGGCTCCGTGCAGTGCGGTGCTTAATCCTGGGACCCAGTAGTCTGCATAGATACCTGATGCCATCTGCAGAAAACCTGTATCTTTCATATAGATGGTCATCAGGGAAGGCCAGTGGGTCCAACCGGTCCCTGAAGACCCTTTCTCGCCTGAAGGCTCTCCTCAGCACAAGTGCTTCTTCATCCACCACATCTCGCAAGAATGGGCATGCCATTGTCAGAGCAGAAAGGAACACACAATTTTGGGCCTTCATATAGGCTAGTGGCCACACCTGGTGCTGGGGGGGTGGGCAAAAGAGGCCGGTGCCTTATAACGATGACTTGGTTGTACTGATTGCTGTGAAAATAAAAAATACCTTAGAAAGATGCCACCGTCCTGTGTGCTCACAATAAGAGCTCATATGTCATGGCTCACTTGACTTTACGAGAATATACCTAATTTTTATTTTGAGCTGTGTCATCTTCTTGGAGCTGGGGGAGGAAAGAAAAATAATGATTAATACATTTGTGTTACAGTTAGCATACAGTGTACATTGAAGGCATATCTCACCTCCCTCTCAAGTTTTTTTATTTCAAGGTCCAGTTTCCTAATTGTCCTCTTTTTTATTTCGGACTCCAGTGCAAGATTTTCTATCTTTTTCTTCTTGTACTGAATGTCTATGTCTGCCAGTTCTATTTGGCGCCGGAGGTGGTTGCCATACAACTTTCTGATAGCTTGTGAGCTCTGTGAACACAATACAATTAGCGCAGCTGGAATTTGGCAGGATGTGGTGTCCTTTTATTAATACGCACTATGTTGCCAGGCTGGTTTTCCCACTGTATAGCATCTGGGTCCTGTAAAAGAAATTAGATTTTTTGATTTTGATGAGGACTCCTCACCATTGTAGAGTAAATAGTACTTTCACAGTCTTAACATGATACCTCATGCCTTCTGGAATCCACAGAGATGGTCTCCTCCTCATCATCGTCTCCATCATGTGCTGTTGCTGCTGCACTGGGGCTTTCACCCTATCACATTTAATCGGATTCATATTGAAGCTAGTAGACAAGACATGCCAGGCCTACAGTATGCCTTTGATGGAGTACTCACTGGATCAGCATCGTCTGGTGCTTGTGCTGGTGGCTCTAACAGGAACACAGTGCTGCCAGACACTGCAAGGCAATAGGTAAACCAAAGTCAGACAGTCCAAATTGATTCAATATGAATGTGGTTGTATTCCATGTAGAGATGGAAGGACATACCTTGAATGAAGCGGGTGGCATCTTGGGAGGAACCTATGCTCGTCTCTTTCCCCCCAGGGATCCCCTCTAAGACGGGCCTGCCTTTATTTAGCTCCAAGGCCATGTCCTCTGCTGGGGTAAGGTCAGCCTTTGGTGACCCACCACCCGTGCCTTGTCTGTGGGTATTCTTTTTCACTGCTAAAACAGTACAGACAATGTGTGAGCAGGCACCTTCTGGGTACAATATATGCTTGTGCTTTGTTAAATATTAGTCAGGGACCATACCATTCTGCAGAATGTTCTTGTATTTGATTTTGACCTGCTGCCATGTCCGTTTTGGCCCGTTCATGTTTAATCTACATCACACGCACACACACACACACACACACACACACACACACACACATTCTTTATCACAAGAACATTTAATGGAGTCACACTGACAAAAATGACTTGGTATTTTTGTATTGTTTTCAGTAAAAATATAAAAAAAAAAAAAAAACACTAAAGATGTATTTTCTTGATTTTCTAAATGACCTAGCAAAATAAGTATAGGTTTAGACCAAAAATATAAACTTCAAGTAAATGTGTGCTTAAAACAAGCAAAAAATTTAAATATCTGTCAATATAATAAGAAAAATTCTCTTGAAATAAGTTTACTTTTTCCATAAACACTTACTTTTAGAAAAGTTCTCTTGTTTCACTGGCAGAGTTTTTTGCTTATTTTCCTAGGTTATTTTGCTCTAGAAAATATTTAAGATTTTTTTTAGATATTTTTTTTTGACTGAAAACAAGACAAAAATACTAAGTAAGAAAGACATTTTTGCAGTGCAGTGAGCAACCAACCTTGGGTCCTTTGAAAGGCGCTATATAAATTAAAGTGATTATTATTATAGCTCATCTATGTATTCAAGAAAATTTTATTTATATAGCACTTTTCACAATTGTTTCATTCTGTCAAAGCTGCTTTACATTAATAAAAGCAGGGGAAACACAAAAAAAACCGGTGGACAACATAATAAGCAGAGTACAACGGCTAAGATTAAACCGTACTGAGCGTAGTAACGTAAAATAATAATGTAAGGCTTTAATAATAATATATCATAGCTTTATACAGTGTGATGGAGTTACGTTACACAATTTCACTCATATATGCAGTGCATTTCAATAAAAAATTTAACCGTTTCATAATTACAGTACAACTGCGTTTTTGGAGATGTGAATTAAATATTTGATTTGTAATTGTGATGTTTCAGCGGAGCGGTGAGTGTGTAATTGTGCACTACTTACGCATTCAGGCGGTCTGCAATACTTTGCCACGCTTTTTCTCTTTGCTTTATCACTGTGGCGGTGTTGCCTTTCTTCTTAATTATATCTTTTACCTCCTCGTATGCCTCCATGAGGATTTGTGCTTCCGACGGGGAAAAGTACGCGGCTCTAGTTGCCATGGTAAATCAGTTAATCTGTGATCTGTGGCGGGGTCTATTTGAGTGAGCCGTGAGCGCGCACCTATCCAGGATTGGTTTCACCTGGCTTAATGAATCCGTGTCTGCTCATCCTGGCTTGGTCTTTGTGCAACCAATTAAGCCTGGACGCACATGTTTTGGCTTTATTGAGCTCAGCTGAGTCATTTATCCCGGATGTCTTAATTCTACTTTTGTGCAACAGGCCCAGGTCTTGTATACTTGTGTTGTGTTCCTGCCTGGGGGTTAGCCAGATTTGATTGATGATAATTTGGCATGATGTAATGGCGAAATGAAGCTTTGTGAAGCAAGGCTTTCCCTCAAGTGTATCGTAAAAAGGTTCATTACTCGAAGCTTTTCAACACAGTGCACACACCTAACGACCCAGCTATTTTCAGATTGTTTCAAGTAATAAATCACTTTGTGCTATGAAAAGCGTATGAAAACAATGCAAATTATTATTATTCATGAAAAAAAGTCTTTCACGTGTCATTTTACTTACACAATTTCAATAAATGAGTCTGAATACATTTTTTGGGGGGGAAAAAGGCAAGCTTTGGCATATAGGCTATTATCAAAATAGATGATTGTCATAGAATGAAGTATGAACTGGGAATAAATACAAACTGAACACGTAAATATTTATTCGTATTATGACATATTCTTTTGCTAAAAAGCAAATGACACTTCACATCTGCGCAAGGGTTCACGTTCGGCTTGTTCGAGATGCATCGGCGCTGCGCAAACCGATCGGCGTATGACATCAAAGTACCGCGAGAGTGATTGGAGAGCATTCAACTCCTATGCTTTTGAATCGCTCTCGCGGTACTCTGATGTCATAAGCCGATCGGTCTGCGCAGCGCCGATGCATCTCGAACAAGCCTGTTATATGAATCAGAATACGAAGCAGTCACGTGGTTGTGTGCGAAAACGAAGCTTCGGACGTCACCGATCACGTGGTTATGGCAAAACGTTTTTTCGTTTTTTTGATACAAGCTTCGAAGCCTCGGTGTCAAACGTCACATCACTATGATCTTGGATTATTCAGTTTTTCAACGCTCATCCTGGACCTGCTGCCATAGCAACATGTCCGTAAGCTTAAACCTGCTCATGAGCAGTCTTATTTAATGTAAACAGGATTAGATTGCATCTTTTTAAATGGAAATGATACTTAAAATCTGTCCCAGCCACTTTCAAGAGTACTCTTATCCAGGGACAATAATTTAAAATGATGATAATTTACTAATTAATTTGAAAATAATTTTATAATGTTGTGTAGTCTCTAATATAAACACAGCCAGTTTTACTCATTGAAAGAATTATGTGTGATGGAATAATTACTTTACAATTGTATTGGAGTCTCACACACATGCTTATCTTAGCCGTGCATTATTTGAATGGTGACAGCCATTATGGGAGTGGCTTGATGCTGCGCAGGAAATGCAGATAATAGGCTTGTTTGAGATGCGCCTAGCCTCGCCTGAAGTTCAGCCGAGAGTAGGCGGCTGCAGTGAGGGGAGGAGTGAAAAAAGTGCAGGCAAGACGGACAATTCTCCGTTCTCGTAGTGCATCAGACACCTGCGAGATCAAAGGCGGATATCGCGGGATTCACACTTGTGCACTGTGTTGCTGATAAACTGGATGTAATTTACGTTCTGTTGCTTTTATATGAAAATAAACATAATGAAGAAGACACTCAAAGTACTTGTTATATATTTCCATTCGAAGGATGTGTGTATCAATCATTTTTATTTTAATTACAAATATGTTTTTATATATTTTTATAAATATGATAACAATCACATAACCCATAGAGAGATCACACTGTCAGAGACATTTGGAATATTCACACATAATTTATACGCAAAAAATCATGGTATTAGTGTTTTAAAATCAAACATTTTAAAAGAGATCAATACATCACGGTTGTTTAAACCAATAAGCTTTAAGCTGTGTCGTCAGCAAGTCGTTTCCCATCATGCTTTTGGTCAGCGCAGTCGTTGGAGAGCAACTGCGCTCGACTGCAGAATCCGACACGTCCGCCTCGCCCTCGCGAGAGGTTTTTGACACACGTCGGCATGACATCAGAGCAAGGCGGTATGGCAAGCCAAAAGGGTCACAATTGCGCTATATACTAATCGCGTTTACAACCAAACGTCGTCAAATACGGCGTTTTAAACAGTATTTGCGCCGCAAAATACGCCGTTGTGATTACAAACGCCGTAAAAAACGCGCGAAAATCCGTCAATGACGCCGTATTTAACGGCGTTTAACAAAGCGCCGCATTTTACGGCGTCCATTTTGCCATATGACGCCGTAAAAAACGCCGTTTTGGTTGCACAGAACGCGCGTCTTTTACGGCGTTGCTGGTGTATTATGGTGAGCCACGCCCGATTTCAGTAACCAATAAGTTTAAACTGTTCTCATCCAATCAATGGTAAACTGAGTCAGGCCAGACCAATGCAGCACAGATCATTTGTGGTAATCCAATTCGCCAAGTTATTCACCATTAAACAAGGAAAAAATCCAGTTTGCTTTAAGATTGACATAAGAAACTTAATTTGGCACTGCAAGAGGATATACAATTATTGCATTTGCCATCTAACAGATGCTGCGGAATCCATATGTGCTTCAGTCAACTTTACTAAGGTATGGGATTGCTTTCAAACTTTCTTAGTCTTTCATTTTCAAATTGATGCTCTTATGCAGGCATTATGAAAAATACTACAGTATTTACTATAGTAAATTGTAGTATCTGCATAGTATTTACAACACGCGTTAATTACGGTGGCGCATTGCTGCCACATACATATTATTTTTTCCACTCAATTATGTCGTTCAAACGACATCTTTTCTCGTTCAAACGACATATTTCGTTCAAACGACATCTTTTCTCGTTCAAACGACATCTTTTCTCGTTCAAACGACATATTATTTCGTTCAAACGACATCTTTTCTCGTTCAAACAACAGATTTATGTTGTTCAAACGACATCTTTTGTCGTTAAAACCACATATTTTGTAGGCTACGTGACGTGTACGAGAAATACCTTTATCTGATCTATAATAGAGAATTTATATAGCCTAGATCAGTGCCTTTATCACACTTCCGCACTCGAAAAGCAGAAGAAAATATAGTGTAAAATACCTTTCGATGCCTGGATCGATGGCAGTGCAAAGTAATGAACACAATATTATTGTTTTATTGGCATATGCAGTTTCTAATAGCCTAATAAAGCACAATTTTATCATTTAGCATTCCTTATTTTCTGGAAAATATATTGGCCTCGAGTCTGAGACTCCCGGTCAGAGATTGTGTCTCAGACGACATTAAATATTTTGTGAATATTTGTAAATATTCGTGGCGGAAAAATGACTGTACTGCAGTTCTGTGGATGTTTTGCCTAGGCAAGGTTATTAGCCTTTCGTTAACTAAAATAAATAAATAAACGATTAAAAATATTTATGCTGCAATATGAGAAAATGTAGCAGAATGACGGGACAGACAAATCTGTAGAATAAAGTTATCTTAGTTTTGTTTTTGCACAAGTATTCTCGTTGCTTCATAGCATTCAGGTTGAACTATTGAAGTCATGTTGACTATTTTAACTGTGTTTAACAACCTTTCTGGACGTCAAAATGTGCAAAGACGTTGCTGCCTATGTGTGGATCAGATATCCTTGGATTTCATCAAAAATATCTTAATTTGTGTGCTGAAGATGAATGAAGGTCTTATGGGTGTGGAACGACATGAGGGTGAGTAGTAACCCTTTAAAATGTTACCAAAAGAAAGATTACCTTAAAAGAGAAATGGCCTAAATGTTGCTGTAGCATCACTGAATGTGTGTATAGTTGCTCCGTAGTCCCTCTAGCATCTCTGGATCAATGACATACAGTATTAGTAAATTATGACCATTTTTGATATGTAATGTGTTGTGTAAATCTGCGTATCTATTTATACTTGCCAAAACATCCAGCTCTTGGCAAGGTGTCAAGACCTTTCTTTGTCCGTGATGGCTCGGGTGCTGAAAATAGTATGCAGAATCATATTGTTAATAAAACTACTGTCTGCTGTTATAGACAAATGACGACAACATTATAATTCACAGTAAAAAAAATAAATAAGATAAAAATCTTTTTAGATATATTCTTACTTGTTCTTGGTGAGGAGAGCAGGGCCTGTTGTATGGTGTTGACATTGCCTAAAAAATAAAAAAGAAAGAGAGAGATTTGTATCTAACAACACTTTCACACAGTACTTACCTTATCTAATGCATCCATGCATCAGGAATTACAGCTGCACTGATCTGAGGTGAATCTCACTAATGAAAACATTCTGAAAGTGTTACTTACTTTTTTATTGTTACTTAATCTTTATTATTAAATTTAATAGATTTATTAATAGACCCATTCGATTGTTTACGAGAAAATACTTAAAATAGTGTATGCTTACCTTCATTGCTAGTTTTTATAGGAACACCCACCTGGAGGGTGTTGTATTGTATCAAGAAAATGCAATCACCCTGCCTCCTTGTTAAGGTTTTGGATGTCTGTTGCTACACATTTGGCCAATGTATTAAATATTAGGCATTGCTTATAATATTATTGTTATTTATATTTGTTTGTTTCTAAGAAATGTATTGTACTGTATGGCCAGAGATGTACAGTTATTACTATGTGTGTGTGCCTGTTTATGAGGAGCAGAGCTGGACTGCAGCACACAGAAGTGTGTGTGGTTCTATGTGAGTGTGCTCAAGGACATGGAGAACTGTGGTTCTACTCCTAGAACCTTATAAGGACATCAGCCATCTTGGCTGAGTTTACTGGAGTCCAAGGACACAAAAGCCAGACAGCTTGCACCTGCGAGGCCTTGAGAAGTGTCTGGAAACTTTGGGAAAGTTACAACGTACGTCAATCAAGAAGATAACGTAACGTCTGTGATAAACAACACGAGTATAAAAGACTGATGAGCTGATTGCCTCTTGGGATACTGATACGTCAGTACCCCCGACGCCTAGAAGCCCAGAGCTGAGGACAAGAAACCCCAAGCTGAAGATGGGAAGCCCAGAGCTGACTACACCTTTGACTCAAGAGTGATTACTGTATTTTATACCTTTAATGATTAAGTTTTATTTGCCTTTACATTTTTGTTTATTATAAAAGAAAAGTAACCAATTAAAAGAAATTTAATTGATTACAAAAGCTGCCTACCTTAGCTTGATTTATAGTGTTTTAAGACTTTGAACAAGAACGTACCACAGAGGAGTCTTCTGACCAAATTGTAAGTAATTTAAAATGCTTATAATTTAGGCCAGACTCGACTTACTTTACCTAACCTGAGAATAATAAATAATAAGGTTAAAAGGTGTTAAGATCAAAATACACACCGCAAAACAAGGGTAAAACAAGGCCAAATTCAATATACAACTTATTTGTGATGAATACTATATATACAGGCGGGCAAGCAGATGAACACACAGAACACACATTTGTCATTAGGCATTGCATTTATGTTCTGGGCTCATCTGCTCGCCTGTATATATGCAACATCAATAAGGTGTATAAATAATTTGATATTTTAATTCTTCTATTTTATTACTTTAAAGTATTTATAGTGAATACTCTACAGTTTAGTGATTGAAATACTGCTGCAGGTGCTGTATATGGATTACAAGTGCCCAAAACATGCATTTTACTTTCATATTTTGTTTACCTTTTTTGAGACACACGTAGTATTTGTTGTTTGAAACAGATGGAAAATTGACAGGCCTGTCCTGCAGTTCTGTGGATGTTTTGCCCTCCAGGTCTCTGCTCCAGTCACCTGACTGAAAGCTATGAGTAAGAGCCTGTTGAGTAAAAAAATAAAAGAAAATCAATATAAGAATAATTGTTTTATTTCAACCCTAGCAAAGATTTACATTCATAACATACACTGCCATTCAGAAGTTTGGGTCTGTAAGATTTTTATTTAATGTTTTTGAAATAATTTACTTACTTTTCAAGGGTAGGCTACATTCATTGTATTTTATCAAAAATAAAATATATACAGTAATATTTAAATTATTTTAATTTAAAATCTAGTATTACAATTTGTAATTTATTTCTGTGATCAAAGCTGAATTTTCAGCATCATTAACTTACTCCAGTCTTCAGTGTCACATGATCCTTCAGAAATCATTCTAATATGATGATCTGATGCTCAAGAAACATTTATGATTATTATCAATGTTGAAAACAGTTCTGCTGCTGCATATATACGTGGATTACATATATTAACTGTCATATTTGATCAATTTGATGTGTCCTTCATTGGAGTAGTGTATTTATTAATGTACTTCATACTTACAAGACAATGTTAGCTAGAATCGCAAACACTTTAGTTCAGTTTTTAGACAACAAATAAATGTAACATTTAGGCTGTGTTTGAATATTTGCATATCTTATTTACAGAGATAAAATAAAAGCAATACTCACGTATGCTGGCTCGATGAAGAGAGACGGTTCAACGGTCGTTTGTAATTTAAAATGCGCGCTCCAGAGGAACCGGAGCAGTGACGAGCACACGTCGTCCAGTGGTAGTCCAGACAACCTAAGCGCAACCTTGAGCAATGGAACTGAGCGGTGGTCAGATGTCAACATTGTGACAACGCTGTAACAACGTTCACAACGCAACGTAGTTATAGCAACCTTTTGGCCACGTTGTTAAAACGTTGTTAGAAGGTTGGCTACGTTGTGCCAACGTTCTGTGTTTGTTGGGCGCGCACTTGCAGTGTTACCATGGCCACTTATATGCGTTTTTGGGCTTGTTATTATTATTATTATTTTCCATATTAAGAGGTGGAGGCCTTAGTTCAGCTGGAATGGCCCCTGTGCCAGTGTGTCCTTTGAACGGAGAAAAGTCAGCTGTTAATTCGGTGCTTGCTCAACAGAGGTGGCCGGAGGAATGGCCAAGCTTCAATCAGGGAGACAGATTTGTAATGCTTCCTCCAACTTATGAACATTTACACCTTAAAGCTTCCTTTGGGCAAAATAGGAATAAAGCTAAAATATCATTAGTGTTATCCACACATAATGTATATCCAGACGTTAGTCCACGCGTACGTTATCCAGGCGTTTATCCACGCGTACGTTATCCAGACGCAAAGTAAAAAATATACTTTCTCAACTACGTCGCCGCCATCGCCGCCGCGCACTTTGAGCGCAGCTCCAACACGTGACCGTGACGTCTAACGTCTCATATCTTACGTCTGACGCCTGAATACTATGGGATTTTGGCCAGACGGCTGGCGTGCGTATACACGTTAGTTCTCCTCTCAGTTTGCTTGGCAATCATCACATTTTGTTGAAATCACCCCCCATAGGCGGACCACCCTCGGACACATTTCTAACCGGCATGCATCTCGCTGTGATCACCGGTGATCGGTTCTGCGCAGAATTTGCTCATCTCAAACAAGCCTAATGTGATCTTGACTTTTAAATTGCTCTTTTTTTTTATTAAAAACTTTAATTAATGCTCTCACATAACAAATCTGCTGTAAAGATAAAATTAAATGAATTGAGAATTACAACACTGAAATAAAAAATCATGTAGAAAAAAAAAGTGCACATTTCATTTATCTATTATAACATTTATGTCATAATGTTGTTTGCTTGGCTGTTTAATTATAAAGGTCTTGTGGTTAGCCAGAGATCAGTTATCATGATTGGAAGATCTAGCATCTGTCAAATCATCTCAGATGTATTTAGCGAGGTATGAAGTACGGACCCCTGAATTCTGTATTCTCCCGTTGGATTATCAAGTAAAGACTTATTTGTGTAATAACTTCTTTGTCATGTGTTATATATACAACCAGCATGTTACAATACCTTTGTTTTCAAATTAAATATGGTGCTAAGGTCTATAAACACACGAACAATAAAAAACATTGATCATTGAATTTAATTCATACCAGGTCCCAGAATACATTTTTTACAGATCTCAGGTTAGCATATATATATATATATATATATATATATATATATATATATATATATAATATATAAAAATTATTTTTTTTTAATCTAGATTAAAATGGTTCATTTGAATTCTACCAAAGACATTCAGAATATGTGAGATACCCTAATTGTCCCTGCATCCCAATGTCCATACTATCCATCCTAAATAGTATGTGAGGTTAAAATAAGTGTGTCCCAAAGTATGTTGAAAAGAGTATGCCAAAAGTCCCCGGATGGTCTACTGTTTCTGATAGATTTTCGAAGTGTGGATCCGTGCACACTATAGAAGGCTAATATTGCCCACAACCCATTGTGCGTTGTACGAGGATTTAGTTCAGAACTACAAACATGAGTAAAAAGTGTTAAAAACTACAAAACATGGCGAATATGCACGGTCGACGCTGAGAGGTTGTTTAAGTGACTAATAATAAGTTCAAACTGATAGAAAATATTTATTTAATGTTATATGTGTTATTTTTCATCTGCAAATACCAATGTGGACTTTTAAAAGTTAATGGCCAATCAGTTCTTTATAAATGCATCATTATGCATTAATATGAGGAGTTCTCCACATGAAAGACTCACGACTGCAGATCAACGTGCTGCATTTCTCTCCGATACGGTAGGAAATTAGCTAAATGAAATGTGGAGGATGTAAGATGATTGACAGGGCAGTTTACGGTGACTGGATGCGACAGAGAGCAAAGACGCAATTGTATGACGTGATAGTATGTACCAAAGCTTGTCTACTCTTTTGCTACACACTCAAAAGTAAGTACTTTTTGTTCACAGAAATAGTACATACTTTTAGGGCATAGTACAAGTAGGCGAATTGGGACGCAGCAAATGACTAAAAGTAATCCGCCATTTTGTCCGACAAAACAGATAGGAGTTAGAAGATTAACCTCGGTGGAGTTAAACTTTTGAATATTATATTTTGTATATTGACATATTTCCGCGTTTGAAACAACATTGATTCTCATGTTCATTCATGTTTATTTGATGCTATAAATGGACTCGTTGTAAAAGATGATCGGTTTACGAGTCTCTTGAGCTGAGGCGCTACAGCATCTGTCACGACCATGGTAACGGCACATTAAAGAGCAACAAAATGGTTTTTATTGTTTGAATTTCTTAAACTACACAGTTTTAAAGCTGGGACTTTGTTAAATATCATAAGTAACCTGCTCTGTCTTGTCTGTCGACGTCTTGTCAGTGTCCTCTCTTTGCTCCGCGATGCATTTATCACTGTGTGACGTGACAGCGCCACGGCTTGTCGACCAAAGCAACAGTAACTAAGGGGGGCGGGTCTTTGCGAAGGGTCAGTTCGGCTAGGTATACATCCGCGCTAAAATATCAAGGTGAAAGTCATCATAGCTTGCGTAGAATAGACCCAGCTCCCAACCCAACTTTGAGAATAGATTAACGGCAATATTTTTTTTATCGCCCGATAAGAGTCTCACGTTAACACAGCACGTTAACGCCGATAACGGCCCACCACTAATATATATATATATATATTCACATTTATATTCATTTACTCCACAATTCACTGTATATGGGTGGACAGAGTGCATATACTGAGTGCATATATGTAGGCCTACATAGATGGATTGTGGATTAAATAAAATTAACGAATGTTAGATTTGTGTCACATATCCCTGTCATTCCCGGACTACATTTCCCACAATCCTCCCTGGCAATCATCTGCACTCCCTCCACCAATCACCAATTGCTACATACTGCTGCAGCACATTATCTGGACTACTTAAGCCACACAGTGTACAATTCTGAGCATTATTTATCCTGTCTGTCTGCCTGTTTCTGATCCTGTCTGTTCCCCGTGTTATGATTCCTGCTGCCTGCCCTTTGGACCTTTTGGATTGTTTATTGTTTCCTGGATTTGTGAATGCTTTCTGCCTGCCCTGATTCATTGCCTGTTTCTCGACTACGATTCTGCCTGCTCTCTGCCATACATGTTTGCCACTGTTTGACCATTGCCTGTCTTACTACGAACTCTGTTTAATAAAAGCCTGCAGATTGATCTTACTTTGAGTCCCGCCTTTTACAGAAGACCTCGCCAACACAAGGATCCAGCGGCTTTTCAGGAGAACATTGGCCCGGTATGGACATTGCATATTTACTATTATGTCTCAAGCAGGGCACACGATCGATCGAGGATTACATCACTGAATACCTGGACATTGCATATTATTCAGATCTGCCTGACTGTGCACTCATTGACTTTTTCTGTGAGGGTGTTAACCAACCACTCAAAGAAAAATTAGTTAGAAATGGACCCCGTTCCTCCCTCAGTCATTTCTTGGATCATGCTTTATTGTCTGTTGGTTCTCCATTTACTGTGGGTCTCACAGAGAAATGCGACACCACGGTGAATCATGTAATGGCTGCCGCTAAGGAGAACACTCACAAAATGGCGGCCACAACAACAACACAAAGTCAAGTCACAGTTGATCTTTATGAGCAAAGTCAAGTCACAGTTTATCTTTATGAGCAAAGTCTGTTCACAGTTGATCTTCATGAGCCAAGTCAAGCCACTGTGGACCTTCCAGAGCCCCCTCAAGCCCGTGAGACCGCTCCAGCCCTGCATGCTCTTTCTGTCAGTCCTGTCATGGCCAAAAGGGCTGTCTTCACATTCTATGCTTTGACTGTCCTGCGTGCCTGGAGGATGCATTTAAGCTCTTTTGTCCATGGACCAGTCTGCCAGCCTGAACCCGCTGTCGTCCCAGAGCAGCCCGCTGATCGCCCAGAGTCACGTCACGTCACGTCTCTGCTGATCACCCAGAGTCAAGTCATGTCTCAGCTGATCGCCCAGAGTCAAGCCATGTCTCAGCTGATTGCCCAGAGTCACGTCAAGTCCCCGCTGATCGCCCAGAGTGACGTCTCGAGACCCGTCCGAGAGCGGAGGGGAGTGTTGTCCAGTGTGAACAATCCTCCACTGATTTCGGCACGTGCAGCTGGCATTCTGAAACCTCTGCCGGCTTCGCCCTCAAGCTCACTGGCCGCTTCGCCATCAAGTCCAAGTCCGCCGGTTGCTACACACTCAAGTCCAAGTCCGCCGGTTGCTACGCACTCAAGTCCAAGCCCGCCAGTGTCTACGGACAAGATGGCTCCAGTCCGCTCCAGCCTTCGCCGAGCCCGCTCCAGTCTTCACCGAGCCCGCTCCAGTCTTCGCCGAGTCCGCTCCAGACTCTGCACCTGAGCCCGCTCCAGTCTTCGCCAAGGCCGCTCCAGTCTTCGCCGAGTCAGCTCCAGACTCCGCGCCCGAGCCCGAGTCAGCTCCAGACTCCGCGCCCGAGCTCCTTGCCCTGCACAATTATGCAAAAAATCTTGGTGTCTATTTTAAACCTCTTTTCCAATTTGACAAGCACATAAATGCAGTTGTAAAAAGTAGCTTTTTTCAACTTATATCCATAGCAAAAGTGAAAGTTTCTTTCTAGGAAAGACCTTGAAATTGTGATTCATGCACTAATTTCCTCTCGATTGGACTATTGCAACTCTCTTTATGTTGGACTACCTCAGTCTACACTGTCTCAGTTACAGATGGTTAAAAACTCGGCAGCCAGATCGCTGACAGGAACTAGAAAGAGGGACCATTTCTCCCCTGTCCTTGCCTCATTGCATTGGCTACCCATAAAATTTAGAGTCGACTTTAAGATTCTTCTTTTTGCATACAGCATTGCACAACTTGCCCCGGATTATATTTCTAAACTTATTAAACCATACAGAGCTGTAAGGTCATTAAGATCCTGTGATCAGTTACTTTTATCTGTCCCTCGCTCTCGATGCAAATCAAAAGGGTATTGTGCTTTCTCTGTAGCCGCCCCAAAGCTCTGGAACAATCTACATTTGGGTATCAGGGCCTCTCCTTCTCTGGATGTTTTTAAAACCAGTTTAAAGACTTATTTTTACTCTTTAGCTTTCGAGTGATGCTGTATTTATATATTTATTATTTTTTTATATGTTGGTGTTCCATTTTATGTATATACAGTTTGTTTGATTGATTTTGATACTTGACTTTTAACTCCCTTGACTTTTGTCTCTTTTATCTCCCCCCCAAATTAAACTTTTGATTTACTGTAAAGCACTTTGGATCAACTATAGTTGTGTTAAATTTGTGCTATATAAATAAAATTTGACTTGACTTACCTTGAGTCCCGCCTCGTTACAATTTGGTTTTACCTGTGCAAGTGCATGTGCAAAACCACAAACACCTTGATGAAAAGCATAGCATGAAATAAACCACACTGCAAAATAACCCTTTTGATCTTTTTTTTTTCTTTCTTCTTTTTGGAACCTTACTAATTTATCAAGTAAGTAAAAATAATTAAAAAAAATAATAGGCCTATTAAAGTCATATAATACTTTTAAAGCAATTTTAAAGGTGCCCCAGAATCAACAATTGAATTTACCTCAGCATAGTTGAATAACAAGAGTTCAGTACATGGAAAAGACATACACTGAGTTTCAAACTCCGTTGCTTCCTCCTTATGTAAATCTCATTTGCTTAAAAGACTTCTGGAAAACAAGCGAATCTCAACATAACACCGACTGTGTCAACAGACATGTCAGGTTCCACCTCCCTGCAATACCCACGCACACAATCACCAGAGTTCTAATCACCGCCACCTGCATGTCATCAGCACAGCAATCACCACAGCCTCAAATAACACACACTCACACACAGTCTTTGTCCGGTCTCGTTCGTACTACAGAGTCATGTGTACTTACCCCAAGGACTCCAATCTGCTACTTACCTGCTTCCAACGTCTCCTGTGTCTCCAGTCTTCCTCGTGTGCTTCTCCAACTGTGTGTGAGTGTTCCCAGTCTCCAGTCATCTGTGTGTTCATCCAGATTTCTCCTACGATCAACGAAAGGACAGTATCATTCTTCTATCAACACTTCAAGTTCAGTAATACTCACCCATTCTCTGCTGATATCAATAAAGAAACCTAACTTACTTTTACATCTGCCTCCGAGCCGTCTGTATTGTAACAGACTGTTACGTAACAGTCGGGATCATTAATATGTACAACCCCAATATTTGCATATACGCCAGCCCATGTTCGACGCATTAGACAAGGAAAGGCAGTATTAACGTCTGGATCTGTGCACAGACAAGGTAAGCAAACAAGAACAACAGCGAAAAATGGCAGATAATAACTGACATAATCCATGATAACATGATATTTTTAGTGATATTTGTAAATTGTCTTTCTAAATGTTTCGTTAACATGTTGTTAAAGTACTGTTAAATGTGGTTAAAGTTAGCATCGTTTCTCACTGTATTTACAGAGACAAGATCAGTCGTTATTTATTTTTAAACACTTGCAGTCTGTATAATGCATAAACACATCTTCATTCTTTATAAATCTCTCCAACAGTGTGTAATGTTTTTTTGTTTTTTTTCACCGTATTACAGCCGCGAGCTATTGTGGCAGTGAGCACGAGATTTAAAGGGGCCACGCACTCTGAATCAGTGCATAGTTAAAGATGCCCCAAAATAGGCAGTTAATTATTATTTTTTTTAAATCTATTGGGTATTTTGAGCTGAAACTTCACAGACACATTCAGGGGACACCTAGGACTTATATTACATCTTGTGAAAAAACATTCTAAGGCACCTTTAAATCTTGGTTAAAGTTGGCATACGGAAATTCCATTGGGAATTTACTGGAATATTGGATTATTGTGATTAGTTTTTTGCTGTGATCTCATGTGAGTGTCAGGTTGTCCCATCCTCACGCCGAAAAACACTGCACTGGGATAAGTTATTTTGATCAAAGATTGAATAAATTTTAATTTAAAAAAATAATAATAATGGTAACACTTTATTTTAGGGTCTTTTAACTAGTTTAGTTTATTACTAGCTTATTAGCATGCATATTATTAGAGTACTGGCTGTTTATTAGTACTTATTAAGCACATATTAATGCTTTATTGTGCATGACCTTATTCTACATTCTTAATCCTA
This sequence comes from Megalobrama amblycephala, assembly GCF_018812025.1. NCBI lineage: Eukaryota > Metazoa > Chordata > Actinopteri > Cypriniformes > Xenocyprididae > Megalobrama > Megalobrama amblycephala. The sequence goes on from NC_063058.1 coordinate 4,001,446, forward strand.
CCCAATACCTAAACTTAACAACTAACTTACTAACTATTAATAAACAGTAAATTAGGAGTTTATTAAGGGAAAAGTTTTAGTTAATAGTGAATACATGTTCCCTATACCAAAGTGTTACCATAATAATAATAATAATAATAATAATAATGTGCATGGATAAATCATTTATTTAAAAAAAAAGTACTGCAATCTTTCATAATAAATAAGATTTGTCAATTTAGATTTTTATGGTGACTATACTGTGTTTGAGACAAAAGTCTGTAATTTGTATTTATAACCTCTAGGTGACAGTATTATCCCAACAGTAAATATCACAATAATTAAAAACAGATGGGGTGTGATCTTGGGGTACCTGAAATATTAACAACCACAAGATGGCAGTCCAAATCAGCTTGTGATGTACTGCCATCCATTTTGGAGATTTCCCTGCATGAGATATTCTCCAGCATCCCTGCGACCCGACAAGCGGTCTAGAGAATGAATAGATCATTGAGGGAAGATTGCAGTCTAGCAGTTTGTATCAAAGTCATTCTGTTTTAATAGCTATAGTATTAGAATTTGCTCATCAAACAGTGAAATTATTGTTGTGATTACAGTATTATGAATCTATAGGGATTTTTTTTTTCTTTTTTTTCAGATTGGCAAAACATCATTGTGTTGTTGATGCTTCAGCATTCCTGCAAAAGAGCCTGTTTCAGTATTTTACCAGTACAATCATGTTAAAGGATTAGTCCACTTTTAAATTAAAATTTCCTGATTATGTTACAAATGCCACGGGACAAAGACTTCCTGTGATTTCTGATTATTTATTAAGTGCGCACACACATAGCATTTATCTCACTGGCACGGTGCACTCTCTAGAACTGCCTGGTCCGCAACCTGTACCGGAACCAAAGTTTTTATCAGGGATAACATCACATCTTCCCCCCTTTAAAAGTAAATAACATTCCTTTGAAATCTTTTCCCCCAATTTGCACTTGTACCAAAAATAACATTTTCATAACAACGTCACAACAAATGCACCACAGAATTTTCACAATGAAATTATGAAATTTAATTTTGCTTTTTTTTTTTTTTTTTTTTTTTAAAAACCCCATTCAACAAATTTCAATTAACCTTTCTGGAGGTCTAACAGTGCATTTTGGTCTGCAATACTTCCTAGGTGAAGCAGTATAATGTCCTTTGTCAGATCAGAGTCAGTCTGATCCACAGAACTGTTGTCAGCTTGTGCACTTGTGGAAATGTCATTTGACTGCGACTCGACTTCTTGAACAGTCACTTGTGGTCTTAAGTCTGTTCCTCCTTAGAATTGCACCACGCTCGGTCTGAATCTCGTATGACCGTGGTACTAATTCTCTTTTGACACATCCTTGTTGCATCCATGTTCCTGTTGTATGGTTCAGGATACGAATTCTCCAGGCTTGAGTTTCTGCAGGGTTTTTTCTTTCTTATGATACTTCTCTTTTTGTTTGCCTCTCCAGGTGTCAACAGATCCTGGTGGATGGGCAAATTAGTGCGTATCCATCGACCCATCAACATTTGGACTGGGGACAACCCATTTTGAAGCGGTGCATTTCTGTAAATCATTAGACTCCTATGGAAGTCTGTCTTTCCATTGTGACTCATCTTCACGAGAGCCTTCACGATCTCTCCAACTCTCCACCAGCCCGTTGGACCTAGGGTAGTTTGGGCTTGATGTGGTGTGTTGAAATGCCCACTCTTTAGCGAAAGCGTCAAATTCCCCACTGCAAAATTGCGGACGGGATTTGTGGTGTCCATGGGCTTGCCCTGACTGTCGGCAATGTAAGCAAAATAATGCCATATTTTGCTTTGTGCATTTGCTTTCTCAACAATTTGTAGATGGTCTGCAAGAGCACCTGTATTTACTGCCATACCTCTCGTTTCGAGACCATAAAAGCCGTTGCGCAGTTGAGAGGAATAAACACGCACTCAATGTGCCTCAGAAGCAGCGCGCTGCACGCACACTGCCCCCTGCTGTCGCACTTTAGGAAATACAGCTGGCACTCAAAGTACCGGTACTAATAAAATGAAGAACCGGACCGTTTTCAAAAGCAGGGTTTCGCGATACCTTCCGAGTACCAGTGTATCGTGCAATACTACTAAGGCCATACTGTGCATCTGCTGAGATTTGTGTGCTCTTGTGTGGGTCATAATATCTGAGCATTGGCTCCTCTGTAATGATGCATTTCAGATTTTGAAAGCATGCTTCCTGCTAGTGAGCCCACATCCACTCATTCTTTTGTTCGTGGAGACATCTGAGTGGAGTAGAATGTGTTGACAGCTGGGGAATGAATTTTGGCGAGGTACGTGACCATCCAAAGAAATCTTCTCACTTCCTCCTTTTGAGGCCATTCCATATTGACTATTGCTGAGGTTTTTCTTTGGTCTGGCATGACACCTTCCTCAGACAAAACATGATGAGATGATATGATATGATATGATATGATATGATATGATATGATATGATACTTTATTGTCAGAACATGTCTGAAATTTTTCTTGCATCACAGTATTTTACATGTTTGCAACAACCATCTCTTACACAACATCACTTAATCCACACACACAAAAAAAAAAAAAAACAACTTTTTACTACATCCCACGACACAACACAACACATTTACATTTACAGTACTCTTGATTTATGATTAAGTGTCTTATTTAGCTCAAGGATCGCCTGATGCACAAACGAATGTTTCAGTTTCAGTTTTTTGAATCTTGGGATTCTGTATCTCCGATTTGATGGTAATAATTCAAACTCATTATGCAAGACATGATTAGGATCAGAAATTATATTATTAGCCAATCTTATCAGATTATTATAATAAGATGTGTCATATAACTTCTCTAGAGGCTGGCCAACAATCCTTGAGCAGATTTTTAATTGATTAAACAGCTGTGTTTTTAACAAAAGTTAGACTCTTGACTGATTGGAATGTCTTGTGAGCTCTAGAACTTGCCTCAATCGTGTGTTGTGTTCTTGATGGTTGGAACCCCACACATTTATATGGTCCATCATAGTCTCTACGCCTGGTAGGAGCTCAAAGATCATGTGGATTGTTTTGTGGTACACTTCTGGTGCTGACAGAATGCCATACAGGAGATATAGAAAACAATATTGGGGTATTCTGGGGTATTTAAGGTACACAATTTTGAACTTGCCTCATCAAGTTTCATTTGCCAAAAACCGGACAACACATCCAGCTTACTGAACCACTTTGCTCCAGCAAACTGAGACATGATCTCTTCCCTGGTTGGCAGCTTGTTCGCGTTTGCACTTGTTCACACTATTGAGGTCTCGCGGGTCAAGACATATTCTCCATGCACCATTTTTCTTAAGAACAATGATGAGTGAACTCGCCCAGTCTGTTGGTTCATCAATTTTTTTTATGACATTTAACTTCTCCAAGTGAGCTAGTTCCTCTTTGAGTTTTTCACCAGAACCAAAGTTGTAATCGGGCATAACATCACACTGATAATTCACCCACCCCCATGTCATCTAAGATGTCAATGTCCTTCTTTCTTCAGTCAAAAAGAAATTAAGGTTTTTGATGAAAACATTTCAGGATTATTCTCCTTATAGTGGACTTCAGTTGGCTCAAGGTCAAAATTACAGTTTCAGTGCAGCTTCAAAGGGTTTTAATCAATACCAGATGAGGAATAAGGGTCTTATCTAGCGAAACGATCGGTCATTTTTTAAAAAAGAAATTAAATGTGTATGCTTTATATAAATGATCACCTTCCAAGTGGTTACGCCAAAACCGCACTTCAGTATTCTTCAAAAAGCTTACGCTGTACGTCCTACACCTTCCTTATTCTACTTATGCCAGTTCCGATTTTTCCGTAAATAGAATAGGAAAGGTGTAGGACATACAGCGTAAGCTTTTTGAAAAATACTGCATCTACAGGCAAATTGAAATCTAAACATTATTCAGTTACATCTTTTCACTGATTATAAAACAGTCAAGTTTTCCAAATAAAGGTCACTGTACTTGGATCTAATGACATGATATTTCATAAAATTTATACATAGTAGCCGAGCCTGTGGTCCAGGCCAAGGCAACGGAGGCTGCACCACATGGCTTTGATTTGTGGACTTTTTTTTCAAATAAGCATTGAGCACAACTCATAAGGTTTAGTAATGTTAATAAAGTTTTTTTCAATAATTGAGTTATTTTATTGAGGCCTTTTTCTTCATTATGATATCAGAATTCATAATTTTTGACTTTATGTCCTTAGAAGAAATTAAATTAAAACATACTAATTGTAGGAGAAGTGCATTCAAGTAATTGTATGAATTGAATTTTTAATGTATTTTTAAATAAATTAATAGATTGGTTTAAAAAAAAGCATCATATTATTAAACTCTTTCAACTCTTTGATCTCACACACAGAAAGGGAATGAGTTTAATATTATTGATATGACTTTAAGTAGACTTTATGACTGCTTTATCTAAGTTGAGATAAAGTAAAGTGTATAGTGACTGTACCTTAAGAACATCTTCATCTGTGGAGCTGCAGTCAGCAAAGTCAGAGACATCCGTTACAGAACCATCCTGTTCCACAGCAATGGTTCGTACAGCCACTGTAACCCTCTTACCAGTCAGCACAGCAGTGTTCAACAGCTCAGTGTCCTACACGGGACAGATATCAAAGTTAAATTTTGGATCTTGATACTGAGCTAAGCTTCAACTTTAGCAGTGGAGTTCAGAGATTTAAAAGGTTGGTCAGAGATTTAACAACTACAAATGAAGGTCAGAGATTTAACAAGATACGATAACACTGCTATCTAGTGATGAATTTAATGTCATAAAATCAGCGCCTTTTTTAACACATTTTATACATAAAAATAGTATATTTAGGGACACAAAAGCGGATTTTAGGTTTAGGTTTTAGGTTCGCCCGAAGGCCACCGCGCTTCAGCGGTGTGGTCACCACTTCAGTCAAAGCGGACAACGCACATGTCCTCCTCATAGAAGTGACGTCTCTGTTACAGAAGGGAGCCATAGAAATCGTTCCCCCCACAGAGAGCGAGTTGGGCTTCTACAGCCGCTACTTTGTTGTCCCCAAGAAAGATGGCGGTCTCAGACCCATCTTAGACCTCAGACTTCTGAACCTCTCCCTCATGAGACGGAAGTTCAGAATGTTAACGTTGAAGCAGATCCGCCCCGGGGACTGGTTTTTCTCGCTGGACCTGAAAGATGCGTACTTTCACATCCAGATAGCCCCCCACCACAGGCGATTCTTGAGATTCGCCTTCGAGGGTGTGGCCTATCAATACAAGATCCTGCCCTTCGGGCTGTCTCTAGCTCCCCGCACTTTACCAAGTGCATGGACTCGGTGCTTCTCCCTCTAAGGAAGATGGGGATCCGAGTTTTGAATTATCTCGACGACAACTCGTACCGAGCTAGAACACCACAGATCCGTGCTCCTCAGCCACCTTCAGTGCCTGGGACTCAGGGTCAACTTTGCAAAGAGCTCACTGCTCCCCAGCCAACGTATCACGTTCCTGGGCGCAGTCTTCGACTCAGTCCACATGAGGGCTGTAGTCTCCCCAGAGTGCGCTCTGACGATTCAGAAGCTCTCGGCATCGGTCAGGAACAATGCCCATTACCCTCTGAAGACCTTCCAGAGGATGCTAGGGCTGATGGCTTCCGCCTCCCCGGTACTGCAGCTCGGCCTCCTACGTATGCGGCCTCTGCAATACTGGCTGAAACTCAGGGTTCCACTACATGCTTGGCGGCACGGCCGCTTCTTAATCAAGGTCAATCAGGCCTGTGTTACAGCTCTGAGACCTTGGACAAACCCCAGCTGGTTCAAGCGTGGAGTCCCCCTTCAGGCGGTATCAAGAAGGAAGGTGCTCTCGAAGGACGCCTCCAACACGGGTTGGGGAGCCGTTTTCAAGGGCAGACCAGCCTTCGGCTCATGGACCCACGAGCAGAGCCATCTGCACATCAACTGCCTCGAGATGCTGGCAGTAGAACATGCCCTGGCCACGTTCCAGACGTTCCTGAAAGGGCACCACGTCCTGGTCCAGTCAGACAGCATGACGGTCGTGTCTTATATAAACCACCAGGGAGGTTTTGGAAACTAAAAATATGGAGGTTTTTTCAACTTACCCAATTTATCAACAATGGCTGGGTAACCAATTTTTCAGAATTTTTGCAGAATATGTTTACCAAATTGCTAAAAACCCACAAGGAATTGCTGTTCAAGTAGCATGCATAATCCACTCCAATCTTAGTAAAACCCAGAAACTTTCCCAGAGAGCTGTTGAATTAAATTTGCACAACTTTGTTAAAGGAAATTGAATAAATGAGTTCCACATCACTGAGATCACAGGAAATATAGGTGCATTGGTACAGTACAGAGATGTAATAACCATCTGGTGAAAGAGAAAAAAACAGTAACATCCTTATACCTGCAATCTTTCTCAAAAATGCTTTAATAGCAAATATCAATAACAACAACAGCATTGACAATAAATAATCACATCAAAATAGTTGTCTACATTTGTTTTTACCTGTCCCAATGATCAGTATGATAAAATAAACTAATAGCTTCACTGAGTTTAAAATCTGAGTTTCCACAGTGAAGCAGATCGAGATTATGATAGGTAGTTATCGAACTGTTTCTTGTTTAAATTAACTGGCCAATCAAGCATCGCAGTGTCATGTTCAATTCAATTCAATTCACAATTATTTGTATAGCGCTTTTCACAATACATATCGTTTCAAACCAGCTTTACAGAGAATGCATGTCTAAATTACAATTTAAAGAAGAATGCAGTTGTGTAATGTAATAATTTAGGCAATTAATTAAACACTGTTAGCATTTAACTTGAAGGTAGAAGCAATGAGCTCCTGGAAAAATGAATTACATATTAACAATAATTAGGATATATATAAATTTGGGAAAGTGCATGTTGCATCTTCTGAAGTCCTCACAGGAGTTGGCGGCGTCTCTTCACAGGTGTTGGTCATCTGAGGTCTTCTTAAGAGGCTGGATCCAAACTGAAGCTGATGTACTCTCTAGTCAACTCGGGACGCCTAAAACAGAAAAGCAAATGGAGAATAATTAGCGTAGCTGCTGTTCATAATATTAAGCAAAGATAGTCACGTGCATTTGATCAGCAGCATAAATATACAGCCAAAAGTATTATATTAAAATAAAAGGATTTTCAGATTTTGCACAAGTGTTTTGCCCATATTTATAATTACATGTTGCATTGTGTTGTGTTTTAAGATACTGATCATTTAAAAAGTAATAATAATTTAGATTTATACAACTATTTCAATCTAAATTTATTGGATATTAAAATCATGAACTGTAATGATTGATAAATAATATAATTGTCACTACAGTGAGATTAGAAAAAGAACTTGTACAATCATTAAAAACAATCAAACATACTCTACATACACCAATGCTGCATTTATTGGTTGAACAGTAATATTGTGAAATATTATTACAATTTAAAATAACTGTTTTCAATTTCAATATTGATAGCATTCAAAAGTTTGGCATAGGTTTTATATACTAATACATTTATTCAACACGGACACATTAAATTGATAGTAAAGACTTTTATTACATTACTGTAAGACTAATAGAACCTCAGATACCTTGATCTCCTGACAAACACATTGTCATGAAACTGCTTCGAGACTCGAAGACTGAGGATCCACGTGCAGAAGTTTATTAAAAAAGGGTAATTCAAATACACAGTCAAAAAACAGGCAAGGGGTCATAACAAGCAAGCAGTCCAAAACAGATACCAAGGCAGGAACACAGGTAAACAGAGACAGATGAGTGTTGACAACTGCTTTCAATTGAAAGTAGCTAAAACTGGTAGCTAAATCTCACTAGATGACATCATAATTGCAAATTAATTGTTCTAAATATGAATCTAGGTAAGGTTTGTCCAAAAAAAGTTGTTAGATTTGTTCCTATTCTGAAAAAAAAAATCTTAAAAGGGGCAGGGAAGTCACTAAATCAATCAAAAATCACCCTCAACAAAATCGTTAAATTGGCAAGACTAAGACAGATCCAGAAAACAGGCAGCAGGGTCAGAACCAAAAGCAGATTATCACAGGAACACTCAGAAATGCAATTGACAGTTACAAAACCTCACAGAGAATGATAGTTGAGAACCAGGCTTTTATAGGCAGAGCTAATGAGGCTAATGAGAAACAGCTGTTATGTGATCATGACTGATGAGTCCAGGCAAAGGATTATGGAGAATGGAGTCCATGAAGGGGTGGAGCATGGTACAGGCAGTGCAGATGGGCAGACAACCAGCACAGCAGCACAGGTGGGCTTAAAGACTCTCACAGCAGAGCAGACAGGGCTGAAGTCCACCAAGGCATTGCTGAGGACCACCAGGGTAGGGCAGGTGGAGCAACCTAAATAGGGTGAGCCTTACCTCTGTTTAACGTAATGTTACTCTTGCTAAGTGTATGTGGGAAACCATTGCATAACAAATGTTACTATTAGAGAAAGTAACATTGGTCGGCGTATCTGTTGTAGTGGTCATGACCTCTGACTAAAGATAGTGATTTACCTCTGTCTAGTGACCAAGACTGACAAGTTTGTGATTGTGAGACCAGTGTTAAACTGCCGGTGTGAGGCGCTCTGTACGACATAGATTCATAATGAGCGAGTACAATTGTAAGATAAGAGTTAAATAGATTAACGTACAAATGACCAAAAACCAATTGGCATTCAAACCTAAATTCGGCAAATTAAGATTAAAGTTTAATTGAAATTAAATTACTTTGCCATGCTGAAAAGATTAAATGCCAGGAAAACTTCACCTGTTCTATTGGAAACCATCACTAGGCTGACTAGGTGGGCCTTACATACATAAGACATATAAACATACATAAGACGTATGTCAAATAAATGTTGTTCTTTTGAACTTCCTATTCATCAAATAATCCAGAAAACATTATATCATGGATTCTAAAATACTAAAGGGGTCATATAATGCCACTTTTACAAGGTAGGTCTGATGTCCCCAGAGTGTGTGTGAAGTTTTAGCTCAAAATACCCCACAGATTATTTTTTTTGCACCCATAGTCTTTCAGAAATTCTTGATTCAATAAATAATTTAAAAAGTAACAAATCCCCAGGTACGGATGGGCTATCTGCAGAGCTATATAAAGCATTTAGTAAAAAATTAGCACCATTTTTACATAAAATGTTTATAGAGAGTATTGAGAAAACAATGCTTCCTCCCTCTTTATGTCAGGGGCTAATATCATTGATTCCCAAGCCCAATAGAGGTCCCCTTTTAATAGAAAATTGACACCCAATTTCCTTATTGAATACTGATTATAAAATTATTGCCTTAGTCTTAGCAAAAAGAATAAAATGTATTCTTAATAATATAATAGATGAGTGTCAATCAGGTTTTATACTGTACATCAGAGACATTCTAATAATATACGCTTGATTTTTGACTTTATTCAGATCTAATTTCCACTGATAGTGTTATTCCCTTTCTTGACTATTACAAAGTATTTGATTGTTTAGAACATGAATTTATGTTACAATGCCTACACAGAATGGGCTTCGGTAATTTTGTTTTGCAAATGTGTAGAAATGCTTTACTGTAATGGGAATAGCGGTAACACTTTACAATAACAGTACATGAATAATCATGAACTAATACCTGAATTAATAATTACCTCAAACATGAACTCATGATTAGTTAAGATATGAACTAATCATGAACTAATGAAGAGTGATCCTTAACTACGACAGGAGTCATAAGGATTCATGCATTTAGGGGTAAACTAAATCAAACAGTCTCATGAAACATGAACTAAGATCAGGGAACGTTTGCTGGGACCAGATTCAGAAGTTCAGTCTCCATCCAGACGTAGGCCGTGATCATACTGTACCTCCATTCTCTGACTTTATGAAACTGGGCTGAATACCGATATAGTTGTGATAGTACATGTATGTTTAACAGTAAGTTAATGATAAATCATGAGCTGAATTTGGTAAGTAGTTAACAGTGAATTATTTACGATGTGCCCCCTCAAGTAAAGTCATGACATAATTATGCATTATCACGCTATAGTTGATGTTAGTATATGCTTAGTTAATAATGAGTTAATTATGATTGTGCAAGTTCATGTTGAAGTAACTATTAATTCAGGTATTAGTTCATGATTATTTATCTCCCCATACCTTTTTCTAATAGCTACACAATTTTTAAATTTACATATTAAAGAGAGTCCTGTGAAGGGAATTTCTATTGCTGGTACGAAACTGATTATTAGCCAACTGGCAGATGATACAGCGTTGTTTCTAAGAGATATCTCTCAGATCCCTATTGCTTTAACCTCTCTTCAGTCTTTTTCTATGCATCTGGCCTTTTGCTTAATATTAATAAATGTGAGTTACTCCCAATTAAAAAATGTGCTGCATCCTCTATTTGCAACATTCCCATCAAAGATAGTGTCACATATTTAGGAATCAAAATAAAAGATAAAAGATGCTAAACTAAATTTTTCCTAACAAATAAAGTTAAAGAAATATTATATAAAATTATTCAAAGATTTTATCCAGTTAAAGCTGCAGTCCGCAACTTTTTTGTGTTAAAAATGTACAAAAATTATATAATGAGAATATACAATATGAATCTATTTTCCAAACCGTGTTTTTGTGTTATTCTGAATCATTATGGTACACTTATAATAAGTGTTTATATTCAGACTATTTCAGACCGGACTGGTAGGACTCGCCGCAGAGTATCACAGGAACTTCGTGACTCGCCATAGACATACATGGAGAAAAGTAGCTCCGGCTAGAATGTTCATCCGCAAGACGCGTGCAGTTCTGTTTATTGATCGCTAGAGGGCCAAAAATCGCGGACAGCAGCTTTAAGTACTTTTTACAGAAATTTAGAAGTGACATTGATACATCCTGCTCTTTTTGTGAAGCCTCTACTGAAACTGTTGATCATTTGTTTTGGGAATGTCCTTTTACTTTGTCTGTCTGGAATAATATTGATGCTCTGATTGTCCAAAATGTTTTTTGTAACTTTTCTTTATCATATAGACACATTCTTTTTGGGTTTATGTTAAAGACAAGAATGTACTTAAAGGTACACTATGTAAGATATTCGCAGTAAAATATCCAAAAACCACTAGGCTAGTGTTATATATTTTGTCCAGCTGATGACTAACAATATCTCTAATGTTTTCAACTACTTGTAAATCATGAGAAAATTCCCATTCTAAACAGTGACACGGGGCAGTGCAGTCGCCTGTCAATGATGTCAGTACCCTTTGTTACCGCCTTTACTGACGTAGAAACCACATGACAACAGTGTTGTGGACAAATGCGGAAGTAGTGTCTAGCATCCAGCAAACCACTAGCTTGCTTCAAGCAGTCCCTTATTTACTTCTTGCACATTTTATGGTGGATTGTGTTACTTATTTATGGAACATAATTACTGTTTACCATCTGCCGCTGGTTCTGTCGACAAGGACAGCTCCCGTAAACCTCATACTCATGACCGGAAAAGCGGAAGTGGCGCAGGCGACTGTGACATAATAAAAGTCCCGCTGCTCGTGGGGCATGTGTTGCGCAATCGCTCCAGCGGCCTCGTTCAGCTCCCGCAACACTCGGTCCTGCTCTGCTTCATACTACAATAACTTTAATAATCGCATCCATGAACAAGAGTTCTTCCCGACTCCAATCCCTATTTTTTTGCACCGTCCGTTGAGATGAGACCACATGTCCCAAGATTCCGCTCTAAAACTTGGCGTCATCAAACTACGCCTTTGTTTTGAATAGGCTTCTAGCGACCTCTAGCGGAAAAAAAATATTACAGATTGTACCTTTAATGCAAGTTTTTGTATAAACCTTCTTTTATTTATTGGAAAGTTTTATATCCATAAGTGTAAATACATGAAAAGTAAACCCCACTTTAACTTTTTCAAACAAGAATTGAAGATGTATTTAAATACAATTTCAACTTCTGTTGAAAACAGAATGAAAACATCCAGAATTTGTGCCATGTTTAATATTCTTCCTTAATATATCTATTTTTTTTCTTCTCATTTTCTCCTCTCTAATTTTTGAAATATTGTTTATTTTTGTGCATGTACCAACTTCTGTTCTGGTTGTTAATATTGCAATAAAAAAAATAAAAAAAAATAAAACGAGGATGACAACCAAAAAAAAAAAAAAAAAAAAAAAACTGTTCAGCCTTTGTTCAAACAGGTGTCGTCGGACAATGATGGTGAGACACAAGAAGTGACAACATGTATAATGCAACAGGACGCTTCTGAACGGTTAGTTGATGAATTTATGTAGCTGATGTGAAGTTAACTATCTTAAAGTCTTTGATTAGCATATTCTGTTATATAAGATGCCTGCAGAGTCAGAAAATAAATGCTGCATGAAGATAGACCAGGTATAGTTTAGTTTAATTACGGTTATAACTTACGTTGTCATCTTGATTTTATGACATGCTATTGCATTTGTGTTACATACTGTATTGCAATAACATGGCATCACCCCTTTGTTGCTTGTAGTAGTCCCTACCAACATTTTTTGTCCTTAAACAGAGAATTCTTTAAAAGAAAAAAAAGTACATTCCTACTTAAAGTGCTCTATTTTTGTGCACTAATTTTGTACTAAATATATTAAAAATTCATATTTAGTACTTCTTAAGATAATCTTAAGGTCATCTAAGTGTACTCAACTGTGCTATTTTGAGACACCATGAAATATGAATTAAAATGTGTTTTTAATATACTATCTCTGTATTTAAAAAATATATTTAGTTACTACTTGTAGTACACTATGGATTCAAATGTACTATAAGCATCTAAATACATTTTTAAATACAGAGATAGTATATTAAAAGCACATTTTAGTTTATATTTAATGTTGTCTCAAAATAGCACAGTTGAGTAAATTGAGATGTTCTTAATGTAAGGCCCGCCTAATGGGTCCAATGACGGTTTCCCACAGGACAGGGAAGGTTTAAGCGTGTATGCCTTTTCAGCGTCTCTGTGAAGTTCACTTAATTTCACTCGTTTAATCTGACTCCAATTTCAAATGATTCTTATTCTAAGGGTTGTGTCTCCAATTAGAAATTAATCATTTGTTATGTATTAATTTAGATATTTGATTATTCTGAGTATCTCTTATTTTCAATTATTCTTTCATTATGGACCCATATCGCTTAGAAAAGTCACTTCGGCCGTTTTAGTTCTTTTCACGATCACAAACTCGCCAGTTCTGGTCTTAGTCAGAGGGTGCAGAGTTTACTAATGCATTTGAGTCGAACCGCCACATGCTTGTTCATACAAAAACACAGTTTTCTTAGTCACGATACTGCAACTTGCTAAACCAGATGATATACCAAAATCAAAAGGTCCCATGATGTGCCCACATGCTCCTTTCATTGAGCCTTTAGTTTTAATCTATCCTGACGCAGATTTGCGGAAATATGGACTCCAATAATCTACCGGTCATAATGATTTCAGAAGAATCCAGAGTAAATCAAATATAACATTTTATTTGTCAAGTAAAAATGGATCATGCCAATTACATTACAATTAGACAATTAGAAGCCAATTCAGAAATGGTAAATGCATAACATCGATTACTCAAAGAAATGCATATATACACAGGGATGGGTGAATGTCCTCAGACATTCACCCACCTCTTTGTGGGGGTCTCTCCTACAGATGATCCCACATGACTGCTTTGCTCTTTACCTTTTATACCAGAACCAGAACAAAAGGGTTGTAAATATTTACTATACCAGCACCTGTTTTGGGGGGAGAGAAGTGGGTTTTCACAAAAGGCACCACCCAAAAGAGGACAGAATTTTCCTTAGTTTTCAATCTTCTTCATGATACTAGTGACTGCTGTGAAATTGAGACCATCTAACCAATCGCACTGAGACAATTTAAATGATACCAAACATGAAAAGGGAAAAACAATAGATACACAAGTTACATTATATGTTTTGAATAACTTTCAGTGACTTGAGCCAGAGGAAGGGGATGTGTGTGTGTGTGTGTGTGTGTGTGTGTGTGTGTGTGGTGGGGGAGGCGTTGTCCTTTTGGGTTAGGGCGAGGCGTTGTCCATTGCTACTTCTTTGAGATCTTCTTTCCAGATTAAAGTTTTATTACTTTATTGCAGGACGCTTGATCTCAGTTTTTGTTTAGCAGGAAAATCAAGCCTTACATTAAGATTATCTTAAGAAGTACTAAATATGATTTTTTAGTATATTAAGTACAAAATTATTACACGGAAATAGAGCACTTTAAGTATATTATAGAAATGTACTTTTTTTTCACCTGGGTTTGCAGATGTTGTTTATGCTCTAACAGAAACATTACACACTAACTAAAGTTAAAAAACCACAAACACATTGATGAAAAGCATAGCATGAAATAAACAAATTGCAAAATAATCCTTTTGATCTTTTATTTTCACATGAGTTGGAACTTTACTGATTTGTCAAGCAAGTAAAAATATATATAAAAAATAATATAAGCCTATTCAATTCACATCATATTTTTAAAACTATTTTAAATCTTGGTTAACACTTTGATGCACAGCATGGGTCAAAAATGACCTGGCTGAGTTTTTATTTTCTATATCTTTGCAAGAAATTAATTTCATTATTCAGTATTCCAGGTGTTCCTCAATTAACTCCTCATTTTAATTTTTTCTTTCTTTTCAAATAAAAATCATTTTTGTATCACTATACCCTTCTAATGCACATGTGTCAAAAATGACCCGTATTCATTTCCTATGTTGTTTCAATCATGTTTGTGTGTTTCTTCGCTGAATCTTTGAAAGAAATGTATTTTGTCATTTATTTATTCCAGGTATTCATTAAATATCTTGTTTTTGATTTTCTACAAATAATTGTTTATTTTTTCTTTCTTACTTTATAAACAAACACAGTTTCTACATCAATTTTACACACATGGGTCAAAAAAGACCCATATAGAAATCTTTAATATTTGCATATTTTTGCAAGTAGGAACATTTACTGCAGACAACTGTTCATCTGCCACACATTTCACATCTTAACAAGGCTACTTTTATGTATTTAATGGATGTAAGTCTTATTATATTTAATATACTAGGCTATATATTTCATAATTTTTTGTCATAAATCAATGCAATTGGTCACCCTTTAAGTCTGTCAGTGTTCCTGAAAAGTAACAGATTTGGACATATACAACATGGGTCTAAAGTGAGCTGAATGAGTTATTATTTTCTATATCGCATATATTACAATACATTTCATCATTAATTATTCCAGGTATTACTCAATAAACAAATCCTTATTTTAATTTTTCCTTTCTTTTTGAATGAATTTTTTTTTTGTGTGTCGTTACCTTTCTAAAGGCCAAAGTATACTTCACTTTTTATGCGTACATGAGGGTCAGCATACAGATTTTTGTAACTTTTTATAATTTCTGCCGGATTTCTGTAACTTTGTATGTGCAGGTTGCACATACACATTTAAATTGCGTTCGACTGTGTGCAAAGTATTCTTTCAGCTTTTTTTACAGTGATGTCATCATCCACCTTAGTTATGTTGAGGACCAGCCACTAACACTCTAGAAAAAGACAAGAATATTTTCAAATACACATCAAACCGTTGATTAATACACTTATTATATATTTTCACTGCTGGACAGAAACCTGGTTCAAAACTGTTTCTTTTCAGGAACACTGATAGATGTAAAAGGTGACCAGTAGCATTGGTTTATGACAAAAAATAAAAATTATGAAATATAATATATCGCCTATGAAATATAATATGACTTTTTATCCATCAAATATACAAAAGCCGCCATGTTGAGATGTGAAATGTGTGGCGGAAATTTGCAAAGGTTTCTATATGGGTTATTTTTTACCCATGTGTGTAAAATTGATGTAGAAATACAAAATCTGTGTTTGTTCATAAAAAAAAAAAAAAAAAGAAAAAATCAACAATGATTTGTTAAAATCAAAATCAAGATATTTAAGGAATACCTGGAATAGATAAATGGTAAAATACATTTCTTTCAAAGATTCAGTGAAGAAACACACAGACATGATAGAAATAACATAGGAAATGAATACGGGTCATTTGTGACCCATGTTGTGCATTAGAAGGAGTTTTCATAGCTTGTGCATCAAATGGTTAACGTTGGTATTTGGAAAGCTGAAAATGCTAGACTTTTCATTCCTATTATGACATACAGCCATATCACCCTGTAGCCCAAGACTGGTTGCCCACTGAAGCTAAGCAGAGCTGAGCCTGGTTAGTACCTGGATGGGAGACGTCCTGGGAAAACCAGGTAGCTGTTGGAAGAGGTGTTAGTGAGGCCAGCAGGGGGTGATCACCCTGTGGTCTGTGTGGGTCCTAACGCCCCAGTATAGTGACGGGGACACTGTACTGTAACAAGCACCATCCTTCGGATGAGACGTTAAACCGAGGTCCTGACTCTCTGTGGTCATTAAAAATCCCATGGCACTTCTCGTAAAGAGTAGGGGTGTAACCCCGGTGTCCTGGCCAAATTCTCTCCATAGGCCCTTACCAATCATGGCCTCCTAATAATCCCCATGCATTGAACTGGCTCTTTCACTCTCTCTCCTCTCCACCTACAGCTGGTGTGTGGTGAGCGGACTGGCGCCGTTGTCCTGTGGCTGCCGTCGCATCATCCAAGTGGATGCTGCACACTGGTGGTGGATGAGGAGAGACCCCTGATATGATTGTAAAGCGCTTTGGGTGTACAGTAGTACATATGAAAGCGCTATATAAATGCCTCATTCATTCATTCATTCATTCATACATTGGCTTGATTTTATCAGTTATTTTGATTAAAGATTGAATAAATTTGAATTTTGAAAAAAATAAAAATAATAATAATTAATGATGTGCATGGATAAATCATTTATTTAAAAAAAATACTGCAATGTTTCATTTAAAGAAAAGAAAGAAAGAATTGTCATTTTTGATTTTTTTTTTTTTTTTTTTAATTATGGTGACTAATATCTTTGGGACAATATTTGTATTTTTAACCACTAGGTGACAGTTTGACCCCAACAGTAAATATCACAATAATTAAAAAATAGAAGGGGTGTGATCTTGGATACCTGAAATATTAACAACCACAAGATGGCAGTCCAAACCGGCCTGTGATGTACTGCCATCCATGCAGGAGATTTCCCTATGGAGATTTCCCTGCCCTTGGTCCGAGATGTTGAGAGGTTTTCCAGGACAAGTGGTCTAGAGAATGGATAGATCATAGATGGAAGATTGCAGTCTAGCAGATTGTATTGAAGTTATTCTGTTTTATAGGTATATAGTATTTGAATTAAAGATTTGCTATGTAAAAGATTTACAGTATGTAACATTGTGGAATCTCAGACGTCCTGTCAACTGCTCATCAAAACAGTTAAATTAATGATTACAGTATTATGAAACTATAAGGATTTTTTTTTTCTTCTTCTTTTTTTTTCCAGATTGGCAAAACATCATTGTGTAGTTGATTCTTCAGCATTCCTGCAAAATAGTCTTTGTCAGTATTTTACCAGTGCAGACATGTTTAAATCCAGTTTTGGAAAGTTCCCAGAGCTCCATGGCTGTCATGAACACAGCCATACATATTTAGGTTTGTGATACTTCCTCATGCGGAAGTCACATGATTATAAGAAAGTTCATTAATTATGTGAAAGTTACTGTCATCTTCATGAAGATAGCTTATTCCCCCATTCATTAGATTAAGTTACAGTGTTATAACATTTGATAATTGACAAATGCATTTAACATTTTACAATGTTTGATTGTCTTTATGCTTTAATATTAAAAAAGAAATAAAACTTTTTAATCAGGCATATAATTTATATGTAAACATTTTTAATTTAATTAACTTTTATTATGATTAATTTTAATATATAGGCTATATGATACTCTGTCTGTCTTGTCGATGTGGTTTGTATCAGAAAGTAAACATGCTGACTTTCCCACAGAAAGCTGACAATCAGGGTTTGGTTTCAGAATCTTGGCGACTGACAAACAAAACCACAACCATGAACTGGTTATAGTATGTTCTCCCTGAACAACTTTCCAAAAACATCAATCACAAGAGAGACATTTTATTACATACTTAGTCTCTATGCAAATTTCAATCTAAACATTTTTCAGTTACATCTAAATAATATGTCATATTAAATATAGAAGCATTTCTTTTCACTGATTGTAAAATAGTCAAGTTGTTCAAAATAATAAAAAAGGGAACAGAGATTGTTAAGGTAATTAAATCTCAAGTGTAAATAGACCACTGATCCAAATATAAGCAAATATAAGCATCCCAAATTTATTAGAAAGCAGCTGTAGGCCCTTGATAGATTCAGTCTGATTTTAGTTTGTGTGGAATTTTTCAGCCTGAATTGAGTTGTGATCTTGCAAAGATGCTGAAGTGCTATTGAAGGGTGGGGGACGTATAATTATATAGATGTCCTAAAACTTAGTCAGTCTGTATGCACCAGAGCACATTTGCTGTATTTAAGCATTTATTAAAGGTGATAGAGAGGATTTTTTCGTCGACTGAGAATCCAAAGACTGTTACTGAGTTTTTGAAATGAGCGCATGCGTAAGAACAGCCCCCCTCCTTCACATCTCCTTTCTAGGGAACGCTCCCAAAACTCGTGCACGAGTATTGGAACACGAGTGTTTGTTTACCACCGGCATATGCTGTGTCGTGTTAGTGGATTCATTATGTCGGACTCACCACAGGTAACTCATAATCTGCAGTTGTTACTCCTGACAAAAACATTGTAATTCGAAAAATATCTGCCAAATACAATTTAAAGCATTTCCGACATTGTAAGTCGAAATATTGGATACGTTTGTATTTAGGCACGAACTGTATCGATAAAGCTTAGCTATCGTATAGCATTACAGCTGCTAACTTAGCATACTGAATATGCTTTATTTTTCTGTAAATTCGTGAACTCAGTTGTAATTTACTGTGTATTAGAGCACTGAAGATGACACAACGCTACTCCCATTTCAACTAGAATGAAGTATTTAGCAGACTGGTCACTACCTTACAACTACAGTACAAGAACAACGTCGATATACCTGAATAACAGTACAACAATAATTATTCCACAAAGAAAGAATAATCAGTTACCTGTCGAGAAGAATTTTTGCGAACTGCGCATCTGTCTTTACACCTCTCTGTTCCTTCATTGCTCTCCAGCGTTTAAATATTTCTCCAAGAACGACTCTGGTTAGATTACATTCTTCTGGCAATTTTCTCCTCTTCTCAGTGACTTAAAGTCTTTCTTTTGCGTCCTCCTTTGGGTTTCTTCTCTTCCATGGTGCAAATTCGAGGAGGAAAGCAGGAGCGACAATGAAAACAAACCGAAACTAACGACGGAGATTCATGTGCTATGCGCATGCGGCGCCTGTGGAAAGTTACTGGAGCGCGCACGTCTCTCACAAGGAACGTAATGATGATCGCGTAAACGATTGGCTGATGTTTTTAAGGCCCTACCTCGTGCACAGATGATGTATATTAATATTATTACTTTCAGTGCACCTAATAGTCTTTTACCAGTTAGTAAAGACAGTTTCAAGTAATATTGCAAAAATTTATAAAACAAAACATCCTCTTTAGCACCTTTAAAGGTAGCGAGAAAAAAAAAAAACAGACTGTGTGGTGAATGGAAGGTGCTAGAAACTGCTCTACTATACCCTAAAATCTAAAACCAAAACTGCATTCAGTGTTGCAAAATAATTCCCCAATCCATTAAACCACCGGAAGAAACCATTAACATACATACATAAACATAAACCGGTTTGGAGAAGAAGAGCTTCTAGCCAATGAGAGCAGAATTATTTTGTTATGTCATTGGTTTCTATGTCAATTTGGAGTTGATCATTCAGAAACAGGACAAAAGAATGGAGAACTGAAATGAAAAAAGATCAATGTTTAAATCTATTCACTGCAGATATTCTTTACAACTTAAAAGTCTTTACTCTTAAATAAGTCAAACAGGACTGACTGCATATACTATACTGCATAACTACTATACGCATCCATTCAGAATGACTAAACACAGTGAAATACAAGTAAAATAAAAACAAACATTCAGAATGTGTAGAAACGCATCGATCAGAAGGTGGGTCGACGTCACCAGTGAACAGTTCCTCCGTCAGAGCAAGCGTTCGTGTCTGTGTTTGGAGTGTCTGACACCCTTATACACAAACATCACTGACCCTCACAAACTCTCTTCGGTGAGCATCCATCGCAGGACACTAATGTTGACAACAATGCAAATAGCCTATATTTAAATGTGTGCATGCAAAACTACGATGTTATAGGGATCAGTACGGCGAGAGCGCACATACACGGTTTGTTTGTACCTCAATAAAAACGGACTCACACATGCCTAAATTATGACTCCTGTATGTCACTGCAATCTTCTTTACCTACAGTCGTCATCTCCAAAACTTTACTAGCAAGTCACTGGTTTGATTTATCCAAGCGGAAGTTGTAGCTTGCGTACAGCGGTTGGGAATTTTGAGCTGCCGTTCAGTCTGTATTTCTCACACAGTGCGATGAGAAACGGCTCGGACTAGTCCGAAACAATCAATGACAGAACATGAGTGTAACGATGTATGCATGAGGTCTGGAGAAGGCAGAGGAAACAGGTTTTCAAAAACTCATAGACTTTAATCAAACTCAAAAGGCAGGCAAACGGATGGTGCAAACACATCTTAAGACAACAGAGACTGGACAAGGAGTGCAGGAAAGAGTTAAATAATGAACAGAAACTAGATGATTAATGATTAACAGCTGAAACTACAACTAATGGTAACCATTATTATTATAATTTTTATCACTGAAATGAACAATGATTTGTGTCTTTATTTTTCCTCTGTGTTGTTACAGAAATTTCTTAGTGACACAAAGAGCCTGTATCAGGCTGAACTGGAGACGGTGGACTTCATCGGTCAGGCGGACGCGGAGCAGGTCGACATCAACAGCTGGGTGGAGAAACAGACACAAGGTGGAGAAGCAGTTCAAACCTCTTCTGAAACTTAACGCAATGTTAGGAAGAAAGAGCACAATGATGTCATTAATGTGACATCACTTCATCGATTAAGCGCTGTATTACTGAAGTCATCTTCATTTATATAGTGCTTTTTACAATACACATTGTTTCACAGCAGCTTCACAGTGGCAAGAGGAAAATTATTGGACAGAGATTGTTTTGGCTTTACAGAAGCTCTAGGAAAAAGTTATTGAGTTAAAGTTGTTTTTTGATTGAATCACTTCTGTGGTAAAAATAGTTAATCATTAACTTAGGCCTTTTCAACTGAAAACAGAAGACATTTAAAGGTCCCCTTGAACATGTTTTTAAAAGATGTAATATAAGTCTAAAGTGTCTCCTGAATGTGTCTGTGAAGTTTCAGCTCAAAATACCCCATAGTTTTTTTTTTAATAAATTTTTTTAACTGCCTATTTTGGGGCATCATTAACAATGCACTGATTTACACTCGGCCCCGCCCCCTGCCAATCGCGTCTGCCCTGCCACACGAGCTCTGGACTATATTACAGCGCATTTACAAAGTTCACACAGCTAATATAACCCTCAAATGGATCTTTACAAGATGTTCGTCATGCATGCTGTATGCATGCTTCGAATTCTGTGAGTAAATGAATTATTTTGGATGTAAACGTTTGTTTCTCTATGAGTTTGAGGCTGTGCTCCGTGGCTAATGGCTAAAGCTACACTGTTGGAGAGATTTATAAAGAATGAAGATGTGTTTATGCATTATACAGGCTGCAAGTGTTTAAAAATGAAAATAACGACGGCTCTTGTCTCCGTGAATACAGTAAGAAACGATGGTAACTTTAACCACATTTAACAGTACATTAGCAACATGCTAACAAAACATTTAGAAAGACTATTTACAAATAACACTAAAAATATCATGATATCATGGATCATGTCAGTTATTATTGCTCCATCTGCCCTTTTTTGCTATTGTCCTCGCTTGCTTACCTAGTCTGTTGATTCTGCTGTGCACATCCAGACGTTCTGCCCTTTCTAATGGCTTGAATATGAGCTGGCAATGGCATTATGCAAATATTGGGGTGGAGCCCCCGACTGTTACGTAACAGTCGGTGTTATGTTGAGATCCGTGTGTTTTCCGGAAGTCTTTTAAACAAATGAGATTTATACAAGAAGGAGGAAACAATGGAGTTTGAGACTCACTGTATGTCTTTTCCATGTACTGAACTCTTGTTATTTAACTATGCCGAGGTAAATTCAATTTTTGAATCAAGGGCACCTTTAATGCCATTTATTTACGTGTTTAGTCTATGGGTTTGTGCGTTTGAATGTGTATGTGCGCAGAGTTACAAACTGTCAATTTATACTTGTAGAGAAGATCAAGGACCTGCTGGCAGAAGGGGACGTGGATTCCCTGACCACACTGGTGCTGGTGACCAGACTGATTTTTCAGGAATGTCTCCCAGCGAAGATCTGGTGCTTTCTCAGGTGGTGCATAAGTCCTTTGCTGAAGTGAATGAAGAGGGGACGGAGGCGGCTGCAGCCACCCGTGCTGTCGTGGCGAATAGACTTCTGTTGTGCTCCCTGTGTGAAGAGTTTCGCAAAAGTGACCTAAGTATTGAGAAATGTGTCCTAGCGTCTGTAAAAAACTATAAAAAAGTTCAACAACTGGGACATAAACTGAATAAACTGGGTAAATATCAAAACTGTACAGCAGTCAGTATCTGGTCTGGCCACCAGTGCATCTCATATGGACTGCACTAGATCTGCTAGTTCTTGCTGTGAGATGTTACTCTGCTTTTCCACTTGCCAATTCTTGAACGCATCTTGTGGTTACATGGTTACACATGGGTTGCCCCTGCAAGGGCGATCATTTGTCCTTCCCATCTCCCTGTAGCACTGTCTAGGGCATCTTACATTGCAGACATTGCAGTTTATTGCTCTTTTCACATCTGCAGTCCTCATGCCTCCTGCAGCATATTCACACAGGTAATCAGGGACCCTGGGCATCATTCTTCTGGTGTTTTTCAGTCAATAAAAGGTCTTTTTAGTGTCCTAAGTTACTGTAACTGTGTGTTACAACTTCCTAATTTTGGTCTAGGGTTAGAAGGAGTAACATTGAGATTGTGACCATTGCGTGTGCAGGTGGTGGTAGCAAACGACAAAACGCTTTGAGAACTGCCAATAAGCAAAGTTTATTTTACAATCAAAGAAAAGGGGGAAGAGGTGTGAGGAAATAAGGATAATAATACAATAATCAAATACTAACGAAGTAACAAAACAACAACAACAAAAAAAACAGACAATATTTATATAAGCAAAAAGAAGATAAACAAATGTAATAAACCGGGGAAAAGGACAAAAGAGAGGCGCCAAAGAAAAGAAAAGAACAAAAGCAAAATTCAAGCTAACTCAAGATCAAAACTAATTGAAAAGAAAAATGAGAAAGCAAGTCTTCAGCGTGTCAAACACCATAACTTACCTACTCTTACTACCCAAACATACATAAGTGGCGCTCACTTCTAACTAATGTGTCTATACATGGAAGTCACTGAGTGTTGCAACATGTACGTCACATGACATACTACCTGTTCATTTCCCATAGGCAAGGAGAATCACAGTCGAAATAACAAATAAGAAAACAAATAAAAGAAAAGAACAGAAATGACAACTCCAAATTGTACAACATAAGATTGTCCTTGCACCAAAGAAACTTAACCAAAAGGGCAGATTAAACACGCACAAAAACAGGAAAGCAAAGCTCTCTTCGCATCCGTCCAGCCGCTCTTTTAAACCCTGGTGCCCGTACAGGATTGGCAGCGGATAGCATACCGTCATGCAAGCTGATGAAGATTAGCAGCCTCCTGAACCAATAACTGTCCCGTGTATGCATGCCTGAAAAAAAGGAGGAGGAGAGAAAGAAAACACACAGAGGCACAAAACTACACTGTGCCTTTAATTGTCTACCACCTGTAATCTGTTAGTGTCCACAGATGCAAGTGCAATAATTGTTTAAGATTCATTAAATGATGTTTTATTAACAATGTTTGGGAGGAACACATTCAAATAATGTTTCTAATCATCATGCCATTTCAGCTGTCAAGTAATCAACATATCTACCCAATCAGCATGATATGTTAACACAGTCAGCTCATCCATATTCCTTGACAGTTTTTCAGCATCCCTGTAATTCCTCACACTCACCTGGTTACTTTCCTAAATACGGGGGTGGGGTACTCTGGGTTTTTGCCAAATACTGAGCTCTGAGCCCTCTCTTCGGACAGCATACCAAATGCGCATACTATTACTATCTGATTCGCATCCCTCTGGGGTCAACAAACACACCAGGGCGTTGTGGTAGATTTTTTTCACATAGCAGCAAAATGTCATTTATGGTCATACAGATAAAAGCAATACTTCATTCAAAACTGTAAAGGATTTATAGTTTACTTATATTTATGTCAACAATCAAAACAAAATATTGTGCCTTTGTAAAATACAGAAAACAAACACGGTGTGCTTTCTTCCACCACGGTCTCCATTAACTTTTTTCTGGAGTGCGTCACAAAAATGAAACCAAACTCAGTGAATACTTGTTACACAGACATCTGCAATACAGAAACATAACAACTGCAGCAGTATTTCAATCACTAAACTGTAGAGTATTCACTATAAGTACCTTAAAGTAATAAAATAGTAGAATTAAAAGATCAAATTTTGATACATATTTATACAGCTTATTGATGTTGCTTACTATATACAGGCGAGCAGATGAGCCTAGAACATAAATGCAATGCCTAATGACAAACTGTGTTTTCTGTGTTCATCTGTTTGCCCGCCTGTATATCTAGTGTGCATCATCAATAAGTTATATATAGAATTTGGCGTTGTTTTACCCTCCAGGTGGGTGTTCCTATAAAAACTAGCAATGAAGGTAAGCATACATTATTTTAAGTATTTTCTTGAAACAATCGAACGGGTCTATTAATAAACCTATTAAATTTAATATTAAAGATTAAGTAACAATAAAAAAGTAAGTAACACTTTCAGAATGTTTTCATTAGTGAGATTCACCTCAGATCAGTGTAGCTGTAATTCCTGATGCATGGATGCATTAGATAAGGTAAGTACTGTGTGAAAGTGTTGTTAGATACAAATCTCACTCTCTTTCTTTTTTATTTTTTAGGTAATATCAACACCATACAACAGGCCCTGCTCTCCTCACCAATAACGAGTAAGAATGAATCTAAAAAGATTTTTATTTTTTATTTTATTTATTTTTTACTGTGAACTATAATGTTGTTGTCATTTGTCTATAACAGCAGATAGTAGTTTTATTAACAATATAATTCTGCATACTATTTTCAGCACCCGAGCCATCATGGACAAAGAAAGGTCTTGACACCTTGCCAAGAACTGGATTTTTTGGCAAGTATAAACAGATACGCATATTTACACAATACATTATATATCAAAAATGGTCATAATTTACTAATACTGTATGTCATTGATCCAGAGACTACGGAGCAACTATACACACATTCAGTGATGCCACAGCAACATTTATATCATTTCTCTTTTAAGGTAATCTTTCTTTTGGTAACACTTTAAACGGTTATTACTCACCCTCATGTCATTCCACACCTGTAAGACCTTCATTCATCTTCAAAACACAAATTAAGATATTTTTGATGAAATCCGAGGGTATCTGATCCACACATAGGCAGCAACGTCATTGCACCTTTTGACGTCCAGAAAGGTAGTTAAACACATGGTTAAAATAGTCATGACTTGACTACAGTGGTTCAACCTTAATGTTATGAAGCAACGAGAATACTTGCAAAAACAAAACTAACTAACTTTATTCTACATATTTGTCTGTCCCCTCATTCTGCTACATTGTTTACATTCAGCGGTTCCGTGTTTAGGTCCGAACGCGGGCTCAGTATTCACCAGTAAAATTTTTATTTTTCTTTTGTTTTGGCACACAAAAGTATTCTCATTGCTTCATAACATTAAGGTTGAACCACTGTAGTCACGTTGACTATATTAAAGGTCCCCTTGAACATGTTTTTAAAAGATGTAATATAAGTCTAAAGTGTCTCCTGAATGTGTCTGTGAAGTTTCAGCTCAAAATACCCCGTAGTTTTTTTTTAATAAATTTTTTTAACTGCCTATTTTGGGGCATCATTAAATATGCACTGATTTACACTCGGCCCCGCCCCCTGCCAATCGCATCTTCCCTGCCACATGAGCTCTTGACTATTACAGCCCATTTACAAAGTTCACACAGCTAATATAACCCTCAAATGGATCTTTACAAGATCTTCGTCATGCACGCTGTATGCACGCTTCGAATTATGTGAGTAAATGATTTATTTTGGATGTAAACGTTTGTTTCTCTATGAGTTTGAGGCTGTGCTCCGTGGCTAACGGCTAAAGCAACACTGTTGGAGAGATTTATAAAGAATGAAGTTGTGTTTATGCATTATACAGACTGCAAGTGTTTAAAAAAATGAAAATAACGACGGCTCTTGTCTCCGTGAATACAGTAAGAAACGATGGTAACTTTAACCACATTTAACAGTACATTAGCAACATGCTAACAAAACTTTTAGAAAGACTATTTACAAATAACACTAAAAATATCATGTTATCATGGATCATGTCAGTTATTATTGCTCCATCTGCCCTTTTTTGCTATTGTCCTCGCTTGCTTACCTAGTCTGTTGATTCTGCTGTGCACATCCAGACGTTCTGTCCTTTCTAATGGCTTGAACATGAGCTCAGCTGGCAATGGCATATGCAAATATTGGGGTGGAGCCCCCCGACTGTTACGTAACAGTCGGTGTTATGTTGAGATCCGTGTGTTTTCCGTAAGTCTTTTAAACAAATTAGATTTATACAAGAAGGAGGAAACAATGGAGTTTGAGACTCACTGTATGTCTTTTCCATGTACTGAACTCTTGTTATTTAACTATGCCGAGGTAAATTCAATTTTTGAATCAAGGGCACCTTTAATAATTTGTTTAACTACCTTCCTGGACCTCAAAATGTGCAATGACAATGCTGCACTCGTGTGGATATGTGGATCAGATACCCTCGGATTTCATCAAAAAATATCTTAATTTGTGTTCTAAAGATGAACGAAGGTCTTACGAGTTTGGGACGACATGAGAGTGAGTAATTAATGACAGAAGTTTCATTTTTGGGTAAACTAACCCTTTAAAGTCTCATTTTTTTAACATTACACTGTGTGCAGAATTATTAGGCAAGTTGATTTTCTGATCATATTTTTTTTCCAAGCACATTTTACCAATTCCAATCCACATCAATCTTAATAACTACTATTAATATTGTTTTTAATCATTTATAAGTGATACATAATTGTTCATGAAGGCTGGAAATGAAAAATGCCCTATATTCAGGTGTGCAGAATTATTAGGCAGGTTTTCTTTTACAGATAAAATGAGCCAAAAAAGAGATTTAACTCAGACTGAAAAGTCAAAAATTATTAAATACTCATGAGAAGGACTCAATACTAATGTAATACTAGAAATTGCAAAGTTAAAGCATGACCATTGGACAGTGAAATGCTCATTGGGTCAGCGGGGTCATACAAAAACAGCTGGAGAAGAAAAGACACGTTAACTGCAAAATAATTAAGAATTAAGGTGAAGAATTAAGTGTGAAACCATCAGGAACCCTTTAGTCTCCAGCGCCACCATTTCCCAGTACTGAAACCTACCTGGAGTCTTCAGAAGTGTGAGGTGTCAGGATCTCAGAGACTTAGGTTAGGTGAAGAATCCTAAAAAGCGACCTGCTCTTAATAAGAATCACAAGCTGAAGTGTTATAAATTACATGAAGACTGGGTTTTTATAGGCCTTATAGACAGACAGCTTGAGAGTGACTCCTGAAGGACCAGCACCACATCCTCTTGTACCACTGTTTGAAGAATTTATCTTCCAGAATCTGGCAGTAAGGTGTGGGAGTTCACTTTTAGTCCATCTCTTATCCTGAAATGTCCATCTTGCAGAGATGGACTAAATGATCTTCCAAAACTTCTGAGCCCAAGATCACATGTAATTTTCAAAACTGAGAACTTTCAAAAGTTTTTGTTGTTATTTTGTCAAGGGTCTTGTCAGCTTGGTAATTGGTATGTTTTAAAACAACAGTACAAACCATTAAACACAATGTACTGTACTTCTGTCCCTCACAGCCTCATTTTCAAATGAAATATGGTACTATTCTGACTGAGGTCTATGAACATGTGAACAATTAAAAATAGTCATTGAATTTAATCCATACCAGGTCCCAGAATATATTTTTACAGATCTCAGGTTAGCACAGACTGACATATATACACATATATATTCACAATTATATTTATTTACTCCACAATTCATTTCTGTATATGGGTGGACAGAGTGCATATTCTGTGTGTGCAGTATGATTATATATATATATATATATATATATATATATATATCAGTACAGTCCAAAAGTTTGGAACCACTAAGATTTTTAATGTTTTTAAAAGAAGTTTCGTCTGCTCACCAAGGCTACATTTATTTAATTAAAATACAGTAAAACAGAAATATTGTGAAATATTATTACAATTTAAAATAACTGTGTACTATTTAAATATATTTGACAAAGTAATTTATTCCCGTGATGCAAAGCTGAATTTTCAGCATCGTTACTCCAGTCTTCAGTGTATTTTTTTGAAAAGAAATTAAAGAAATTAATACAACAGCATTAAATGATGCATTAAATCAATCAAAAGTGGCAGTAAAGACATTTATAATGTTACAAAAGATTAGATTTCAGATAAACACTGTTCTTTTGAACTTTCTATTCATCAAATAATCCTGAAAAAAAATTTTGTACACAAATATTTTGTACAATTGTACACATTAAATGTTTCTTGAGCAGCAGATCATCATATTAGAATGATTTCTGAAGGATCATGTGACACTGAAGACTGGAGTAATGATGCTGAAAATTCAGCTTTGCCATCAAAGGAATAAATTACTTTGTGAAATATATTCAAATAGAAAACAGTTATTTTAAATTTTAATAATATTTCAAAATATTACTGTTTTTTACTGTATTTTTAATTAAATAAATGTAGCCTTGGTGAGCAGATGAAACTTCTTTTAAAAACATTAAAAATCTTAGAGGTTCCAAACTTTTGGACTGTACTGTATATAAAATTCACAAATGATAAATTTGGTTTTACCTGTGCTAGTGCATGGGTGAGCATATGGTTTTAAAACCACAAACACATAGATGTAAAGCATAGCATGAAATAGCCAAATTGCAAAATAATCCTTTTGACCTTTTATTTTCATATGAGTTGGAACTTTACTGATTTGTCAAGCAAATAAAAATGGCCTATTAAATTCACATAATACAATAGCAATTTTAAATCTTGGTTAAAGGTGGCATACCGAAAACTGGAAACTTTTCATCCCTATTATGACGTACATTGACTTGATTTTGTCCATTGGGAATTTACTGGATCATTGGATCACTGTGGTTTGCTTTTGCTGTGATCTCATGTAAGTGGCAGGTTACATGAGATCACAGGCCTTACAGGGCTTGCATAGACTAGTCGAGTAGTCGAGAGATCGACTACTTCAACCACTAGTTGGCACTGTCAGAAACAATCGACTACTCAATCGTGCATTAAAAATATAGGTCGTAGGATCTGCCACTAGAGGGCGCACTGCCAAAACAATAACAATCACATGGTTTGATGACGCTAAGAAGGTGCGTGGAATGATGGGATTTGTTGTCTTCTACCCAACCGCTGACGGCCATGAATCAGACGGAAAGATAAATCATGGATTTAACGGATGAGGTAAAGTTTTATAAATGTTGTGTTTGATGTCATAGTTTTATTATATTGAATTAGACCCGAGTAATGGGACGTTTACAACGAAATGTTTTGTCATCGATGTTAGAATGTTTGTCCAATTCGATGGTGTGATAACACAGCACAGTTTCAAGTGTTCAAATCAATAATAAATCCAGACTATGGATCAGACGCGATGCCCCGCGTTTGGTGTGTATGTCCCATAATACTCATGTTGATCGTTGTAATGGCATACGTTTTCTGTAAAGATACGAATCAAAACAGCTCACCTGTCGAGTAAAACACAAGCGAGATTGGCATCTCTTTCTGTCGCGAAGCTCTCTCCATCTAGAAAATGCAAGACCGATATTGATCCTCGCTCTTTCTCTCCTCTTGTCCCAAACCTTTCTTGGGTCGTTTGGTTTAATGTGTACGCTTACGTTTACGGGAGCTGTCCTTGTCGACAGTACCAGCGGCAGACGGTAAACAGTAATTATGTTCCATAAATAAGTAACACAATCCACACTAAAACGTACATAAGTAAATAAGGAACTGCTTGAAGCAAGCTAGTGGTTTGCTGGACGCTAGACACTACTGCTGCATTGGTCCACAACACTGTTGTCATGTGGCTTCTACGTCAGTAAAGGCGGTAACAAAGGGTGACTGACGTCATTGACAGGTGACTGCACTGCCCCGTGTCACTGTTTAGAATGGGAATTTTCTCATTATTTACAAGTAGTTGAAAACATTAGAGATATTGTTAGTAATCAGCTGGACAAAATATATAACACTAGCCTAGTGGTTTTTGGATATTTTACTGCGAATATCTTACAGATTGTACCTTTAACCATGAATGAATATTTTTAAAAAGAGAGATACGTCACAATATTGTAAATCTTTCCATTTTAAACCAAGAAGGGGAGCCAATGGATATCACACAAGAAGCAACATGCAAACTTTGCGCAAGAGTTATGCCGGTGAAAGCTTGGTTGGTAGGCTATTCAAAGAGCTAATAGCCTAAGCTTTTATTATCCTCACAGCACGTCAGTCATGTGATGCGCTATGAAATTATTTCGGGGCAAATGTATTCATATTAATTTAATAATTAAAGTAGCCTAATCTAATATTAGTAATAAACTAGAAGAATGTAACAGGCCTACATTAATTGGAAATGCCAAATCCTCTGAATATTGCCAATATTTGATGCTTTTGACAATATCACTGGCTATCATCGATACATGATCATCGTCTGTTGATGCAACCCGGGTTATCGTGGGTTTATTTGGCTTTACTCTGTTCTGAAAATTAAAATATGTAATGTCATAATTTAAATGTTTTGAGAGTTTACTTATAATTGTTGCATTAGGCTATTAATAAACATTTATTGATAAGAACTATTTCATGTCTTGCCATTTACAGTAGCATGAACCACAAGTAGTCGAGTAACTCGAGTATTGTTTTGATAAGAAATCGACTAGCAGAAATCAGTAGTCATGCAACCCCTACCTCACACCGAAAAACATTGCAATTGGAAGAAGTTATTTTGATTAGAGATTGAATAAATTTGAATTTTGAAAAAATAAAAATAAAAATTATAATAATTAATGATGTGCATGGACAAATCATTTATTTAAAAAATACTGCAGTCTTTCATAAAAAAATGCCAATTTTGATTTTTTTTTCATGGTGACTGTAATAAGTTTGAGACAATAATTTGTATTTTGTAATTTGTGTTTTAACCACTAGGTGTCTGTAATTTGTATTTTTAACCACTAACTACTTTGTAAGTCTGTAATTTGTATTTTAACCACTAGGTGACAGTATGACCCCAACAGTAAATATCGCAATAATTAAAAACAGAAGGGGTGTGATCTTGGATACCTGAAATATTAACAACCACAAGATGGCAGTCCAAACTGGCCTGTGATGTACTGCCGTCCATTCAGGAGATTTCCGTGCCTTTGGTCCGAGATGTTTTGATGTTTTCCAGGACAAGCGGTCCAGAGAATGGATAGATCATAGATGGAAGATTGCAGTCTAGCAGATTGTATTGAAGTTATTACGTTTTTTATAGGTATATGGTATTTGAATTAAAGATTTGCTATGTAAAAGATTTACATTATGTAACATTGTGGAATCTCAGATGTCCTGTTTTATGGCACAACTGCTCATCAAAACAGTGAAATTATTGTTGTGATAACAGTATTATGAAACTATATGGATTTTTTTTTTTTTTATCAGATTGGCAAAACATCATTGAGTTGCTGATGCTTCTGCATTCCTGCATTCCTGCAAAAGAGCCTGTTTCAGTATTTTACCAGCACAATCATGTTACACCAGTTTTGGAAAGTCCCCAGAGCTCCATGGCTGTCATAATCACAGCCAAACCTAGACCAAATATTAAGGTTTGTAATACTTCCTCATGCAGAAGTCACATGATTATAAGAAAGTTCATTAATTATGTGAAAGTTACTGTCATCTTGATGACGATAGCTTATTCCCCCATTCATTATATTAAGTTACAGTGTTATAACATTTGATAATTAACAAATGCATTGAACACCTACCTTTTACAATGTTTTATGGTCTTCATGCTTTAATATAAAAAAGAAATAAAACTTTTTAATCAGGCTTATAATTTATATGTACAATTTTAATTCAATTTAAACTTTTTTAAAATGATTAATTTTAATATATATAATTATGTAGGCTATATATTTGATACTCTGTCTGTAGTCTTGTGAATGCGGTTTGTATCAGAAAGTAAACATGCTGACATTTCCCACAGAAAGCTGACAATCAACTTAGGAGGATTTAGTTTCAGAATATTGGCATCTGACAAACAAAACCACAACCATGAACTGGGTATAGCATGTTCTTCCTGAATAACTTTCCAAAACTATCCAATCACAAGAGTGACATTTTATTACATACAGAGTCTCTTGGCAAATTGAAATCTAAACATTATTCAGTTACATGTCAAAAATAAATACAGAAGCATTTATTTTCACTGATTGTAAAACAGTCAGATTGTTCAAAATAAAATCACTTTACTTGTATCTAATGACATGATAGGCTATATCATAAAATTGATACTTTATTGAACCATATGAACCTTATGCAAATGCTGTTAACAGCATTATTAACAATGTCACTATCTGCATTTGGAGTCTCATGTGGAGTTATTTAATGTATTGGCAAACCATGGTCCTATAAAATGAATAAAAAAGAAAGAAAATACTATAAAATAATGGCTTTAAGAGGAAACTAACAATCTCTTACAGCTTTCAGTTTCAGTTTCATTGGTAGCATTGTTCACGTGAAACGCAGCCACAAACCATTTTGAAGAAGCTGCCACTGATCTCTCAGTGAGAGAAGGGAAATATTTAGATGTCACCAGTTTCTAGGTAGATTTAAGTTAGTGAAGACTAGAAGCCTTTTTTTTTTAAAGACATGGCTCTTTGAAAGGGCCTTCATAGAAAAAGACAATATGTGTGTAATGTATAGGTTACACAAAAATATAAATTATATATATAAATAGCGCAGATTTCTGCCACTTCAAATCCTTTATACTATCAATGAAACAATGCCAGATTTGTCTTTCATGGTATTACTGAAATTAAAGCATATAACAAACATCAATAAGTCAAATGGACAAAATATGCAAAATCAAAAAGGGAACAGAGGTTGTTAAGGTAATTAAATCTCAGGTGTAAACAGACCACTGACCCAAATATAAACAAATATAAGCATCCCAAATTTAGTAGTAAGCAGCTGTAGGCCCTTGATAGATTCAGTCTGATTTTAGTTTGTGTGGCACATTTAAGCTGGGATTGTTTTGTGATTTTGCAAAGAGGCTGCTATTGAAGGGTGGGGGATGTATAATTATATAGATGACAGAAAACTTACAGTCAGTCTGTATATGCACCAGAGCACATTTACAGTATTTAAGCATTTGTTAAAGGTAGCAAAAAAAAAAAAAAAGACTGTTGTGAATGGAAGGTTTGGAAGTGCTGGAATGGAAGCTGCTCTACTAGACTTTAAAATCGAAAACCAAAACTGCATTAGAGGTTGCAAGATAATTCCCCCAATCCATTAAACCACCAGCAGAAACCATACACAAATGACATAAACACAAACCTGTTTGGAGAAGAAGAGCTTCTAGCCAATGAGAGCAGAGTTATTGTGTTATGTCATTGGTTTCTAGGTAAATTGGAGTTGATCATTCAGAAACATTACAAATGAATGGAGAACTGAAATAAAAAAAGATCAAAGTTTAAATCTATTCAAGCAAACTACAAAATTATTAAGTTACAGCTGGTCTTTATAATGCAGTCATGGTGTCCACATTTGAATTGAACTGCATTTCATTGGATTGGAACAGCTGTTTAACTCTGAAAGGTTGGGTTATGGTATGGATAGAAAACAATTCACTGCATTGATAGAAAAATGGTGCTTAATTGTGTGCCGGTGACTGCTGCCACAGTAAGAAATAAACAAAAAATAAATGCCATCTGATCTTGGCTCATTCTCATGACTAATAGTTTTGATGTTTGATAATAGTCCCGGTTCATTGTTTCTTGTGCAATGTATGGTATGTATGCCAATGTATTCTTATAATTATTTCTTATTTGTGACTTTCAGGTATAAAAAATACAAACACATCATTATTGTGAGGATAAGCATGTGGTTAAACCAGGTAACAGTTAGATTAATCCAGCTTGGAAAATTCCCCAGACATACAATTCATACAATACAATACATTCATACAAAGTCAACATGTTAGATAGCCTTCATATTTAAAAAGTAACAAACATAATTATGTATTTTCTAATAATGAAAAAATAACACTTAAGATTCTAATAACATGCCTTAATTATATTCAACTATTCAAAACTTGGTAAACACACACATAACACAGTGCTATTGTCTTGGTGTGGCCTGGTGAGACCAAACCTGTGGAAGTTAAACCATTATGTAAAGTCCCCAAATATCCATGGTATTCATACAGACACAGCCAAACTTACATAAAATATTTAGATCTATAAAAATATCATATTTCCTCAAACAATAATGAACATGCCAATGCTGAAACCAAAGTTCCCTATTCATGTGAAAGTAACTCTCATTTTGGTTTGGCTTGTTTTCCTAATAACTAACTGTTCTAAACATAATGTTAACAGCAGTACTAGAATTTTAATTGTAGCAAAATGTAAGAAAATTTTCTTTGTTTTCTATGGTATCAGGTAGTCATCAAAATCCTCATCAAAATGGAAAAAACTCCAAATAGATATTATACTTACTATACTACCAGATATTAGGTACAGGTTGTACAAGAAAATGAACAAACTGTACCTAATGCCCTTATATTGGGACTTTAATATCACTTTCAGCAGTGTTTTATGTATTTTCAAAGGTTTTTCTGTCTTAGAATGACCAAAATAAGATTTTTCACCAGAGAATGTCATCTGAACAAGTAACATGTCTGCCACTTTTGGCAAAAAAAAAAGCATTACAATAAATCACACTGCCAATGGTGATTAAATATAACAATCACTTAGCTCATATCACATCAAACCATGCAAATTTTTATTATTATACTTTGCTCTCAAATTGTTAATGTTAACAAAATCAGCATTGCGTGACTTCATGCATTTAGTATTAGCGTGGCCTGTAGATTTCAGTCTAATCTCTAATTGTTCATTTGTCATACCATACAGTCCACCATCAAAATAAGTTCAATTATAAGTTCAAATATTGAGAAAAGGCTATAAATGATCTGTCACCTGCAGCATCCTCACATGATATAGCCTATACTAGCTGGGACTCCTTCTTCATGTAAACAGACGTGAAGTAATAACGCAAAGACGAACAGCGACAGCTTGAATTTCAGTACCACTCAAATTATAAAACATTATTACAAGCTTACAGTTGTGAATCGGGCTAAGGTAAGGAGATAGTTTTAAACACTTGATGGTTATGTATTTCCTCAAATTGATTTTGGATAATTTTTAACCCAAAAATGCTACAGACTGCAGCTTTAAAGCTATGAGATATACAATTACTGTAAAACTATTGTTTATTATTTATTTTGTGTGTGTGTGTGTGTGTGTGTTCTTGTTTATATTACATCATGGGGACCAAATGGCCCCACGATGTAATAAAAACCTGAGATCACCTACATTGTGGGGTCCAGCCAGCGGTCCCCACGAGGGAAATGGATTAATAAACATACTAAAAGATGATTTTTTGAAAATGTAAAAATGCAGAATGTTTCCTGTGATGGGTAGGTTTAGGGATAGGGGTAGTGTAGAGGGATAGAATATACAGTTTGTACAGTATAAAAACCATTACGCCTATGGAGAGTCCCCACTAAGATAGCTATGCCTGTCCCCACTAAGATAGCTACGCCTGTGTGTGTGTGTGTGTGTGTGTGTGTGTGTGTGTGTGTGTGTGTGTGTGTGTGTGTGTGTGTGTGTGAGTGTGAACAGGATGATGATATTATGGTATTTTTTTAGGTCAACTTTAATGGACCCTATAAAGTATTCATCAAAATATAAGTTCTTTGAGAATGTATGCAGTCTCTATTACAAGGTGTATTTTCATTTAAATGCAATAATGTACACTGTCTTCAGTAATGTACAGTCTTCAGTGTCACATGATCCTTCAGAAATCATTCTAATAAGCTGATTTGGTGTTCAAGAAATATTTCTTATTATTATTGTTTGCTACTTAATATTTGTGTACACTCGTACCTTTCAAAGGTTTGGGGTCAGTAAGAAAAATAATGTATCAAGGTTTTCACAAAAATATGAAGCTGATAACGAAACTGTTTTCAACATTGATAATAATAAGACATGTTTCAAATCGGCATATTAGAATGATTTCTGAAGGATCATGTGACACTGGAGTAAGTTTGCTGAAAATTCAGCTTTGAAATCAACATTTTTAAAATATTCACATAGAAAATACTTATTTTAAATTAAAAGGATATTTCACAATATCACTGTTTTACTGTATTTTGTATTTCTTGGTCAGCATAGACATATTTAAAAAACATTAAAAAGATTCTGGAATTTTGTCTGGTTGTATGCTTAGCAACATTAACAAGTTAATCCTCCCTTTCAGCAAGATGGTCCTCACTGCAGAACACAAGATCCAGGGGGCAGGGTTGGATCTAGATCCAACTTCTCCCACTTTACATATCCCTAAACCTACCCATCTCCACCCCGGATCTGGATCCAACTCCTCCCACCAACCTGTCTCCGCCCACTAGATCTTGTGTGTTCTGCAGTGAGGGGCTACTGCTCTTTAGCTGCCAGAGAAGAATGATAAGGCGATTGTGCAGGCTCAGGATGGGGAAGAGGATGAAGAGGAGGAGGAGGAAGTTAAACATAATTTTCTCATGCCATTGCTATTTGCAATTTGCTTGTAATAAAAAGCAATAAACCTGATAAAATAATATGGTAAAATAATAATAATAAAAAAGCTTCCAATTTGCAGGAAATCCAAAGTCTCTGACATTGCACTTCCTCTGCCTCCTCAACACTGTCTGAAAGAGTGTTTTCCATGGGGACATGGTTTGTAAAGAGAGATATCAGATTCTGCCTGAGAAAGTCAACATGCTCCTTTTCTTGAACAAAAACTGTTAATAAAACAGGAGCGATGCTACAAATATCTATATTGTTCTTTTTACAAATCTTTATGCTTCATGAATGTTGTTATTTTCCTATTTCTATTAGCAGTATTCACATCACCACCTGATATTTGTATAGCAGTTGCCTCATATACAGGACACTCAGGAAATAACTGAAAAAAAAGTAATAACTGCTAAATCCTTTCATATCTTTTTTATTGTGTCTTTATTTTTTGCATAAAATTATGGAGAGTACACTCTAAAAAATGCTGGGTTAAAAACAACCCAAGTTGGGTTGAAAATGGACAAACCCAGCGATTGGGTTGTTTTAACCCAGCGATTGGGTTGTTTTAACCCAGCGGTTGGGTTAAATGTTTGCCCAACCTGCTGGATAGTTTTATTTAACCCAAAAATTGTTTAAAAATTACTGTATTTCTTGCTTAAAATGAACCCAAAATATGTTGGAAATTAATATTTATTAATATGTTTAATAAACAAACATTTGAATAATACTTAAGCAATAAATATTTATTAAATTGCTTATTAATAAATGCTCATCTTTTGATTATTATTGTTTCCTCTAGTAATTATGTGTCTGATTTTTAATTTACAATCTATTTTAAGTTCATTTAAGCAGTCGTACAGTAATTTTTAAACAATATTTGGGTTAAATAAAACTACCCAGCACGTTGGGCAAACATTTAACCCAACCGCTGGGTCAAAACAACCCAATCGCAAAAGCATTTTTTAGAGTGTAGTATCAATAAGAATATCAATAACATACCTGTGATAAAATCAGTATTTGTTTAAATATACCCGCCACTAATGATGAAAGATTGTTTTAATAAAAAGAATAAAACATTTTAATCATTGGTTGCATTATTTATTGATATTGTTTAATTTATGAATTGATGTTTTAAATTTTCTATACTGATGGCTAAAGAATTCATCATGTTCAGAATATATTGGCTTAGTATTTGAATGAAATAAATGCAGTGTTTTTTTGGCCATTTTCTATTAGAATTTAATATGTTTTTTTAATTGGTTTCCATTGTATGTATGTAGTGATTCCTAAAGGTATTCACTGTTAAACCATTATAATTTATGGATTTAGCAAGAAAAAAGCTTTTTCCAAAGCTTTCCCTAACTTTACCCGTATCCCACCTTAATATCAGCAAAAGTGTTTTGCAATTCAATATAGACCCAATAAGAACATTGTAGCTACTTATTTTTTGATGTAAGTACATAGTAGTTAAGGCCACCTAATATGAAGTGGGACCAGTTTTTTTTCTTCTTCTTCTTTACAGCAGAGAATGAAATATTT
Source organism: Megalobrama amblycephala (assembly GCF_018812025.1). Taxonomy (NCBI): domain Eukaryota; kingdom Metazoa; phylum Chordata; class Actinopteri; order Cypriniformes; family Xenocyprididae; genus Megalobrama; species Megalobrama amblycephala. Next base: position 4,040,369 of record NC_063058.1, read on the forward strand.
ATCAGTTCTATTTGTATTTTAGGGTAATGGCCCAAGCTCATTTCCATGTCCCAGACTAAAGGCGAGAAGATATTATAAATAAACCTTTATTACATGGTATTTTGGTAATTAAGACTTCGCCCTATTTCCAGCAAAGTACCACTATAACGTCGGCATGATGGAATGTTATTTGGTACGTCGCTGCGATGAATATGGTCCAGTTACATCTTCACAACTTAACTGTGATGGCTATGTGTAAAGCAAAAGATGAATTGTTGTCCTCATGAAGTAAATGACCACTGTCTAAATTATGAAGTATCGCTTCTATATAGAATATATTGTCTGTACATATCTGCAGAATATCTGCAAAGTTGGACATACATGGAATGTCTGGAACTGTGACAGATATGTTGTAGGCACATTTTTGTTCAGTGTTAGAGTTTGAGAAGTATCTTTTTTTTTTCTTTTCTTTTTTTACATGTTGAAAGAGTTCAATTACAACATTTATGATTTACCCTAGTAACATGTGCTTGCATGAAACACAAAAAGAGCTGTCATTCATTTGTTTTTATAAAGGAATCGAATAATTCGGATAAATGGTTTTGTAGTGCGACCATGCAGGTCATTGTGTTATGATAACTGTAATAATGTTTGCTACATTATGGTATAGAATGAGTTTATGTTCAGCTGTAAATTAAGTGTTTTAGGGCATTTTGGAAGAAAGATGAACTGCTGAGGTTTCATTTTAGAAAGAAGAAAAAAAACACTGCGTGAGGAGTTTTTAAAAAGAGAAATCTTATAAGCTATTTGAAAAAAATTGTAAAACTTTTGTAAAAGACATTTATTTAGAGCTGAAATTAATGTACAGCATAGAACCAAGAAATGTTTTAATTGGTGTTTCTAAAGAAAACATGGATATTTTGCAGTCATCAAATCATACAGAAGAATCTTTGTCAGAATGAATAAGTCTAATGAATGAATGGTCTAATTTATGAAACAAACAAACAAACAAAAAAAAACATCAAATATATTACATATAAGACTGCACAAATGTAGTTCTAATATTTGTTATATTGTAAAAAAGAGTAAAATAGTAATCAGAAAAAGACTTCAGAGTTTCTCAGACCCAGAGCCTGACTGATATTTATTAGTAACCAAGACTTACAAGAATGTGTTTTATAACATTATGAACCTATATGCATGTTAATCCAGTAAAAGTAATAAAAAAGCAAGCAAGAATAATAATCTGTGCTTCTCTCTATAATCTCTATATTTTATTCATCATTATATTATCATCAACATTTAAAAATTGCAAATATCAGATTTATTAGATTTGTTGCTATTGTTTTCATTTTCCAAAATTGTATTTGTTGTTAAAAATTAAACATCAGTATAAAGTTCAAAAAATGATTTCTCCATCCATGAATTGTGGACTCCTCTTCCAGTCAGTCTGACCTGTAATTTGTGTGATTATTATGTGAATCAGTTTAACAATGTGATGATAATTTATTTTATTATCACAAACTGAGTTTTCAAAGTGTTAATTAAAAACTTACCATCATTAAGATGGTACAAGGATCCTCCCTATCAAAATAAAAAGTGATTAATAAAGAACTTGAATGAGACATGATGTATAAACATAGATGAGTATAAGCTTGATTTGCTCTCATTTCCACTGACCTGTTGATTTCTTCTTGTAGTAAATGAGTCCAGCAGCTGCTATGATGATTCCCAGCACCAGACCAGAAGCTCCAATGGCAATTTTATTCCTCTCAGACTCAGGAAGAGAGGGATCTGTGATGTACAGAAACTATGCTTTATTTGAATATTTTAGTGTTTAATATTGGCTAAAATTTTATTTTTAAAAATATGAAATAAAAATATTAAAAATATGTAACATATGTCCTATATGAGGGAAAATAAATGTTTCCTCTTACCCCAGTCTACGATGATGGGTTTAGTTAAGCTGGCGTGATCCACGGTGCAGGAGATCTTCTCTCCAGATTTGGGAGTGTATTCTAGGTGGGAGTGGACCTGGTAGTACCAGTCTCCATTAGGCATCTCCTCAGTTGAAGTCACATCAGACTTCACAACTTTACCATCTCTCATCCAGGACACTGAGATCTGGTTTGGGTAGAAGCGGTAAGCGCTGCACATCAACACAGCTGGATGTCTGCCACCGGCCTGAGTCACTGAACTGAGCTTAACCTCTGGTGGCACTGAATCAATAACAATAACATCTTAAAAGCATGTACAATAAATATTGTGATTACATTCAAGGTGTACTATAAAGTTTCAAAAACATTGCATGTGTTTGGGAGTGTATTCCTTATATGTTCAAGGGCAAACAAAAATTAAAACGTAAGTATTGTGTTTTATTATTGTTATTATTATTATTATAGTTATTATTATTGTGGCATTTTAAAAGACCATTATGGTGTTTTCATAACACAAATTTTTAAAGAATTATAAAATGAGCAAACTGTTGTGTAAAAGTACCTATTGTGACAGGAGAGATCAGAATCTTGTGCTGCTTACCTGTTTTATCAATGACACCGCTCTGAATTATTTCAGCATTATGTTTGCAGTATCTCTCCACCTCAGCTCTCTCTTGCTGCAGTTGGCTGGGATTGTTCCATGCTTCTGCATTCTTTACTCCATGTTCAGTGTACCCCACATACTTCCCTACAGTGCTGTTGAACTGTACATACACATCTTTATTGAAGATATAGTTATCAATGAACACCATGTCACTGAGATCATGTGAACTGTAGATGCATTCTGCCCATCGAGAATAGTAGTATCCATTATCTGAAGAAAAAAAATGATGTTAAATCAATATTACACTTATGTTAGATGATTTGCTCAATTACACAAGAACAGAAGAACTGGATACATTATATATAACAGTGAACTGTTTTTTTTTTCTTTTACAACTACTTCTACCAATAATAATTAATAATGAGCAGAATGCTACTGTCATTATCTATTCATTTTGCATTACTCTTCATTTTATTTACCTGCTCCAGTGAATGCAGACAGCATCAATATGAGATAACAACTCAAGACCTTCGGCAGTGACATTTTCCCTCACCGTGACTGTCCCAACTGAAGAGGAATCCAGCAATACTTTGTTCATGAGGTGAACATTTAAAACAACCAGCCAATCAGTCTCTACACATATGAGTGTCAAGTGTTGCTAAGCAGATCCTGTTTTATTTTAGAACTAAAGCCAGTTACACAATGACTGTATTGTTTAACCTTCTTTGATAAATGTAAGCGTTTAAATAAATATTTTATCATATTTTAACATTTTCAAGTTTAAAGTGTATGTTTTAAAGTTGTTTGCTACAATCAAATACCAATCTGACAAATCGCAACAGGAACTTCTCGAGAGCAAAAATGATAATGACCATCCCTCACTGTACTGATTGTAACAAGGTCAATTTGTTTAGCACAGCATCTTATCACCTTCCTGTGTCTTACAGAATGCAATAAAAAAGCTTAAAGTAACAAAAGAAAATGTTATTGCTATTAAACACAAAACCTGTATTTTTTTTACTTTATTTTATTTACTTAGTACATTCTTCTTTATATGACAGACAGCAAGCTGCTTTAGTTTTTCTCAGCTGATTTATACATTTCTATAAACAATGGTTCATTCTCTAAAAAAAGGTAAAACAGACAATAAAACAGACTTAATTTCACTGCCTAATGATAGCTACAGATGCACATATATAATGATGAACATTCATGTTTGTCACAAAGTTCTTCACTGAGGCATGTGAATATAGTGTTTTATACTGTAGTAATTTATTAGTGTCCGCTTTCAAAGTTTGGAACATTTAAAAAAAATATATATATATATACTCTTCAATCCTACATATTTCTTCTACTCGTTACCCCCCCCCCCCCCCCTCCACTTTTCCTCTCACCTCTTCTTTTGCACTTTCCACCTCTGCTAACTTTATCACCTTTCTCTCTTGCTCTCATTTCCTTCCTTTCTCATTCTTCTTTCTCCATTTTCTTTGCATTGGGAATTCACAGTTAAACTCTCTTAACTCTCTTAAACAACTGAAATTTGTACATTTTACTGAAACACAATGTACAAATGTGGCTGTATTGCAGTTTTTAAAACATTAGGGATATTTTTTGTGCAATGTTTTGAGAATTTGATAGCACGGTTGAGTACACTTAGATGTTCTTAAGATGATCTTAAGAAGTACTTAAGGAGAATTTTTAGTATATTAAGTACAAAATTAGTGCGTGAAAATAGAGCACTTTAATTATATTAAAGAAATGTACTTTTTTTTTCACCTGGGATGTCACTTTGGTGTCTGCCAAATGCATAAGTGTAGATATTGGCTACAATATTTCCATGGGTCATTCTAAGATATCATGTTGTTTTTGTTCCTATTCTATTTTTGTCTGTTCCTCTGCCTTTGAACATATATTGCTTTTGAGGCTACCTTGCCTTGGGACAGATTTAATGATGACAAAACAATATAAAATCACAAGTGAAATCAAAATATAGAAGCTTTATTTGGAGTGTATCACAGAAAACGTACAAGACCTTGTAGAATTTATAACTTTAAATTGATTACAACAATGCCAGGAAATGTAAAAAAAAATATATATATTTTCAAGCACACAGTAACACAATTTTTAAGAATACCATTATATTTGTGAAAAATTTTTTTTAATTGAATCAATCAATCAATCTTCAGATATCACTCTGGATGAACTGAAGATGTATTAGCAAAAAGATCAACTATCATTTCAAGGATTTTAGATATTGTATGTAAGTGTATTTGGTGTTACATTTCAAGCAAAGATGTTGCCTCATTTCTGCATTAGTTACCAGACAATATTAATGTTGTTAAAGAACACATGAAGAGTTCAGATGCAAAAGCCTCTAAGTGCCGTCTGAAATTTTCTTCATTTTTATCAAGGTTGTATGTTAATGTTCAGTTATTTCACTTTAATGGCAATGAAAAGGACCTATTAATTGCCATTAAAGTGAAATTACTGAACCTAAACATACAAGCTTGATATTAATGCTCATTTTAGAAGAAAATTTCAGATGGCACTTAGAGGCTTTTGCATCTGAACTCTTCACATTGAGATCTATTCCTAAAATTGTAAGATGCTTCCTGTCATCGATGTGATGAGTGACAGAATAAAGTATCACTATTTTCAATTCCACTTGGGCCAAATGAAACATTTATTTGCAGGGCTTGCTACACACTATATATAGTTTATTTTCTGAGTTTGCTTCCATCTCAGAGTTGTCAGTTGCAGTTGTTTCCTTTAATGAGGAAGAAAGTTCCAGCAGCAACTCCCAGCAGCCCCAGAGACAGACCCACTCCACAGAACACAGCTGGACCAACACTGGGTACAGCAACATCCACATCTGGGATATAAACAAAACCATTTTATTTATGCAACAAAAAAAGAATAATAATAATAAATTTAGACTTTTCCAGTGTTGTGCAATTGATTGGTTTTCATATGTATATTTTAGGCTGCTCTTTATCATCTATTTTATGTGAATATATATACTTTAAAAAAAAACAACAACTGTGAAAAATAAATAACAGAAATCTAAAAGTACAGTGATTTTAAACAAAACACACACTCACCCCATGTTTTGGTCTGAGGTTGATCAAGAGATGTGTGGTTCACAGTGCAGCTGTAAAGGTCTCCCTCCACAGGTGTGAACGTCAGACTGGAGAAGATGTTGTAAGTGCCGTCATCATTTGGGCGATACTGACTTAGACTGTCTGCTTTTAATCCCTCGTTGTTTTTAGTCCATGAGACTCTGACAGGAGGAGGGAAGAATCCAGTCACATGACAGATGAGTGTGTTTTCAACATTCAGCTGCACAACATTCTCAGCATAGATGGAGGTCTGAGGTTTGTCTGTGAACACAGGAAAATACATTTATGCTGTTGTTATTTCAAGCATTTAAGAGACAGTTTTTTAAACAGTTTTTACACAGTCAATTTCACAACATTATTGAACTGATGTTTTCTTATAAAAATGAGCATATGTAATTAAATAGGGGTAATTCAAATGCATACCAACCCATTTTCACTTGTGGATTTTTATAAGCTTTGATAGATGAAGCTAAGTTTGCTTTGCAAATTTGAATCTCAGCTAAGGCTTGGTCATATAGTCCAGGGAAGGAAGGGTGAACTGTAAAGTCAGGAAGAGCATCTACTGCTACTCCTTTAACATAGTCTGCATAGTAGTATTCCTCTCCGTCCACTCCATACAACATTTCTTTCTCTGTATCAGAGCATCCTAAAAGAAAGAACCATTTATGCACAGCTGAAAAAGAAAAAAGTTAAAATATATAAGTATTAGCTCAATGTGACAACACATTATTTTCGATTTAGACAATATACTGTTTGTGAGAAAGATCGATATATGATTATTTGAATAGGCATTCATAACATTCATACATTGCAAAGATTGTAAATAAGAACAAAATATTTTTTGTTCATTAAAAATGCCATAATTGAATTAGCTGTTCATGTTTTATCTGTAAATATTTAAAACCTCGTCTGTTTACAGAATATTATGCAATTTTTAAAAAATCAAATATTAATACAAAACAAATCTTTTCAAACCACAATCATTTAAACACTACAACAAACTTTTAGAAAGCATATTACTTATTAGTTTCCTTGCATGCTGTTAAAGATAAGTGTCTTTTAACAAATTCACTGACTTACTTTTTTTCTCAGAAGCAACAAGTGTGGCAAGCATGAACATAAACACATAGAGCTCCATCTTTCTCTGAGCTAAATGGAACAAACACTACACAAACTCTTTTTTTGTGTAATGATAGCAGGTCTTTACTCCGCCTTGTGGATCATGTAGCAGTCTTATAATCCCCTCAACCAATCAAAATTGTCCCTAAATCTGATATTCTTGTATCTGGGCAAAAAAATGTTTTTCCTGTTTTACATTTACACAGTTTTCTAAATTAAAAAGCAACAACCTACCACATACAAATTGTTTTATGACTTATCAATATACAGTTATCAAAATGAAAACAATCATTTTGTTTTGCATTTGAAAAATTGGTCTACATAATTTACTACATAAGATATATGTAAATGTATAACTTTTCATACAAGTAATGCAATGATACATGGATTAATTTTAATGACAGGAACATTTTAAAGAACCTGGTTTGTGCATGGTTGTGTGCATGAGAAGTGAGATAAGACCTGAAAATAAGGCAATATAAAATAAAAAGTGTCTAGGATATGTATGAAACAATACTAAGCTGTGTGAGGTTTGAATGTTCCTTGTGGGTTTCCTCTGGGGGCTCTGGTTTTTTCCCAGTACAAAGACTTGCAGGACAGGTGAATAAGAATGTGTGTGTGTGCATCAGGTACTATTATTTTCTGTCAGAAGAATCTTATTTGCCTAGTAAAATAATATTTTTAATAAATAGTAACCACTGCATAATATATCACTGTGTTCACATTTTTTTAATAATGTTTATAATATATCTTAATTCAAATTTTACTAAACACCTTTTTAAACCAACAGCACTTATTAACACTTGCACAAAGGTCATAACTGGTCATAACTGATTGTTAGTTCCTTTAAAGACAAAAAAACAAACAAAACAAAAAAACCGACACATTTCATGCTACATCAATGTTTCTAGGGTAAACTTGAAATGATAACCACTCAAGATCAAAAATAATATACAAACCTGTCTTTTAGAATGTTTAAATTATTTGTAAGTAAGTTTAAACATTGTTATTGTTTTTTAGTCCATAATAAATTGAAAGTTCATACTATGTATTTGTCATTTCTCAAGTGGTATGTTTACAGCAAATTTGACTAGTTAATATTCTAAAGAGTAACTCAAAGCATGCTGAGTCTTTGTTTTTAAATACTTTTAACTAACATTATCTTCAGTGACATGAGAGGCACTGTTTCACACATTCTTAAATTGTTTACTTTGGTATATTTTGTTGAACAACATCCCTGTCTGAAAATGTAATCCTAACCATATCCCTACCCCTACTCCTAAACCTTACCCAACCCATTAGTTATCCCTACACTAACTGCACTGAACGCTGGTTGTAAGCTTAACATAAACTTAACTCTAAACTTGTCCATCAAATCTGGTTGTTTGATTAGAATGTTGTTCCAAGATCAATAAAGATGGTGATTTAGGAACATGTTGCACTTGATGAAATCACATTCACTGTAGCTTCATGCACATGGGGCCCTATTTTAACGACCTGAAACGCAAGTGTCAAAGCGCGAAGCGCAAGTAACTTTGAGGGCGGGTCTCGGCGCTGTTGCTATTTTCCCGGCGGGATAAATGGCTCTTGCGCCCGGCGCAAATCTAAAATGGGTTGGTCTGAAGTAGCTTCATTATTCATAGGTGTGGTTTGGGCGTAACGTGAAATAAACCAATCAGAGTGTCATCTCCCATTCCCTTTAAGAGCGAGATGCGCTCGCGCCATGGCGGATTGCTATTTACATGGCGTACACGCGATGAGTCAGTTAATATATATGTGTGTGTATTGGCACGATTGTTCAATTAATTAGCCAATTTCGTTCATCATTATAAGTAGTAATAGGCTGAATTGAAAATAGGTAGCCTAATTCTAATACACGCAATGACTATTCATCATTACATTTTTATATTTATGTAGCCTACACAATAATATTCTTTTACACTGTAATCCTTTTGTTTTTAATATTTGGCATGTTTGTGTGATGCGCATCCCTGTGTGTAATAAGCAAAGTCAACGCGCACTGTGGACGCGCCCAGAGGCGCAGTTTCTACCAACGCGCTCTAACAAAAAAATATTGCGCCATTGACTTTAGACCAGGTTTGAGTTGGTCTATGGCGCAGTCTATTTTCAGCTCCTTAAAATAGCAATGCGCGGGCAATGCGCCTGAACACACCTCCTTTTTTGCGCTGAACCGCCCAGGGAGCGCAAGTTCATTCACTAGTTTAGCGACGTGCTTCTGTGGAGGGAAAAGCGCGCTTTGCGCGGGTGCAAAATAGGAATGACACATGCGTCGGTGTACAAAGTCAATTGCGCTGGGTGCAAGATAGGGCCCATGGTGTTTAAAGAACCCAATAGCTTGACAAGTGCAGTTTCTTTGCTATGTTGACCATAACAAAACAGGATGTTGGTGCAGGACATATGGAAGGGCTTGTTGAGCTTGTGGGGACAGGGTCTGGATCATAATGCAGTCCTGTTCCCTTCCTCTCTATCTGTACTTTCCAGTCAGTTCTCCACTGTTCTGATCAAATAAAAGCTAATAAATGTTACATATGGTGATATGATATGTAGGTGTTGTCTGTTAGTCTGATGGATGTAGATTCAATGTTTAGTGTTAGCATAATTCTTTGTTCTGTAAAATCTACACAATAATCATTTACAGGCCATGCACATACAGTAATCATTCCAATAAACACACACCTGTTCACTTTTTGTTTTTTTGTGGGATTGACGAAAAGGGGTATTATTCTTGCCTGTTACCTGTTTTACAATGCAAATTACATTATGTTTATGTAATTGGATTCATGTAATTGCATTGTCATAATGCAAACTGCAGTACAACCTCTAATACAAATATGTAAATCAAGGCCTTTATTATTTAAGTGCATTTTATGTGTCATATTGAGATATCAGTAATATACTAAGAGATAAACTAGAGAGTATTGAAACTAATTAAGGAACTAGAACATATTTCACAATCAGAGTTTAAAGCCCAATCAGTCACAAGGTTAACACTGTAATGCTAAATAAATCAAAATCAGTCACTTTTAATGTCATTGATTATACGAGCAATGTTTGTATTGCCAAAGGAAACATGACAATTCAACTATTTAGTGTTAATCAAGAGTATGATTAATCACAAAACTGATTAATATTGTAACGCTTAAACAGGTAACATGCACCACAGGATACATATTCTTTAGTCTCTTGTAGGAGGCACAAGAAAGAAATTTTCATCCAATACTATTATTATAGCATCTGTTTAGAGTATGTGGATCATGTGACTTGGTTCCAATGTTCTGTGCTTGTTTTGTCAGTTTGAGCTAAAGCCAACATGCCCACCTGTAGACTTTGTAGAAAGTAGGCATTGCCAGATTAGGATAAGAAAAAAAAGATTATCCACAGTATTGACAATGAGTGGTGTCTCAAGTAAAACTGGGCCCCCTGTACAGGTCATTGTATTATTGCACATTCTGGGGTGATGGGTGAGAGATGGGTTGTGGGGGTGTTCAGTAGAAATCTCATTCCAGGCCTTTAGAGAAGATCCTTATAAGACCTTCTGGCCTTAAGGCCCCTACAGTCTGTGTATTTGAGTAAAAAAAGATTGTGCAAATGGTAATATTCACATGTAAAAATGATATTATTACATTTAGTTGACTACATCTTTGCATTTTTAACTAGATATTTTCTTCCAGAGTTTCACACAACTCGTTTTATGGTAGAACAGGGGTGTCCAACCCTGCTTCTATAGGCCCACTGTCCTGCAGAGTTTAACTCCAACCCTGATCAAATACACTTAAAAAGCCCAACCAAAGTCTTCAGGATTACTTAGAAAATTATATATTGTATCATAAATTATATTATATGATTCATTAGAGATGGAGCTAAACCCTGCAGGACAGTGGACCTCAAGAGCTAGAGTGTTCCCCACCCCTGAGGTTGGAGACAAAACAGCTCAGCAGTGAAAAAATATAAGAAATGGCTCAATTTTCATACATGCAGCATATTTTGCATATTATTTTATTTTATTTTATTTTATTTGCATCAAATAAATCACGGAGACATTAATGGCCTTTTTTATATACCTTAAATAAGGTAAAGTTTCCTGGGAGATACAACTCTTAAAATCCAAGCTATATTAAATATTTAAAAAAAAATTCCTTTGGGTATGTTTTACTTAAGTCTAGATGATTTAAAAAGAGAGTTAAATGATTTTTTGATGATCAGTTTCCATGATTGCCTGTTTTATAGTTAAAAAAAAAAAAAAGAAGAAGAAAAAAAGCCATGTAAAAGTACATGCTCTGAGATCATACTGGATCATACTGAGCTCACTGGCATGTTCAGATCATTTCTAAAACAGGATGTGTCACCAGGATTTGGAGGGATGTGAAAGCGTGCCACACAAGTCTACAGACCACTCATGTGGTTTCATGAGAAAGCAAACCTATACTGTAAAATAGTAGTAATGCAAGTTTTGACTATCAGAATGTATAAATGCATTTTAAACTGAAGCAATCTTGGTTTTTTATATGAAGATAGAATATCACATTATCAAGCATGTGTTATTTTAATAAAAAAATAACTGAAAAATCCCCTAAAAATCCCTATGAAAAGAACCAATCATACTGGTTTATTTCAGATTCTACTGTAGTATCATCTGTTGCTAGGAAATAAAGTTTTAGAATAGTCTTTACTGACCATGGAAAAACTACTCACTGCTGCCACCCTCTGTCTGCAAGAGATTCAAAAACTAACTCAAAAGCACCATCTAGTGGATTTTCAGTTTGAAATTCTCTAAATTAAAACCTAAACAAAACTTTCAAGCTTTCCTGAATATCATGATATCATCATGATATTAATGATTTCCATTGACGATATGATATTCATGAAAGCTGGTTTACAATTAGAAATTACTGTGTAGATTCCTGTGCATTTGTATGGAATCTGTTTTAGCTAAAACAAAGTGTCACATACAGTATATTTAATGCCTCGTTTCCACTGAGCGGTACGGTACGGTTCGGTACGGTACGCATTTTTTTCCGTTTCCATTGTCAAAAGTTGTGAATGGTACCCTAATTCCGAACCGTACCGTACCACTTTTTTGGGACCCTTTCGTTGGGGTACCAAGCATAACAGTACCGTACCAAAAGGGTGGAGCTACACTCTGCAGAACGTTGATTGGTTGACAGAGAATCGTCACTTGCGCGTGCTACAAGGGGAATGACAACACAAGAGGCGCCACGCAAATGTTGTTCAGGCAACGCGTGCATTAATTATCTTCACTTCATGTAGGCTATATAACAAAACAAAATATAAAACACAACCCTGCCTCTTTTCGTTATTTAAAAAAATATGAAACCTATTAATGTGTGGTTCAGGCAATATGTGCATATGTAGTCTGATTATCTTCACTGTATGTAGCCTATAATAAAATGAAATAAGACAAAAGAACCTTCTCTTTTTGTTAAACGTCAGTTTTAATTATCAATAATAAACATTATAAATAAATATGAGAAGCTATACAATAAGAAATAAAGACAAGCAAACAATTCAGTCAAACGTACAGCGCACTACAACGGTAAAGTTAAATAAATATATAAAGTTATAAAACTTCACTTTCCCCTCAGCCAAAACGAGTGAGCTGCATATTGCAGCAATGCAGTTAACGTCAGAGAACATAATCAAGGATAAATCAGAGCAGAACTAACTGATAACCGAGGAAACTAACTAGGAACTCAGGCAGGTAAAACAGGAGCAAATCAGAGAAACTGAATATATGCATCCTCTTCTTATATTGTATAATGAATTGGAAATCATAGTTTTTTTTTTAAAAAGCAAGTGAATCTATGCTGGTATATACAGGCAATGTCTGTATTTGGTATCTGAGAGGTGACTGAGGGTCTGACCAGGAATGCATTAACAGTGTCTATTAATTTAGCCCAGCTTCCAGAGAATACTTGTTTTGTAATTAATTAATTTGGCCACACAACACAATTATTCACAAATCATATTTTGTAGAAAGAGAATTGTCAATTTGAACTTTATTTTATTTTTTTTTCATTTTATTCTGCTGTTCTCATGATAGCTGTATGAGACATGTACAACAATTGTGTCCAAGGTCATGAAGGTCAATAATGCACTACATGTATCCACTAACACATATGCATACTTGCCATGTGTAATTCTTTCTTCATTTTTAACACCATTGGTCATTATATGTTAAACCAGAGGTAGGCAAGTTCGGTCCTAGAGACCCGCTTTCCTGCTGAGTTTAGCTCCAACCTTAATCAAACACAGCTGAATAAGCTAATCAAGCTCTTCAGGATTACTAAGGCTCTAGGCAGGTGAAGGTTTTTTTTTTTCAATGTTGGAGCTAAACTCTGCAGGACAGCGGCTCTCTAGGACTGAACTTGCCTACCCCGGCCCTAACTTTACCATCTAACAGGCAGCTTTCGCAACAAATGGCAAAGACCTTTCAGCACACATGGCATGTCCATCACTCTGACCTGCAGAAACCTACACTTGTGAAAATCTGCACTCAGTGTTACTCTTCACAGGCAAACTAACCCCCAGGTTCCCTGCATGTGAACTGCTCTAAGAACTTGTCTCTTTTTTAATGACAAAATAAAATTAAAAATCACTGAGGCCACTGCTATTAAATCAGCTGACAGCAAAACTCAGAAAGAAATAGTATAGCATCTTAAACTGTATCATAAACTTTTTTTTAAACAGCATCTATCTCCTATAGTCTTAATTAAAATGTGTTTAAAGTATCTAATGAACAACTCACTTCTCCCCAACTCACTACAAACAGTCTTTGGTTTCTCAGTCGTCAAAAAACATCCTCTATAACACCTTTAAACATCCATTAAAATCGTTTTCAAAAAATGTAACTACATGTTGCTATAGTCTAATACGCTAATTTAAGCTCAACAGAAAATTACATGTGAAAAAACATGTGAAACAATTAGGCCTTCTTTGAAAATTATATGGGCAAACAAACTTGTGAACTAATGTTAAAAAATTATGATTTTACAGGTAAAAGTGTATTTCTGATATGTGAAACAGGAATTTCAACTAGTAAGAAATTAGTTATTGATATCTGTAAATAAATTTGAAAGTCGGCTAATTAATATTTAACTAGTGAAAAAAGACAAAATGGCTTGCCATATAAATACATGTAATATACATGCAGTTTCAGAACAGCAGCCACAGAACAGAAGTGAGGGGCAAGTGTCATGTGCCATGGTGGATAAACACTCACGATGAGGAGGAATGCAGAAAGGAAGACTTTAATGATAATCCAGGAAACAGAAGAAACACCATCAACACAAACGTAATACATAGATGTATACTACAGACAAGAACTGACAAAGACTGAGGGAGAACACAGGGAATATATACAGGGCAAACAGAGGGGCAAACGAGGCTAAATAACAGGACACAGGGTAACTTAAATCAGGGTAACTAAGGGAACAAACTAGTGGTGGGAAAACGTCTCGGTTATGTATATAACCTTAGTTCCCTGAGAGGGAACGAGACGCTGCGTAAAAACGCTATGGGAACGCCTCCGCGTGATGTCGTCTGAAGCACGTGCAATCTGTCCAATCAGGAGACGGAACGTAGTGATGACGTCACCGACCAGGAAACATAAAGCCAGCCCGAAAACACTGTCATTCAGCTTCTTAAAGTCTGAAGCAAGTCACTCTCGGGCATGCAGGGAGTATGGCAGAGTTACGCAGCGTCTCGTTCCCTCTCAGGGAACTAAGGTTATATACATAACCGAGACGTTCCCTTTCAAGGGAACTCGCGCTGCGTAAAAACGCTATGGGAATGCTGTACCCACGTCGCCATAGTTACAAGTGCCCGATAGTGTGTAGCCGAAGCGCACAACTCACAGTAACACCTGTGCCCCTCGAGCGGAGCCGAGGTCTAGTTCATAGAACCTCACAAATGTGTGCGGTGAGGACCAGCCTGCTGCATCACAAATGTCAGAAAGGGAAACCCCCGAAATAAATGCCTTGGAGGCAGCCATACTCCTTGTAGAGTGCACCCAGACAGCCAATGGTGAAGGCTGCCGACCGCCTCATAAGCAAGTGAGATGGCCTCAACCACCCACTTGCTCATAGTCTGCTTGGATGCTGGTAGACCTTTGCTTGGTGCACCAAAACAAACAAACAATTGATCATGCTTTCTCCAGTTAGCGGCTCTATGAACATAGGCGTCCAATGATAGGTCTCGCAGTATTAGAGAGGACCTTAGGGATGTATCCCGGTTTTGGATGTAGAAACGCCTTAACATTGCCAGGCGCAAATTCCAGACACGATGGAGATACCGACAGAGCTTGAATGTCCCCAATTCTCTTGAGAGATGAAATCGTAATGAGGAACACTGTCTTGAGTGTCAGAAATTTTTCAGAAACCTCTTCGATGGGCTCGAAGGGTGCCATAGATAGGCCCTGAAGCACAGTGGCCAAATCCCATGTCGGTACTCTAGTGTGTACTGCAGGTCTCATCCTCAAGGTGCCACGGAGGAAACGTGTAATATGCGGGTGTCTCCCCAAAGAGACTCCACTGAAAGGGGCATGGTAAGCAGCTATGGCCGCCACGTACACCTTTAGTGTGGAGGGGGATAACCCTGTGGAGAACCTCTCCTGCAGGAAGTCCAGTACTGCGCTAACCGGGCAGTTGACTGGATCCCACTGATGATTCTCGCACCAAGAAGTGAATAATCTCCACTTCAAGGCATAGAGTTTCCTCGTGGAGGGAGCTCTGGATTGGAATATGGTCTCAACAACCTCGGTTGAGAGACCGGAATCTATGATGGGCCACGCCCACAAATTCCATATCTCCGGTCGGGGGTGCAGTATTATTATTATCTCCATCGGAGACCCGTCCAGAAGAGAAATCAGGTCCGAGAACCAAACTCGGGCCGGCCAGTACGGGGCTACTAATAATAGCTGAGCCCCTTCCCGGCGAACTCTCTCCAGAACTCCCGGGAGCAGAGCGATCGGGGGAAATGCGTACAGTGGTAGCCTCGGCCACGGCTGTACCATAGCATCCAGCCCAAGAGGTGCTGGGTCTATCATGGAGAACCACAGTGGACAGTGAGTCGTCTCTCGAGACGCAAACAGGTCCACATGGGCTTCGCCGTAGTTCTCCCAAAGGAGCTTCACCACCTCGGGATGAAGTCTCCATTCCCCGGGCCTCGGCCCCTGCCTCGACAGGATGTCTGCTCCCACATTCAGGTACCCTGGGATGTAAACTGCTCTGAGGGATAGCAGTTTCCCTTGGGACCACAGAAGAATCTGATTCGCCAGCTTGTAAAGCGGGCGTGATCTCAGACCCCCCTGATGATTGATGTACGAGACTACTGATGTATTGTCTGTTCTGACCAACAGATGTTTGTCTCTGATGTCTGGGAGGAAGTATTTCAGAGCCAGAAATACCTCCATCATTTCCAGGCGATTTATATGCCAGGAGAGATGATGGTCCTGCCACAGACCCTGTGTAGAGCGACCACTCATGATCGCCCCCCAGCCCGTGAGGGATGCATCTGTCGTTAGCGTGACGCGACGACTGAGAGCTCCCAACGCGGGTCCCTGGGACAGGAACCAAGGTTGTTTCCATACATCTAGAGCACGTAAGCATCGCCGCGTGACTCTGATAGTACGAAACGGATTCCCCCTCGGTGAGAACCCCTTGGTTTTGAGCCACCACTGCAGCGGTCTCATGTACAGCAGGCCGCAAGGTATAACGTTGGACGCTGCTGCCATAAGACCCAACAGTCTCTGAAACTGTTTTACAGTGAGTGACTGGCCTTGCCTGATGTCCGAGACTGTAGTGAGGACCGATGTTATTCGAGCCGGAGATAAACGGGCTCTCATAATCGCCGAATCCCACACCACGCCCAGATAAGTGGTTCTCTGAGCAGGAGAAAGCACACTTTTCTTTGCATTCAGTCTCAACCCCAACTTCTCCATGTGAGCGAGAACAACACCTCGATGTTGAACCGCTATCTCCTCTGATTGGGCGAGGATCAACCAATCGTCGATGTAGTTGAGAATGCGGATGCCCTGCATACGCAAGGGCGCCAGTGCCGCATCTACACACTTGGTGAAAGTTCGGGGTGACAGGGCTAAGCCGAAGGGGAGAACCCGATATTGGTATGCTTCGCCCCCGAAAGCAAACCTCAGGAATTCTCTGTGATGTGGATGAATTGATATGTGGAAATACGCGTCCTTCAGATCTATTGTCACAAACCAGTCCTCGGACCTGATCTGTGACACGACATGCTTTATTGTCAGCATTTTGAACCTGAGCCTCGCTACAGTTTTGTTCAAATGTCGTAGATCCAGAATGGGGCGTAATCCTCCGTCTTTCTTTGGAACAATGAAGTACCTGCTGTAAAAGCCTGACTCTCTGCTGGGAGGAGGAACCCTCTCTATAGCACTTCTTGTGCCATCACCAAAGCCTGCTCGGGATCCACCACCGTGGGCAGAATCCCGCTGAATCGGGGTGGGCGTGTTTTGAACTGAATCGCATACCCCTTTTCTTTAGTTCGCAGGACCCACTGGGATACTTTTGACAGATTTTTCCACTCTGACAAAAAATCCACTAGGGGTACCAGTCTCTCGAGACTGGCCTCTGGTGTGGCAACAGCAGCAACCACCACAGCGCCCTGTAGCGGCGGACCGGCAGGGAAACACTGGTGTGGCTGTAGAGGCATGGCAGCGGGGTTGGCAGAGCGCCCTCCTGAGGACGCCGAAGATTCACAGGCACCGTGTAATGAGGTGAACACTGTTTGTCTCCAACGGGGGCAGGCCTCAGGATCCTGCCAGATCTGGCGTCAGGATTTCTTCGACGAGGACCTCTTAGCGGTAAGGACGGCCCTCAGATCCGTCTTACCCTTCGAGGACCTCGCCTGTGAGTGTTGGCCCGCTTCCCAACTCCTCGGAGGGGGAGCACGGGTGGCAACACTCACCTTCTGATGTTGTCTGTGGGAGGAGCTCGTACTCTGCTTCTGCTGCTCTCGCCCAACAGCAGCAGGAGTTTGGGTCCGCCGAGGCAGGAACTGCTGCAAGGCTGCAGACTGTTTCCTAGCCTCTTGGAACCTGTCGGTGACGGTAGTGATAGCGTCACCAAACAGGCTGGAAGGATTCAGTGGGGCATCAAGAAGGAATGACTTGTCCCTGTCCTTAATCTCAGTGAGATTAAGCCACAGGTGCCGCTCCGTAGCCACCATCGCAGACATAGAGCGACCAACACATTTGGCCGTCTCCTTGGTGGCACGGAGAGCGAGATCGGCAGTCAAACGCAACTCACGGATCAGATCCGGCCCCACTTCCTCACTTTCACCCAAATCCTTCAGCAGGTCAGCCTGGTATGCTTGCATGATAGCCATCGTATGCAAGCATGACGCAGCCTGACCCGCAGCCGAGTATGCCTTGCCCACTAGCGCTGAAGTTGTCTTGAGCGGCTTAGTGGGCAACGTCGGGGCTTTTAGGGACGATGCTGCGTGCGGAGAGAGATGGCTCGCAAGCGTCTCTTCCGCCCTTGGCAACGCCCCATACCCGTGTCTTCTCATCCCCGCGACATTGCTGTACACGGAGGTTTGCGGTGTGAAGACACGGGTGGATACCGGTCTTTTCCACGACCTCGACACCTCAGTGTGGAGGTCGGGAAAGAACGGTAATGCCCGACGTGGAGGCTGAGCAGACCTGGATGGCAAGAAGCTTTCATCAAGTTTGCTTCTCACCGCCTGCTCATGCTTCTCGGCCAGTCAATGTTCAACTTAGCAACAGCACGAGAGAGCACCTCCATGAGCTCCTCGCTGGCGGGAGTCTGAAGTGGCGGATCTTCAGACTCCCCCGTGGCCACACTAACCACGTCTAATTCCTCAGAACTAGACGCCATTAATGTGACCGTGTCACCCGGAGCGGAAGAAACCGCAAAGCGTGCTTCCTGCCTCCGAATAGACACACTGCCGGATGCACCGGATGAAGGCAGAGATAAGGCGTAGCCCGTCTCTAACCCCTCCGATACATCCATTTGCGAACCCCAGGACATAAGGCGCCGCCCTGTCTCGGCAGAAGCGGGACCCGAGCCCTGGGGAGCGCGAACCGAGCCACTCTCCTCGAAGAGGGCTCGGCGGGAGCGCAGCGTCTTCAGTGGGAGCTGAAGACAATACTTGCAAGCAGTTCCCTCGAGAGCTGCTTGGGCATGCTGCACTCCCATGCAAACAACACACAGTTCATGCGCGTCCCCGTCCGGGATGAATCGCGGACAAGGGTGCACGCACTTCCTGAAAAGCTCACTCGCCATTTCAAACACAGTAGATAGACAACAATAGAGTACAGACCACACGATGAGTGCTTGCTGAAGACACAGAAGCTGAATGACAGTGTTTTCGGGCTGGCTTTATGTTTCCTGGTCGGTGACGTCATCACTACGTTCCGTCTCCTGATTGGACAGATTGCACGCGTGCTTCAGACGACATCACGCGGAGGCGTTCCCATAGCGTTTTTACGCAGCGCGAGTTCCCTTGAAAGGGAACTGAAGACAAAGAATGTGACACAGAAAACAAACACAGAACCCTGACACAAAGCTCATACAATCTTACACATAATATGATTTATAATATGATTTATTTTTTACATTGAATTTGACTGGATCGATAACTACAATATTTAATGTAAATATTTTTAAATAAGGCCAGTTTTCAATTGTATATGCATAACATATCACAACATGCAATGAGTATTATTTTACATTACATAGGCCTTTTTTTTTTGTCAATGAAAACTTTTTCGCCATGCTGCATAATGGTTGAATTGATAATAGTATAACACTTATTTTGCTCAAAATTATATAATCACAACGATTGTTCTCATTTGAGAAGTTTATATTTACATTTCATTAGAATTATTGCACTTCCATAAGCACAAATCTAGAAAATGTCAATGTCATATGCATAGTTTATGTTCATGGCCTTCTGAAGTGAAGCGATGCGTTTGTGTAAAAAAAATCCATATTTAACAAGTTATGAAGTAAAATATCTAGTTTTCGCCACACCGGCCTGCGTATATTTAACTTATGAAAAAAGTGTAAAACTCTCGCAGTTCAAAAAGTTTCCGCTACGTCCTACGCCTTCCCTATTCAACTCACGGAAAAAGCTTAACTGATGCAACACCAGATGTGTTTTTTAGTAGAATAGTAGAATTACGTATTTTAGTAGAATACTGAAGGCGATCTGGCGGAAGCTAGATATTTACTTCCTAACTTATTAAATATAGATTTTTTTTTTACATTAACGTATATCGCTTCGCTCCAGAAGGCCTTTGTTAACACCCCAGAGCCATGTGGAATACGTTTCTGATGGATGGATGTGAATGGAGACACTTTCTTCGATATGTCATAAGTGTTTTGAAACTTCAATAGTTCACGTGACTTTGGCAATTT
The DNA here is from genome assembly GCF_018812025.1 of Megalobrama amblycephala. Classification (NCBI taxonomy): domain Eukaryota; kingdom Metazoa; phylum Chordata; class Actinopteri; order Cypriniformes; family Xenocyprididae; genus Megalobrama; species Megalobrama amblycephala. Next base: position 4,060,584 of record NC_063058.1, read on the forward strand.
GATACGCACTCCAAGCCACTGATTCGAAACAAATGATTCATAAAACTTTGAAGCTTTGTGAAGCAGTTTTAAAATCACCCATCACCAGATATTGTTGAAAAGTATTCTGGGCACTTCATAATATTAAAGTTGAATCACTGTAGTCACATGAACTGTTTTAAATATGTTTTTAGTAGCTGTCATGATCACCAGTTGGAGTGCCCTGGTTAGCCACCAGAGGGCACTCCACCCCAGAGAATTGCCTCACCTCTTCATACTTAATTTCCCATAATCCACTTCCCAGACTCATTATCCCTTCATTGCACCCAGCTGTCTTAAACTTTGTCATTAGTGTCTGTCTATTTATACTGAGTTTGTTTCTGCCTTTGTTTGTCAAGTATTAATCTATGTTTACGTGCACCTCAGTATTCCTGCTTCTCTGTTTTGGTTTCTTGTTTCGGTTATGGACTGTTTATGTGGATTTTTTGACCTTTGCCTGGATGGAATATGATTCTGGATTGTCCTGTTAAAACTGCAACTGGTGAGCCCGCTGCAGTGCCCGCAGAGGAGGTAAGCACAGAGCCACCGCCTCACCCACGTAAGAGGAGGAAGAAGGCTTCCTCCATCCCTCAAGGCCCGGAGGCCTTCCCAGAGCCCACTGTAGGTCCGGAGGCCTTCTCAGAGCCGGCTGTAGGTCCGGAGGCCACCCCAGAGGCCGTTCTTGCGCATCCCAAGCGCCTTGCCCTGCCGCCGCCTCCCAAGCGCCTTGCCCTGTCAGCGCCATCCATGCTACAAGCTCCACCACCAGACCTGCTGGATCAGTTCCTCCAGCACCACCCTGGCACTCATCCAGGACTCCAGAACTGCTGGAGCCCGCCTGGTCCATTCCTCCAGCTCCGCCCCCAGCCAGGACTGGCCCACCTGTTCCTCCTCCAGTCCACCTCCTTCCGGAGAGTTTTGTTTGTTTTGTCTTTTTTTTTGGACCGTCTGGTATCCGCTCCGTAGACAGGGGGTACTGTCATGATCACCAGTTGGAGTGCCCTGGTTAGCCACCAGAGGGCACTCCACCCCGGACAATTGCCTCACCTCTTCAGACTTCATTTTCCATAACCCACTTCATGGACTCATTATCCCTTCATTGCACCCAGCTGTCTTGAGTTTTGTCATTAGTGTCTGTCTATTTATACTGAGTTTGTTTCTGCCTTTATATGTCAAGTGTTAATCCATGTTTACATGCACCTCAGTATTCCTGCTTCTGTTTTGGTTTCTTTTTTCATGTATGGACTGTTTGTGTTTGTGTTTGTTTTTTTTGTTTTTTTTTTTTGTTTGTTTTTTTTAAACCTTTGCCTGAATTATGATTCTGGATTGTTCTATTAAAACTGCAACTGGATCTTACCTTCTTGCCTTCCGTGACAGTAGCTTTCTGGACATTGAAAAAGGGAGTGTTATTGCTGTCAGTAGAGGCCTCACTGAGTCATCGGATTTTATAAAAAATATCTTAATTTGTTCTGAAGATAAACAAAGGTCTTATTAGTGTAGAATGACATGAGGGTGAGTAATGACAGAATTTTCATTTTTGGGTGAACTAACCCTTTAAGATTTATGCAAACTTGATTTGTGTAAATTAAATTATTTTGTCTTGTGGACTGTATGTAAACACAATGCTACTGTGAAACAGCTTATTCAGGACAGTATACAAAATAAGATGCAATTTTTATGTTTCTCTTATGTTAAGATTTAAGATCTAAGATTTTGCATATTCTGCAAGGGGATGTAAACTTATGAGCAGAAATTTATAAGAGCATAGGGGGTGATTTTGGACACAGCCTGACTTTCCAATGCTTTATGTCTCTTAGGGTGCCATTTAGGACACACCATAGAAACTTTTAAAACCAATTGATTCAATAGTATACTATCAAGACATTGATTCCAGTGCTAAGAGTTATTGTGGACAAACTGATTCAATGATTCAGATTTCCCTGCACTACATTTGAGATTGAGAGAGTGGATCAATATCTCTGTATGGTACAATATAGTGTGCTATTTCGAATTTAGCCAATAATTGATTTCCACTGCTTTTGGTAATATATGCAGATTTTCCTGTTTAATATGGAATATCTTTTATTTCATAAATCATGTTATAGGATCTAGTTCAAAATATGATCGTGTTATTGTGTGTTGTTCTACATCATGTCTTTGTACACTGCTTTTGCTTAGCACATAGCCTATCCATATGCACATTTTGATACATGACTACTTTTAATAGGCTTTTTAGTGTATTTTATCTCCAAATGAAATATTAATACCAGTAGTAGTAAGTCTGTGTACCAACATAATGGCATTAGGTAAAAGGATTTTTTAATAGGGCTAAATTAATAAAGTACTGTACCTTTAAGAGCGGAAACAGCTCCTGTTCTCTCCTCCACCCTCTGCTCTGTTCAATGACGCTTTACAACATCGCTTTCACCGATCAAGTCACGAATGAAAGAACGAATCATTTACAGGTAAAAAGTCATATGTTTTATATGAGGATGTGCATTTATTTGCTTTTAATGATTAGATTTGTCGTTAATACGAAAGAGAGCGGGGCAGTTTCTCACCTGTCTTCGTGACGATGCTTAAACACCTTGTGGCTGAAAACAGACAGCTGTCACAGTATAGTTCAATCAAACAATAACAGCGCTAAATAATATTGCCGGCTCTTATATATGAGCTTATTTCAGCTTTTTAAAATATAGCTGCTATCTCAAATGCATGTTGAGTTTAATTATTCATGCTGCGTTTCACGGAGAAAGGTGGTGCATCAACATTTAGCCTGTATTTCTTAAAAATACAGTATTAAAGTGAGTTATAGATTGACTGTACAATAGAGATTTTCAGATTAGGATGACAGAAATGACGTCATCCAGGGCTCGCTCCAGCAGTGGATCTGGAGAGGCAGCGGATGTGATGTGAACGGGAATCACCATCTGCACCATGAATGTGTAGATTGTCAACAAAAAAAGAGGTTTATATTAAGCATTAAATACTATTGAACGTTTATGCATTATAAATTAGTATTTCAGTTCAGACTAGGAATTTCTGTGCCAAATGGCTGCATTTTTTGTAACCTCTTTAAGGTAGAGCCACTAATAGGGCCTGTTATATACATATGACCAAAGTCCTCTATGGTTTTGAGCCCCTGGGAGAGGAAGCGCACCCATTAAAATTACGTACCATGAATTGTAGTGATGATTGCTGTCTGTAAATGATGCACATAATTTTATAACATGATAAATGCATGTTAAATAGGCTAATTGAGTGGTTTCTGGTTTTTCTATATTATATTATAGAGCACTCTGCTGTGTACCATCATAGTAGACTTGGATGTAAAAGCAGCTTTACAGGGAGTGAATGTCAACATTACAATTTAGAGTAATCTGTTGGCTGCGTCAAAATTATGTAATTTCAGAAATGTATTTATAATCACGCAGTTAGCTAACAATGTAATAATTTAGGCAATTTAATTTACAGTCACTGTTAGCAAATGAATTTAAGGTATAAACAATAAGCTAATTGAAGTAAATATATAAGTAATTGCACAATATGTATGGTGTTAATAATTTTAACAATATAAGAATTAAAAAAAGGTCTTCTTATTTTAGTACAGTGATTGTTTGCAGTTTGCACCTTTTGTAATAGTTGTGTCCCTCAATTTTCCTCAGTGTGGAAAGATGGATCTTAGAGTTCACTCTTGGAAAGGGTTCAAATATGCAGAAGATGCTAGAAAACCAAAAAAAGCGCAATATATAGAGGATTTTTCAAATGAACAGAGGGCAGTTTAACTGCTCAGGAAAAACAAGTGACTGGTGAACAACCCTCACAAAAACATAATTGATCAACTAAGTAACAATTGCGCAGTATTAAGATTTAAGGGTATGTAAACTTTTGAAGTGGTTCATTTGTGTAAATTCAGTTATTTTGTCTTGTGGACTCAACATCTGTTAATGTAAAACAGCTTATTCAGGACAGTACAAAAATAAAAAATAAGATGCAATTTTTAAAATCCCTATTTTGTTAAGATTATTAACATCATGCATATTCTACAAGGGGTATGTAAATTTATGAGTAAAACTGTAGCTGAATTCAGTTTTTCAATTGTTAATCTACAACCACATTAAATCACAATGAAATCAAAATTGACCGTTCTTATTTTTTATGGAATATTGCACTATTTATTATAAATGATTTAATTAGTTTGATCATGCACATCATTATTTTTTATTTTTTTTAAATGTATTTGCCTCCTTGTAGTCTTTAATCAAAAGAACTTCCCCTCCCTCTTGCAATGATATTTCTTCTCTGATGGTGTGTCTACTGTCCTGAGGATGGGACAATAGCCTCTGCCCTCCAGCAACCTGTCACTCACATGAGATCACTGCAATAGCAAACCACAACGATCCAATCAATTCCAATTGACAAAATCAAGTCCCGTCCCACATTTCTTTATGTTCAAAAAGAATATAAAAGACAATAACAACTTCTGTTTCATGCCAACATTTACATTAGCCATACATTCAGTCAATACATATATCTGATACATAGATCTACATATCACTACAAAGGGATTAAACCCATCACTAGACAGGCCTATAGAATGAATATATAAAATAGATTGAAATGTATCAAATGTTAGATAAAATCACAATAAGGACATTTTTGTCCCCACACATTAAATAATATATTTAAATATATGTAATATTTAAATATATCTTAAATGTATTTAAATATAATTTTGCTCTAAACACACATTTATTTCTGACTTTGGCTTTCAGTATATTACAAATTTTATTTTATTTTCTGTTTATTTGTATTTCAGGTTTGTAGGGCCTGTTTGACTCTGAAAACCATGGACAAAGTGTGACATTGGTGTATTTCATATCATCTCTTTTCCCAACTCTTCATTCTCTATCAAGATGGCATCATGTGTTTCCGGCTGCTCTTCAGTGATGAGGTTCTGTCAGAAGCTGAACAGGCTAAAGACGTTGGAGGATGATGTGATGGCAACATCACTGAAACGTTGTCTGTCCACAGTGGACCTCGCTCTGCTTGGAGTAGGTGGAATGGTGGGATCAGGCCTATATGTTCTCACAGGAACTGTTGCTAAAGACACCGCAGGACCAGCTGTCGTGGTGTCGTTCATCATAGCAGGAGTTGCATCTCTCATGGCAGCACTGTGCTATGCTGAGTTTGGTGCCTCGTGTACCAAAGACAGGCTCCGCCTACATGTTTACTTATGTCTCCTGTTGGGAGAAATCTGGGCTTTCCTGATTGGTTGGAATGTAATTTTGGAGTATATGATTAGGCGGGGCAGCAGTAGCTCGTGCGTGGAGTGGCTATCTGGACTCTATTTTCAATCACCGCATCCAGAACTTCACTGAAAGTCATGTGATGCGTTGGGACGTGCCCTTCCTTACTCATTACCCAGACCTCTTAGCAGCTTCCATCCTCCTAGTGGCTTCATTTTTCATCTCATTTGGTGTTCGTGTCTCATCTTGGCTCAACCACATCTTTTCGGCCATCAGTATGGTAGTCATTGCCTTTATCTTGGTGTTTGGCTTCGCACTGGCTGATCCAGTCAACTGGAGCGCTCAGGAGGGAGGCTTTGCCCCATTTGGATTTTCAGGTATTATGGCAGGAACTGCAACATGCTTCTATGCCTTTGTTGGCTTTGATGTGATAGCAGCTTCCAGTGAAGAGGCCAGTAATCCTCAGAAGGCTGTTCCTGCGGCGACTGCCATATCACTGGGCCTGGCGGCCACAGCCTACGTCCTGGTCTCCACAGTTCTTACGTTGATGGTTCCATGGCATACGCTCGACCCAAACTCAGCTCTGTCAGATGCGTTCTTCAGACGGGGATATAGCTGGGCTGGGTTCATTGTGGCTGTGGGCTCCATCTGTGGTGAGTATGAGTTGGTGGTTGCCGTATAGGTTTTCGATGGCCAGTGTTAATATATAGAGAGCAGGGTGGATGAACCACTTATTCATGAAATATTCATTCGCAAAAAAAAAAAAAAATTCATTCATTCATTAATTTGCAAAAAAAAAAAAAATTGGTATTAGTGGCCAATAATATAAGCAAATTATTCAGTCACATGTCTTGTTGAAGCAATATCACATCACTTTTTTGATGCGCTTTTAGGAATCTACACAGCAAAATCTCCAGAGTTACATCAACTCTGCTCAGAGTACATATGGCCCCTCTCTAGTGTTAAAATAACACCGAAGCAGAATTAAAATAAATGAGAAAACTACGCTATAAATTAAGTAATGATTGCACATTAGTGATGAACACCTGCTGTTAACAAGCATAATCACTGAAAAAAAGAGAAACACAAGAACTACAACTGACTTCAGTTACAGCCAAAAATAATTGCTTAATTATCTCATTAACTTTAACTCTGGTTCAGTGTTACTTTAACACTATTTAGAAAGGGACCATATGTACTCTGAGCAGAGTTGATTTAACACTGGGCATTTTACAGTGTATTCAATAAATTTCCAGGATGGATATATACAGTATATAAAATTTATATACTTAATATAATAAAATAATAAATAAATAAATAGATAGATAGATAGATGGATAGATGGATTGATTGATTGATTGATTGATTATTGTTATACCTTGATGAATAGAAAGTTCAAAAGAACAGCATTTACTTGAATTAGAAATTTTTGGTAACATTATAAAGATCATACAGCAACTTTTGATTAATGCATCCTAGGTATATAGAAGTGTGTGTGTGTGTGTGTGTATATATATATATATATATATTATTGTTATTCTTGCACACCAAATAAGCATATTAGAATATTAGATTTCATGAGGGTCATGTGACACTAATGATGCTGAAAAATTCAGCTTTGCAGTCAATGTACAGCCTTGCAGTTTAAAATATATTGACATAGAAAGTTATTTTAAATTGTCATAAAATTTCACAATATTACTGTTTTTGCTGTATTTTTATTAAATAAATGCAGCCATGGTGAGCATAAGAGCCTTTCAGAAACATAAAAAAGCATTTCTGACCCCAAACTTTTGAACGTTAGTGTGTGTACAGATCCATACTGATGTTCATATGGTCACTTTGACATGTAAAATATATTTATTATATATTATATATTGTATTTATTTAAGGTTCTTTTATTTAAGATATTGTTTTTTTGGAAGACATGACTGAACTTTATACATATCAGTCTCTATAACTGTTATGTTGATATAGATAAAGAAGTATTGTTAGATTATTAAAAAGAAGACTATGGAGTTTATACTGTTTCCTATTTTGTCTAATTAAAACCGTCTAATCTCTCTCATCTAGCCATGAACACTGTGTTGCTCAGCAACCTCTTCTCTCTCCCGCGGATTGTGTATGCCATGGCGGAGGATGGCCTCTTCTTCTCTGTCTTTTCTCGTGTCAACCCTGTAACCAAAGTCCCAGTGATCGCCATTCTTGTCTTTGGCAGCCTTATGGCATTTCTTGCCCTCATCTTTGATCTAGAAGCACTAGTCCAGTTCCTCTCTATTGGCACTCTGCTTGCTTACACGTTTGTAGCGGCCAGCATCATAGTGCTCCGCTTTCAATCGGATAAAAGTACTGGGAGCTCAGGAGGAGGTGGAATCAAGACAGATGCTTCATCCACACCTTCACTGAACCAGTCAGGGCAGCAGGTGGATCCATCTGTGGCAGTGAATGAGACCCAGACCTTTGCACAGGACAGCGGAGAGCCGAAGGAGTATGAATCTTTCTCTGATAAACTTCAGCTGGTGGAGAGGCAGAAGGCGGTGAAGGAGAGACGTGCTGCTGGAACACTGAAGGCTTGTTGGGAACCGTATTTGGGTCGTATACTGGGGGACTGTGAGCCAGGGGAGGTGGTGGCGTTCTCTGTGCTGGCTCTGATGGTCAGTGCAGTCTCTCTTTGTGCTGTGTTGGTGTTTGGGAATAACCAGCTTCATCTGCCTGTCTGGAGTTTCACTCTGCTTCTGGTCATCTTCAGTCTGGTCTTCCTGCTCAGTCTGGCTCTCATCTGGGTCCATGAACAGCAGCCCAATCACAAGACTTTCAGGTGAGTAACTATTAGGTAATGAGTTAGACACTAGACAAAACCACAGAATACCAGATAGTTAAAGGGTTAGCAAAAAAAGCAAATTCTGTCATCAATTTACTCACTGTCATGTCATTCAGAAACCATACAATTTCTGTTCATCTTTAGAACATAAATAAACGTAAATTTTTTAATAATTTAAAATTTCTGTCCCTTCCATTTGAAGTGTATTCTCCCAAAACTGATGTTCAACAAGTTCATAAAGAGATCGTAAAAGAAATCCAAATTAATTTAATTTAGGATTTTATTAACATATTGATCAGTGAAAATATTCACATATTGATCAGTGAACATTCTCAGAGCACTCTTTTTATGAACATTTTGAACCAAGGTTTGGTTGATTAGATTTTTCATGGAAGGACAGAAATCTCTATAAGATAAATAAAAAAATATTTATTTAAAAGATGAAAGTCTTATGGGTTTGGAACAACATGAGGGTGATAGATGACAGAATTTTATTGTTGGTTGAACTTTACACTTTAATAAATGGAAATGAATGTATGGTACACGTAATTAGTTGAATTTCATTTATTATTGAAGCACGTGTGTTTTTATCTTACACACATATTTGTCTAATATTCGTCCTGTGCAAGCCTACATAATGAAATGTTACAATTGCTTATACTGTACAGTTGTGATCATAAGTTTATTTACACCTTGCAGTATCTGCAAAATGTTAACTAACTGATCTTTTAAACTTGAATGTGTAATGAATGACAACTGATAAATACTAAGAGCATTTGGGAGTAAACTGAGGATACTGATATCTGATATAAAATCATGAAAAAATTGTTTCAGTCTAGAGATGTAAATAGATTTTAGCATTGTTTGTTTAATGTAAATTAGATAATTTCAAAATGAGTTTGGTTTAGGAGGAATTGGCAGCAACAAACCAAACAAACACACAAACTTTTAAACTCCCTTTATTAAAAAACATATAAGTAAAGAAGAAAAAAAAAAAAATGCCAGTATACCAGGAACCACATGATAATCAGTTCATGTAAGATGTATGTAAAATAATCACTGAATAGATTTCTTGAACCAGTTGATTTAAACACAGATATTGAGATTCATAGAAATAAGTCACTAGTATGTGTTTCATCATTCAGGTTCCTCTGGTGCCATTTGTTCCTGGCTTCAGCATCCTCCTGAATGTATTTCTCATGTTGAAGTTAAGTCCGCTCACCTGGATCCGTTTCACCATATGGCTCGCAGCAGGTACCAGTTCATCCATTTCACTTCTACTTCACCACTGTATTGTGAATTACATAAACATAAATTTAGTAAAAAAAAAGTAAAAAAAAGTAAAGCAGCAAAGGAGACATAAACTTTATGAACTGACCGACTCAGTACAGTACAGCATTATCTTATTAAAGAAAATTACTGAAAACAATAAATGTATCTCTGTCTTATAGTGATAGTACACCCAAAAATAAATATCTACCCTCATATTGTTCCATTCTGTAAGTCTTTATTTCTTGTGTAAAACACAAAAGGGATGTTAAGCTGAATGTTTAACCTACTTTTTTCTTATCATTAAAGAGAATGGCAGCCATTACAAGCTGTGTTTCCATTACAGATTTACACAAAACATTTTCGATATTTTCTAAATGTCGATAAAAACTATTGCGAAATGACGGCATTTCCATTAACCAATGTTATGAGACTAAACTAATTTTTTCCTTTAGCATAATTATTCAAAAATTATGGCAATGAATGTTGGTAGGTGTACGTATATCCCAGCCATTGCACTAGCCATTATTTTTAATGGAGATGTATAGGTGTGATGTCCAAGCATTAATGGCAAGGAAAGCCCTTTATACTTCGGAGCAGCCACGTATGATGTGTTTCTGGGTGTTTCTCTATCCTATCTGCTTCAAGGACTTGATACATTGTGGCATTTCTTTGCTGTTTAGAATCCAGTATTCCTGTAATTCTTTTTTCTTTTATGAGTTTAATAAAGAACTCTGTCTCGTCTTCTGTTCAAACATACCACATCATCTTTAAAGAATGATTGACTTTAACATACGCCAGATGACCTGTAAATGCGAAAAAAAAGAAACTGTTTCCATTGCAGTTTTGCTAAATTTCTTTTTTTAAATTGCCTGAAAAACCACCTCCGATGAGCGAAAAAAAAAAAACATTTTTAAGATATATAGGAATTTTTGTAAAATATTTGACGTGTTTCCATTGGGCGTATTTTTAATTCACTATTTTCAATTTGCACAATTTGAAGGGAGGTGTAAACGCGACTACTGTCAAGCTCCAAAAAGACAAAAAAGTACTCTTAAAGTTTTTTAAACCCATCCAGTAGCTTTGTGCATGGAACATTCTGAATTGTAAATTGTTAGTCACAGATTTGGTAAGATGTAGAAAGAATTTTCATTTTTTGAGTGAACTGTCCCTTTAAATTATTTTCACACTGACATTTTGTTTGGAAATTGCTTGTAGCTAATAGCCTCGAGTTCAAACTATTAAATGTACTGTTACCCTGACAGGTGAATATAAAGACCATTATAATTAAATTTTAATTTCAATATTTTTACAACAAGTTATAAATTGAAAATGACATGTCTATAGATTGTTTAGACTTGTTTTCTTAGCTTTTTTTAGTCAAAGCTTATAGCTAAATGGTGGATGCTTCGCCATGTGCAAGCTCTTAAAGAGACAAGGCAGCTATTGTCTTTAGTGTCTCAGCATTAAAGGGATAGTTTACCCAAAAATGAAAATTCTGTCATCATTTACTCACCCTCAAGTTGTTCCAAATCTGTATTATTTTCTTTGTTCTGTTGAACACAATGGAAGATATTTTGAAGAATGTGTTAAACTGAACAGTTTTGGGACACCATTGACTTCCATAGTAGTTTTTTCCTACTATGGAAGTCAATGGTGCCCAAAGCGTCCTGGTTACAAACTTTTTTCAAAATATCTTCCTTTGTGTTCAACAGAACAAAGAAAATTATACAGATTTGGAACAACTTGAGGGTGAGTAAATGACGACAGAATTTTCATTTTTGGGTGAACTATCCCTTTAATTGGCTATGGACTCATCTGTGGGAAAAGAATAACATGATTATCTTCAGCTCCTGTCAGCACTGCTACAAACCATTTAAACAGTTAAACCAGCAGAGTCACATAATCAAATTTGTCCTCTTCCTCTGTCACAGGTCTTCTGGTGTATTTCGGGTATGGCGTCTGGCACAGTAAGGAAGGTTTACGGGAAAAGCAGGGGCAGGAAGTGGCAGCGCGATACGTGGTCCTTCCCAGCGGCAGCCTGGTGGAGACAGTCCAGAACGTCCAGCCTGAAGGACACACTCACAACACACACACACCAACCCTCGACAATCCACCTGCCAGCAGGTGATCTGATCATGCTGAGGTGTGTTTACAGTACACCTGCATGCCTGCCTGCTCTATTACTCTTGCTTTCTTTCTCTTATGTTTCACTTCCATTTACTACTGCTGTCACCATGTTCAAGATAAACCAAACTGTTCATCACGGATTAAAGGAATGTTTGGGTTTGATACAAGTAAAGCCCAGCATTTGTGGCATAATGTTTATTTCCATAAAAAAATAAACTCATTTCAACTTATACCTCTTTTTTTAATGCAGAGTGGGACTTTAATGTTTGCAGATTGGCCTCATTCACTTCCTTTGTAAGCGTCTCACTGTAACTCAGATATTTGCTTATTTTTTTAGGAAGGACAAATGTAAAAACATGTAGTAATCAACATTATGCCACAAAGACTGTGAGAAAAAACTTGTACTGAACATGAAATATTTCTTCTAAAGTCAGTAAGTCATTGTATTTTATGTATTCAACTTCCTTTGTTCGGCATCATAAACATAACTGTGGGCCATTTACTTTCTTTCTTATGTAACATATCCACTGTTAAGCTACTTTAGCAATTATGCTGGCTTGTATGTAAATTATATATGGGAATAAGTGAAGTGCACCATAATTCTCTGGCCCAACCGGATTCAGTATCTCCATTGTCTTTTATGGTGTTTACATAGAGCCTGAGTAGATCCGCTTTGCTGCTCTTTGAAAGCTGAAACCTTTAAGACAGGCTGCTGTTTATCATTCAAACACTGATGGAAGTTGGTGCTTGAGCATATTCAGAGGAAACATTTTTATTTGTGTAGTCCAAACACTGAAACACACAGTATGATGGTACGTTAATTTATAATGCAAGTAGTCTGTGGTTGTTGAAAGATAATTTGGAATATAGTTACTGGCAGATACCTGATATTTTTATGGTTTCTGCAGATCTGTGGGAATCACTGACAATCACTGGTTGTTAGACAGAATATATAGGGTCTGTTTAAAGGTCTCTGAGTGTCTCAGCAAATGCTGTAATGGGATCATGTGGAATCTACTCAAATCTATCTCCCTTCCCCCGTCATATCCTCCCCCCACACACACATACTCTGACAGCCATAATTTTAATTTAACAGAAGGCAGGAATCATTAAGGGATCACATGAATCTACTCAAACATTACCTATTTTTACACATAAATTGTCTTTTGTGTGTCTGGGTCACAAACACACTCTTTAAACACACACTAACCTCAGTGTCCCTGATTCCAACACTTCTCTCTGTTTTGTTTTCCATCGCTTTTCTGCACCATCATGAATATTTATTTTTATAATACGGTATAACTGTATAGTTATTTATTTTTCAGTGTAACCCAACCAAAATCATGTTTTAATAATGTTCACTATTCATGATGTTAAAGTGAATTAAGTATTTCTGTTTTTCATATGTTTGTTTGATAACCTTTTGAAACCTTAAGCTGCTCTTGAGTAATCGTGTTTCATTTGTGTCCACTGACACTCCTCACTTGCCTTACCTTTGCAAACACACTTACCCTAACATTTACTAATCCTTATTCCCACACTCAGATTTGCACATCTCATGTGGCGTCGACACACACACACACACACACACCAAACTCCCCTTATTCTCACACACACTCACACAGTGTGGCGTGACAGAGCTGGGACATTTACTTGGCATTGGTACCTTGGAACTGACTGGTTGTTTTAGCATTTGGGTCAGTGACACACATTTTTTTTTTTTTATTGTCCAAATCTATTAATTTATTAAATATATATGAAAAAAAAATACATTTCATACATGCAATTACTTGAATACACCTCTTTTATGATAAATATGTTTCTAATATAAATAATAATAACAAAAAAATGACAGGGTGATACAACTCCTGATTTCAGAATGAAGAAAAAACTTATTAAAAGGATGAAGTTCTTGAAAATAAATAAATTTATCTTTTATTTTATTCTTAGAAAAAATACTATAAATATTTGAAAAACTATTTGAGAAGAGATCATTTCCAAAAACATGACACACGCATTTAAGGGTGTGTTAACACTTTTTGAAAAGAAAATGACACATTTAGTCCTGGTTTCGCTGTCATTTTTGACACCAAGCCTAATGACACAAAAGAAGAGGCATAAGGATAAGGTCACAACCTGATTGGACAGCTTTTCTGATGTATATTCTGTGACAGAACTTGCCAAACATCCAAAACAATGCTGTGTGCTAAATGCGCTTGTTGTATGTGTGTACATATGGTGGCATTTTTCCCAGCTGAGAACTCATAAAGAGCTTATAAAATGTGTAAAGGAGTCAAAACAGCAGCATAAATTCCTCCATTGCACACAAATGAAGATCTGCTGCAGAGGAAGACGTGGTTTTGATGCCTGTACTAAACTCTAATGGGCAACATAGCTCTTATGATGAGAGAAATCAAGTATGCTTGAGCATTCTATACTTTATAGGGTCACACCTTGTGACATCACATCTTGTTTTTAGTTTGTTTATCTTTGGTCTGTGTTGTTGTGTTCATATTTAAGTCTAACCACACCAGACTTTGTTTGGAAGTAGACCCAGACCCTCTGAAAATGTGGGTCTCGGTCCGCTTGTTTGGTGCGCACTAGGGTTCAGATGTCAGCGTTTACACTTAATCAAATAAACCACACTAAGCATGTAATCGCACCAGAGTTCATTTTAATCAAACCAAACCTGCCAAGTGTGAACAAACTCTTAAACATTTAGTCATTGAGCAAGCTTCATGATTTTATGTTTCATGATTGACCTTATTAGAATAGAAGAAGAATAGAATACTCAAAATTATATTGGCAAACACATACACACAGTGTTGAGAATTACTGGCCCCCTGATCACCAGTGTGCCCTTCAGATCACTTTACCTTGAGTTTCTCAAAGTGGACTGTCCGTTTTAGTTGGGATGCATTATAAATGTTTAGCAACTTACAACTTAAATGACTAATAATAAATTATACTTCACGTTAACACTATATTATTGAGAAACAAGCACAGAACGGACCCTTTCCTCGGTACAAGCATAGAAGAGTGTATTTTATACATATATAGATACTGGCTGGACAGCAGATTTTAAAAAATATTCCATACAAAAGCAAGTAAGGGATATTCCACTTCACAAGCCCCTGTAATCTCCCTCACCCCCTAGATTTACAGCGTTCCCTTCCTCACAGATTGACCCAGATTATCCCTGTAGAGAGAGTCAGTGCAGCTGCAGATTATTGTACAGCGCTACACACATTCAACAAAAAACATGATGTGTCATTCTACTTCCTGCTGTTTCTGTTTAATCATGCACACTCCTAATTCTTCCTCTCTGAAATAAAGAATGTGACTGCTCCATCTCGGTATACCAAAATGTCATTATATATTCCTGTTTATGTCCTTCATACCATTTTTATCAATCACATGATTAGGGTAAAAGCCCAACACATCACATTGTGGCTGCCCATCCACTGCTTTAGATAGAATATTGATATAAATTACTCCCTTTACTGAGCGCACTTGCTCTGGTGTTTGTTCAGACGCTTCTAATGGAGGTTTATATTCCAAGTCTGCTTTCTACTTTTGTTCAACAGCTGTCTTGAAATTGTATCTAAAACTGTCTGCCAGTCCACTCTGCTGTATAATCCACTTCATGTCTTTCTGGCAGCCAAACATAGTTGCTTAATGAGGATGTTGAAGACTAGATGAAGGCACAAATCCCAGTTAACAAGTAAATATTATATCTGTATGTTTGTATAGCACATGTAACCAATGGCCTTAATGATTCAGATACTGAAGCATTCCCAAAGTTTTACATACAGCTACTGTAGACTTGTAATTTTACACTTGTATAGACTGTAATTTTGTGGAATTTAAGATTATTGAATCAAAGATGAAAATGATTATAAAGCTGGGATCTTGTTTTAAAGAAATTTTGGAGCACTGTTTTTGTCTTAACCTCTTTCTACACATTTTCCTGTAAACCAGCTTGGTTTGTTTATGCCCTTCTCACTTGCACTCTCATCTCTTATTATGAAATTTCCTCTTTGTTGTGTCATGAGCATATACCTCTGTCTTTGTAACATTCTGTTATAGTGATGAATAAATGTTTTGAAGCATCATATGGTTCTGTTATTCATATAATTTGTGGGGTATTCTTTTATATTTATTTTTGTGGAATTATTATTATAGTTAATATTAAGTCACAAAAAGTATAGTATAAATTTTCTTTTAAATAATCCATGGTAAAAAGGTTAACAACAGGAATGACAAATAAATATATCTGACAGGAATGGATTATTAGGTTAAGCTAAACTTGTAAGAAGTCACATGGGAATTTTTTCCAATTACCAGTTTAACCTAGACGACCCTGGCTTAAATAGGTGTACATAGATAATTGGAGCATTAACTTTTGCTATGTGTTTGTCAAATGCTACATGAATGATGCAGCTTGACAACCAGAATCTACCCAGACTCCATAATATGACCCCCATCATGTTTAGCTGCACATGAGAATCCCATCAGTGCCACAGAACAAAACACTGGGGTTAAATTTCGCTTATACATGCTGAGTTTGTCAGTCCTATAAACACAATATTTTTCCATAGTAATGTGCAATACAGTGTTTACCTTGAGTTTACCACAGGCACCAACACAGGAAACAGTGTGACAGAAAACATTGTGTGTGCAGTTGATTCAATATTACATACAGCACTGATAGACTGATGGATCTCTGTAGTGAAAAGATGAGGTTTCACTCAAACCTGAGGGTTACCATGACAACAACATACTGAGGCCTTTGTCAGTAATACATTCACATCTGTTCAGTTGTCAAGGTTAAAATTATCTTAGTTCACAACATTAACTAATGTTAACAGATCTTAATGTATTATTGAAGGTTGAGATTAACATTAACAACGAAAAATAAATGCTTTAGAAGTACTGTTCATTGTTAGTTCATGTTAACTAATAGTTAACAAATGAGACTAAAATGGAAAGTGTTACTAATTTATGAATATGTAAAAGATAAAAATTACAATAACCACAACAGATTATAATATTCTGGGTGTTGACAGCCCAGACTCTCTGTTGTCACTTATTATTTAGCTGTTTCGACGTTCTCCTGTGTTACAACTGTCTCTGATCAAGTCAAATTTACATTCTACTGGCATATGCAATAAACATACACCATACACAAACAGGGGAAAAAACAAATCTAAAGGAAATACATAATAATGGACATTAATGAGCAAGAAACAGCTGTAGAAATGATAAAAGTTGTATCGTTCTTGAAGTAATATTCTGAATGCATGTTGCCAAGTCAATGGAAGGATGATTGATTAAAGGTGCCCTCGAATGAAAAATTTAATTTATCTCGGCATAGTCAAATAACAAGAGTTCAGTACATGGAAATGACATACAGTGAGTCTCAAACTCCATTGTTTCCTCCTTCTTATATAAATCTCATTTGTTTAAAATCTCAACATAACACCGACTGTTACGTAACAGTCGGGGTGTACGCCCCCAATATTTGCATATGCCAGCCCATGTTCCCAACATTATGAAAGGCATTAGACAAGGGCAGCCAGTAACGTCTAGATCTGCACAGGTGAATCAACAGACTAGGTAAGCAAGCAAGAACAATAGCGAAAAATGGCAGATGGAGCAATAAAAACTGACATGATCCATGATATCATGATATTTTTAGTGATATTTGTAAATTGTCTTTCTAAATGTTTCGTTAGCATGTTGCTAATGTACTGTTAAATGTGGTTAAAGTTACCATCGTTTATTACTGTATTCACGGAGACAAGAGCTGTCGCTATTTTTATTATTAAACACTTGCAGTCTGTATAATTCATAAACACAACTTCATTCTTTATAAATCTCTCCAACAGTGTAGCATTAGCCGTTAGCCACAGAGCACAGCATCAAATTCATTCAGAATCAAATGTAAACAATATAACAGTATACAATACTCACATAATCCGACGCATGCATGCCGCATGCATGACGAACACTTTGTAAAGATCCATTTGAGGGTTATATTAGCTGTGTAAACTTTGTTTATGCACTGTTCAAAGCAAGCGCGAGCTCCGTGGGTGTGGAGCACGAGAATTAAAGAGCCAGTAGCCCTGAATCGGCTCATTTATAATTATGCCCCAAAATAGGCAGTTAAAAAAACTGAATTAAAAAATATCTATGGGCTATTTTGAGCTGAAACTTCACAGACACATTCAGGGGACACCTTAGACTTATATTACATCTTTTTTTAAAAAGTTCTAGGGCACCTTTAATATAATGTAGTAAATGCATAATTCGTAAATGCAATTCATACATACAATGACTTGAATACATCTCTTCTGTGATGAACATGTTTTTAATAGACAGACTAATCTTTCATTGAAATGAAAAGAACTTTTTGCAATTATTAATGGACAAGGCTTCATGTCACACAACATGTCAACACAAGAGATTTTGCCACTGTCTTTGCTTTTTCCACTGCTTCTGTTTGCACACGCAGAGTCTCATCGTTCACCAGTCATTTTCTCAGCTCTCGTCAAACGCTCCTCTAGCTGCTGACTGTCACAGTATCCCTCTCTCTTAAAGCTAACAATGGAGTGCAGCAGTGTATCATCTAACACCACCCTCTGCTCTGTTCCATTGGGCTGTTTGATGGTTACATTGGCCTTGGCTTGGTTTTGAACGCTTTCACACCTACAGCTTTTTCTGCACTACTTGCATGTAATATGGAACAGTTTGAAATTCGAGAGAGAGAGTGTTGCACCACATGAACAAAAATATTCAAAGTTCCATAATGCCTCAGTGACCAGCCCTGAGATGACTGTGTCTCTTCAGGCTCCTGTAAATGGTCTTCTAAAGGAGGAAATGGCTCCAGCGTTGTGAATTTGGTTGAACAGAGTACATTTCCTTCGCCAAAGTCACAGATGGAAAGACTTTTAAATATATACCACTGATTGAGGGTTACAGTAAACCCATCTGCTAAACTCAAGTGAACTTTTGCAGTGTTATCATAAAGAGTATAATAAAAATTGCGCATGTTATTCAGTAGGATGTTGATTGCAGGCTGATTCTCCAAGATCTTTCCAGTAACAGCAACCTAAGAGTCTAAACTAAAGATAATTAATAAATCAATACAAAACAAAAGAGCTTTAAAATACTAGAGAAACCCAAACTAATGCACACACGCATGATTCCTCCATCCACAAACACTATAGTGCCTCAGAAGCATGGCTTCATTCACACCTGGCTGGTTACAAAAATGGATCTCATATGTCTTCAAATTTTGCATGCACTGTAAAATGACCGACATATTGGCCCATGCAATGGTTGATGAGACAAAATTTCATATATTTATATTTACACTTATAATACTATCAAGCTCCCCCCTTATCTACCTTGATACTGTTAGATTTAAATATAGAAAAGTGCGGGAGCCAATCAAACACAGTGTGGGAAATATGACGCAAGATGAGCAGAGGGATTTTTACTTTAATTTTTATAATTCACATTTTAGTAGTATGGTGACCATAATGTGCTTTTTAAGAAAAGAAAAAACTGGGAGCAGGAGAGCATTACTGGGAAAGGAATCAGTTTCTCAATTTACTTTCCCAATTGTCATGTTCCTTCTTGCAGCTGGTAACCCATGTGTGTGTGTTCACAGACAGTAATGATACTAACAAAACCTAAATCATTTAATTTTGATACAGTCCTCACATAAAGTCAGCCAGCTTCTTTTAGCATCATTTTGGCCTGAAATATTAACCAGCATCAATATTTTCCAACCCAGTTGCTGAACAGCATGGATTTAAAGATCCAGTTCATACAACATTCTTTGTTGATTGTTGTGCAACATTCATAAAATGCCATATGTCCATTGTAAGGTCAACGTCTCCAGACCTATCTGTCCATTGAGTGACATCACTTCCTCCTGCGATGTGTGCCTGCAGACCGGATGCGAGCAGCCTGACGAATGTTCATGTATCTTTCTTCCACATCTTGGTGGAGAGAGAGGCAGAGAGTCTGATGATGAAGAATGGATGAAGGGGAGGTGGGAGAGGAGGTACTAGAGCTGTCCAGAGGTCCCATCGCTACAGCTTCTCTGTCCATCTCTACTATCCCAGAGTCTGAAGATCTTTGTTTTTCCTCTCTGTCCTTCACTCTGGCTAGACTGTTACTCAGGGAGGCGTTCTCCTGCTGCAGAACCCGGATCCTCACTGAGTTTGCCTTCAGCTGCTGCTCCATGTCACACATCACATCACCTGTAGCTGTGACACACAGAGAGAACCAGTTGTAAGTGGCAGTTAGGGGTGTAAATTGCACAAAATTTAACAACAGGTGTTTGTACAGACTTTCAAATGAGGTTTTAAAATCATTTAAGAGAGGCAAAATCTAATAATTGGCCTATGTATCAAATAACAGTACCAAAATGTGGTAACACATTTCATTAATTTTTCAAACCTGCACTGATTTTCTGTCTCACATGCCTAAACATAACACAAGTTGTAAGCTGTATTTGTTTAAATCACTGGAAAAGAACCAGGAAGTTGTTCATTAAATAATTAGTTGTCCTCCATGGTTTTTATTTACTGAAGAAAAAAAAAAACTACTCATAAGTGTTGTAAAGTACGTTCATGAATCAGACTACATTTGTTACTACTGTTTTGATTCACTTAAAAGAGTCAACTCGGAGTAATTCTTTGGGGAACTGGGGCACAATGGTCACGCTGATGTATTTGATTCACTGAACAAATGGCTCATAAAAGTTCTTCTTTTGTTTCTGATTTGGACCTCACTGGTCGGTGTATGTTTTGTGCCGAAGATTCAGTAGCGGTGCTGCTAATAGTATAGATTGCATTAGTGCCCACCCAAATTTCAGCAGCCTTGGTTCTGGAATTATTAGTCCCAGTCATTTTTCCCATGGGTATTTTTAGAAAAAAATCTTCGTTAAAAAGTTATAAGCCATGAACCAAACCAACCAGCCACAAGGTGAATCACAACATTATGAAAGGACAAAGTAACAAGTTTGTGCAATTAATGGCTTTAACAAACTAGTGATTATAGTTGTTGATTTTATATACACAGAGTGGATGGTTCTACTGGCACAAGCCGCACAACATACTTGTTGCAATTCTCTGATTAATAAACATTTCTTTCTTTCTTTCTTTCTTTCTTTCTTTCTTTCTTTCTTTCTTCTAATATGTTATCATTTAAAAATCAATTCCCTATGGCGAAAATCAATGGGATTTTTACTTCCAAGAACCCAACGTTAAACTCTATTGCAGGAGAATCCAATGTTCATTAGCAGAACCAAATGTCATTCCATTATTTTAAAAAAGGCAGTGTCTACTTGCACTGTTGGCAAAGGCTATTTTCACTTTGCTGACCATGCTCTTCAGATATTTTACCTTTAGAACAAATAGCATAGTACTTGTTTTTACACTCTTGTGCAAACAGTATCTACCACTACTTACACCCAATGTAAATAACACCTACATTTCTACACTGAGTATAAATAGCCACTGCCTTCTGAATAAATTCTGGTTCTGAATAAGAAATTGGTTCCTAACTTAAAGTCACCATGAAAACAAAATAGACAATTCTTGTTCTTTTATGAAATATTGCAGTATTGCAATATTGTATTTATTATAAATTTATCTGTGCACATCAGTATTTTTATTTTAATTCATGTGCACTTGCAATTTTTAATCAAAACAACTTCCACTTGCACTGATATCTTTTCTTTTCTCTGATGATGTTTACGGCACGAGGGTGTGGGGGACAACCTGTCACTCAGAGCAATAGCAAACCCCAATAACCCAATCAATTCCTGATTGGCAAAATCAAGCCGCTTCACTCAGATATACATCACAATAAAGAAGAAAAGACTATTGCAACTATTTCATGCCAACTTTAAGTGTCAGGAGTGGGCAGAGTTCACTCACTCTGTGGTGCTGCATGTGGATTGAGCTCAGGAAAGGCCACCAGTATCCTCTCTCTCTGGACAGCTTCTTCCAGCATCTCTTTCAGATGAGACACACTCTTCTCCAGTTCTGTGATCTGTGTCTGCTGCCTCTGTTTCTCATTGCACAGTGAACTACATCGGGACTGCAGAGAAAGAAACTCTCAGGTTTACTTTAATGTAGTCAGGCTGATTCTGTC
Source organism: Megalobrama amblycephala (assembly GCF_018812025.1). Taxonomy (NCBI): domain Eukaryota; kingdom Metazoa; phylum Chordata; class Actinopteri; order Cypriniformes; family Xenocyprididae; genus Megalobrama; species Megalobrama amblycephala. The sequence continues at coordinate 4,082,247 of NC_063058.1, forward strand.
ATACTAAATATTTTTGACTTTAAATGAGTTATTTTAGATGTTTACCTGCTGCTGTGTGAGTTGCTCCTGAAGTGTGTCTTTTTCTTGTATGATCTGTGTGAGTTTGTTGGCAAGATCAGCTTTTTCATCCTCACATTCTTCCAGACTGCCATGTAGATCCTCAGTCTGCTGAACCAGCACATCCAGATGCTTCCGCAGAGCCGTCTGCTTCACCTGAAGAGCCTGTGCACAAAACGACCATGTTTCATGATCTAAATAGATGGAATCAAGTCCGGCTCAACACTTTTCCTCATTGAATATCATGTTATGGAAGTAACATTGTTAAAGTTAAAGTGTTGATTTAAATATTATGATATTTATCCTGGTAATCATACTATGACACACCTCATGTTGGCGTTGCACACTGTGGTTTTTGGCGGTTTCTTTGTCTAATAGTGTCTGTGTACTTCTGAGCTCCTTCTCCAGGTTTTTCCTGCTCTCCTCCATCTCTTTTAACATGGTCTCTTGTGAATTATGCAGATGATGAACTTGCTCCTGAAGAGCAGCCCTCTCACATTCTATAGAATAAAAATGTAACCCATTACTTACATCATCCCAAAATCTATCTTGTAGGCCAGGCGTAGGCAAGTTCGGTCCTAGAGAGCCGCTGTCCTGCAGAGTTTGGCTCCAACCTTAATCAAACACACCAGAACAAGCTAATCAAGCTGTTCAGGATTACTATGGCTAGGCAGGTGAAGTTTTTTTCTTTTTTTTTCAGGGTTGGAGCTAAACTCTGCAGGACAGCGGCTCACTAGGACCGAACTTGCCTACCCCTGTTGTAGGCCTTTGCCACATTCCCTAATTCAGGACTTTTCAAACTGGGGTCGAGGGACCCCTAGGGGTAGTGCTGGGGGTGCCCTTAGAAAATTTGAGATAAAATTCTACAATAATAAAATATTCTACAAAAGTATTTATTAGGGCTGTCAAGAACAAGATGTTAAAATTGTTTAATGCAATATTTTTCAACATTTATAGAATTAGTAAATCTTAATAAATATTTGCGTTAATGAGCAGTTGAACAGGTGTACCTAATAAAGTGGCCAGTGAGTGTGTGTGTGTGTGTACAGGTCCTTCTCAAAAAATTAGCATATTGTGATAAAAGTTCATTATTTTCCATAATGTAATGAAAAAAATTAAACTTTCATATATTTTAGATTCATTGCACACCAACTGAAATATTTCAGGTCTTTTATTGTTTTAATACTGATGATTTTGGCATACAGCTCATGAAAACCCAAAATTCCTATCTCAAAAAATTAGCATATTTCATCCGACCAATAAAAGAAAAGTGTTTTTAATACAAAAAAAGTCAACCTTCAAATAATTATGTTCAGTTATGCACTCAATACTTGGTCGGGAATCCTTTTGCAGAAATGACTGCTTCAATGCGGCGTGGCATGGAGGCAATCAGCCTGTGGCACTGCTGAGGTGTTATGAAGGACCAGGATGCTTCGATAGCGGCCTTAAGCTCATCCAGAGTGTTGGGTCTTGCGTCTCTCAACTTTCTCTTCACAATATCCCACAGATTCTCTATGGGGTTCAGGTCAGGAGAGTTGGCAGGCCAATTGAGCACAGTAATACCATGGTCAGTAAACCATTTACCAGTGGTTTTGGCACTGTGAGCAGGTGCCAGGTCGTGCTGAAAAACGAAATCTTCATCTCCATAAAGCTTTTCAGCAGATGGAAGCATGAAGTGCTCCAAAATCTCCTGATAGCTAGCTGCATTGACCCTGCCCTTGATAAAACACAGTGGACCAACACCAGCAGCTGACATGGCACCCCAGACCATCACTGACTGTGGGTACTTGACACTGGACTTTAGGCATTTTGGCATTTCCTTCTCCCCAGTCTTCCTCCAGACTCTGGCACCTTGATTTCCGAATGACATGCAAAATTTGCTTTCATCCGAAAAAAGTACTTTGGACCACTGAGCAACAGTCCAGTGCTGCTTCTCTGTAGCCCAGGTCAGGCGCTTCTGCCGCTGTTTCTGGTTCAAAAGTGGCTTGACCTGGGGAATGCGGCACCTGGCTCTGGATGTTTCTACTCCAGACTCAGTCCACTGCTTCCGCAGGTCCCCCAAGGTCTGGAATCGGTCCTTCTCCACAATCTTCCTCAGGGTCCGGTCACCTCTTCTCGTTGTGCAGCGTTTTTGCCACACTTTTTCCTTCCCACAGACTTCCCACTGAGGTGCCTTGATACAGCACTCTGGGAACAGCCTATTCGTTCAGAAATTTCTTTCTGTGTCTTACCCTCTCGTTTGAGGGTGTCAATGATGGCCTTCTGGACAGCAGTCAGGTCGGCAGTCTTACCCATGATTGCGGTTTTGAGTAATGAACCAGGCTGGGAGTTTTTAAAAGCCTCAGGAATCTTTTGCAGGTGTTTAGAGTTAATTAGTTGATTCAGATGATTAGGTTAATAGCTCGTTTAGAGAACCTTTTCATGATATGCTAATTTTTTGAGAATTTTGGGTTTTCATGAGCTGTATGCCACAATCATCAGTATTAAAACAATAAAGACCTGAAATATTTCAGTTGGTGTGCAATGAATCTAAAATATATGAAAGTTTAATTTTTATCATTACATTATGGAAAATAATGAACTTTTATCACAATATGCTAAATTATATATATATATATATATATTGTAAGATCAACAGATCCTCAGATACTTTGATCTCCTGAGATATGGACAGCACAAACACATACAGCCATTTGTCTCCACACCCCACAGAGTGAAGTTGCGGGAAAGCTTCTTTCCATCCTGTCCTTCCTTCACATTTGCTCCTTCTCCCCACTTCCTTCCCTTTACACATTCTTCCCATCACTCAGTTCACTTAAAAAGATCATATACAAATTATAATGTTCTGTCAATGCAAATGAATTAACAGTCATGTTTGGTATCGTTTGAAATGTCTCTGTGGAACTGGTACAATGGTCTCGTCTACACGAAAGTAACCAAAGGTATTAAAGATTTTAAGAGTTTTAGAGATACTTTGGTTGCGACCATGGGTGTGCCTCTTTCCCAGGGTCTTTCATCTAAATTACCTCCTGTTCCACAGCAAGGTGCGAACCCCTGAGGTCTGTGACCCTAGTCAATGCAAATTCTGATTGTAAGTTCATGCCTCACATTGGGGGATGTTTTGTCTTGGTCTGAGTATTTAAAGAAATGTTGCAAAAGGCTCAGGGCGACTCTGTATTCAGATGGAGCCCACATTGCTGAGTGTCCAGGACACTCAGCAATGTGCATGTCAGGTATGCATCTTACTCTATTTCTGAGCATTTGATGTTTTGTATTAATCATCTTTGAATTGATTATGTAATTGGCATGATACATTTACCTGACTAATAAATTGTCACATTTGACTTTATTCTGATTTACTCTGAAATTATTGACTTTAGTAGATTCCGATGTATCCATTGTTACCGCAAATCTGCGTCAGGTTAGTAACGGACTAAAGTCCAGTTGAGTGGAGCATAGGGCACACTAACTGTGATTTTAGAGCTCCGACTAACGCTTGGCATTAGTTCAAGTGTACTTAGACTGTAAAGGCTAAAAAGGGAATTCTGTTTAGGGCAACAAATGTTGATCGACCAACCTAAATAGGGTGAGCCTTACCTCTGTTTATTGTAACGTTACTCTAGCTAAGTGTACATGGGAAACCATGGCGTAACCAAACCAAAGCTACTATAAGAGAAGTAATATTGGTCAGCTTATCTGTAGTAGTGGTTATGACCCCTGACTAGAGTTAGTGTTACTTTAATTCAAGTGTATACAGTTCTATGGGGACTAAACCAAATACTTTTAGAGAAAGCAAGCATGAGAGCGGCACTCTATTAGTATAGTCAATTACCTCTGTCTAGTGACCAAGACTAGCGAGTTTGTGATCGTGGGCCCGCATATTAATGAATGGCCAGTGCGAGGACCCTGTGCGACACTGAGAACCGAATGAACGAGTACAGTAAGAGTAAAGAGTTAAATAGAATATTCAAATGTAAAGCCAAATTATTATACAAATGACCAATAATCAACTGACATTCTAAACTAAATTCGAGGTCATAATAACATGGAGTCAGATAAAAGATTATTTGGAATTAAACTACTTTGCCACGCTGACAAGACGGAACGCGCAAGAAACCTTCCCCGCCCGGTGGGAAACCGCCTTTGGGCCGATTGGGCGGGCCTTACAATATATATATATATATATATAAATTGCCATTGCATTTTAAGAAGAGGGTCTTTAACTTTTTTTATTACAGTTCCATTTTTTTGGACAGAAGTGGTAGTAGATACAGCTGACCAGTAGTTTTATAATGATGTCCAGCTCACCCAGACTCTGTTTTGCTTCTGTCTGCAAATTCAGTTCTGCTGTGAGTTCAGAATTTTTTTCCTCTAATAACGTCACACCTGTGAATGACAATGTTTATTAACATTAACTGTATTAACTTTTATATAATAAGTTTCAGATATGAGTTAAGGGTTTTAAAGAAACACTCACCTCTCTTTAACTCCTCCTGCTCCTCTTTTAGCCTCCTTACTGCTTTCTCTCCCTTGATCTTTACCTCCTGCATTCTGCGCTCACACTCCTCCTCCATCTTCCTCCTCTCCTCCTTCTCTCTTTTGACTGTCTCTGATAGCTGTTTTCTCAGCTTCTCTCGCTCCATCTCTGTCTCTTTCAGCTTCTTTTTCAGTGGCTCAACAGTTTCTCTCACCTCCAGTTTAAAAAGAATAATCAAATGAGGAAATACACTACCGGTCAAAAGTTTGGAGTAATTAGGATTTTTCAATTGAAATAATAAATGAACACCAAATCAGCATATTAGAATAATTTCTAAAGGATCATGTGACACTGAAGACTGGAGTAATGATGCTGAAAATTCAGATTTGCCATCACAGGAATAAATTACATTTTAAAATATATTCAAATAGAAAACAGATTTTTTTAAATTATAATAATATACTCAGACCCTCACCTCCAGAACATGTTTCCCAACACGGCTTATATCCTTACGCTGCTCACTTGCCCATTGGGAAATGTCAATTGCAGACAAGCGGCCCAGCTGCTGTGTTTCCTCCACTGCTTCCAGGAAGCCCTGCATGGAGCAAGGCAAACCCAGAGACTGGCAAAGAGACACTAGAGCATCACTGCTCTCCTTCATCACCGCCTGAACACAAGCACAGGCCTCACAGGGCACCAGAGCTGACTCTACTGTCTGACAGCTCACAGTGTGAGTGGACGGAGACACACAGGAGCCTGCAGTGGACACTCTTCTGTGGTGGGAAGAGGAATCTGGGGTAATTGAGGTGGTTTTATGGGGGCTTGTCATGGAGGTGCTCTGTGTATTGTGTGTATTAACAGTAGGAGTGTTTGCTGCTGTTCTGGTAATGAATGATGAACTCTGTTGAGATCGAAGTTGCTGTCCATTAGTCCCCTGAAAGAAAAGATCTTTTAGTAAATCTTTAGGTTCCAAATTAACTGATTGTTTTCAGTGAAATAGAATTGATTACACTGTTTAATTGTTTAGTTTATAAGCAAAGATTATTTTTGCAAGTCTTATGTGTGTTTTGTCTTTATCATCCTTCTTACTTCTTGTGCTTGTTGATTTCTGAGCTGAAGTAGATTGTTCCAGAAGCGTTTGACCACAGGACCGATGGAAACAGAGGATTCATTTTGACCAGATGATAAAACTCTCTGCTTCTCAAGCAACAGCTCAGCATGAACGTTAAAACTCTAAGAACCAGCATTAATCTGGGACAAACACACAAATGCACATAATGAATTGTGATTTAGAAAAAAAAAAGATGGTTCCCACAAAAATATTGAACAGCAGCACCAAATCAGCATATCAGAATTATTTCTGAAGGAACATAAGACACTGAAGGAGTAATGGCTGCTGTAAATGTAGCTTTGCCATCACATTAATGGCAAATCTACAATATATTAGCAGAAAACAGTTATTTTAAAATGTAATAATATTTCACAGTGTTACTGTTTTTACTCTATTTTAATCAAATAAATGTATCTTAGGTCAGCATGAGAGACAATTGTTTTACACAATTCACAACGTTGACTACCTGTCAATCAGCAGCTCTAGCAGGACTATGTGGGAGTGCTGACTGAATTCCTCCTCACCATCTACATAGTCATACTCCTCTAAAAGACTGACCAAATCCAGATTACATGACAGTTTATCGGGAAACTTCCATGATTGGGAAACGGACGGGTCCAGTCTTAGAAAAAACATCAAGGACCGCTCCCTGTAAATCAATAAGATCTCTCCGAAGGCTGTCGATACAGTCCTGACGGCCTAAGAGATGAGTCATTGTTTAACAGACCAAAATATGCGTTTGTTCGTTAAGAGTTTCTGTAGCAAGAACATGTGCATTAGCTCTATACACACCAGGTTTCCATGGACGCGTGTAGGCAGAATCATTCCACTTGAACCACATTTCCCACAACCCCCCTTGGCCTCCTACCGGAAGTCGTCGTTCATTTGTCGTCTTCTGTTTTGTGGCGTTTGTCGAAACGAGAGGTTAGTGAAGTTGTATGAAAGTGTACATAGAATTATAGTACTTTAGTAAATTTAAGGGCTGTACGTTGACTTTTTCAAACAAATGACCCGTAGACTGACAATAACTGTTTATTTTTCTCAGCGTACTTGATTCGGCCAGAGAAGAGCCTGTAGTGTCGCAGTCATGCCGCCTGGGCCTGTGCAGATCATGCAGCCGGAGCTAAACAACAAGGTATGAAACTTGAAATGTATTTATTTTAGAGTCAGTAGAGGGTAGATTCATCTGATTTATATTCACTTACTAAAATATTTGTCTCCATTAACTTACAAACACGTTAATAGACCCATAGTATTGCATGTTTATAGATTATGGCTGCGTCCGAAACCGCCTACTCTCTTGAGAAGGTATTTATTTTGAATAAGTAATTATTTTACGACCGCTAAAAAGTACTTTCTATATAGTAGGAATGTGTGTGCTAGTATGAACGTAATTCCGACGAACTACTTTCGCCATGTTGTCATTATTATGTGACCTACTAGCTTCAGTTATGTTGCTTCATTGCCATTCATAAATCCTCTCCCGTGGCTTCATAATTTAAAGTGTCCATCATATGCAGAGCCGGATTAACGCAAAGGCAAACTAGGCACGTGCCTAGGGCCCGATTGGCGGGATGGGGCCCAGACAGAGGGACAAAAAAATAATAAAAAAATAATAATAATAATAAAAAAAATAAAAAAATAAAAAAAATGTACAAATGTCCTATCTACAATTTATTTCAATATTTATTAATTAACTAAAAATAGTGACGATGTTTATCTTAACCATAGTCAGAGTGGGTCCGATGGACTCGCCAAAACGAACACATCCTGTGGGTGTTGCGAAGCAAAATGCTAAATAAAGCTTGCCATAAAAAGCCTGCAAAAGTAATGATTATGAAAGTGACAAAAACAGCAAGGAGACATTTTAATTGTTTATTAATAAACTAATGTTTTCTGAATCCGTGTCGGCTGCGAAGATGAAGTTGACATTACTGACTCTCATCATCTCCGTGGACGCGCTTAGAGAATGCACATTTCATTCGGATGATCATCAGAGAGCCTATTTCTTTTCGTTTTGAATTATTTCGTTTAAAAGTAGACATTTCAAGCTTTCTATATATTTCTCATGTCTGTGAGGCAAGCAGCCGCTGAGTTTCGGTTAATTTATAAGACGCGCCAGTTCACGCGCCAGTGATCGCGCCGGCACCTCCATGTCATTATTATATTGCCTGCTATATTTGCTTCTTATTTATTAAATCCAGGCAATTGGTTGATGAAACATTGATTAAAATTAAGATACAATTTTTACAAAACGAAATTCACTTTAAAGAAAGGCTTTCTACAAAACAAAACTTAATGAAGTGTTTAAAATCATGTCTGACCCATTCCATGTGTCCCGATATATTGCGCATGATGCATCTTACTCATGCTGTTCACTTTTCATAATCAAATAGATTAAATTTAAAAATAACATTATAATAGGCCTATTTAAACATAAATATTAAACTAAATACGTATTTAATGGCTACCAACACGTATACAGTACACAGAAATTGCATGTCCATTTAATTTAACATATTCAATATTGGGGGCATTTTTTTAAAAGTAAAAAACAATAGTTACTTTCCCTGGTAATTAGTTCCTTTTATAATAATGTAACTCGGTTATTAACTCATTTACTATTTGTGAGAAGTAACTAATAACTATAACTAATTACTTTTTTAATAACGTGCACTGCATTTGACACACAAGACTCACAGAAAAGAAAAGACAGAAATGCGCAGCAATATCAAGTTCCCTTTCACTCTTGAACAAACAATAACACACAGAATTATGCCTGTTTTGTCAAGTATCCTCATTAGAGTAGTCTTAAAAGAGTTAAATAACGTCTTAAATGAACTTAAAGAGTTGTGAGAAAATGAGATGCGCGTCACATCAGCGGGAGCTCTTAAAGTGACAGCAGCCTAATAAACCAGTGATGTCTGTCATTAATGTTCATCAAAGAACAAAGCCAACAGAGACAATTGCTTTAATAAGGCTTATGTTTAATTTATAATTTATGCAGTGAAGACTGCATAAAGTGTTTGATAAATTTATTCAATTACTATTTCCTACCTGTCTAAAAGGTAGGAAATATATGGATACATTTATTTGGGCCAGGCCACAGATACATTTTTTTTTTAAGCTGTTGCTTTAAGTTGTTTCTACATTAATTTGGAGAGTAACGGTAAAATTATTACAATATTAAAGAGGGGAGAAGAGTCAGGGGCCTCCAACATAAATTATGCCTAGGGCCTCCAAATGTCTAGAACCGGCCCTGATCATATGCACACTTAAGAATCTTGCTTGAAGTAGTAGGTTATCTGGGTACTTTTTGCCTAATCTTTTTGAGCACTGTGAATTTTGTCACATACTGTTTTTCTCAAACCTTGCTTTTACTGTTTTACATATAATACTGTACTAAAAGTACTCTTTTTGGCCAGATTAAGATACAGAATACAACAAAATTTGGCTTGTGAGGCAATCTTTGCAACCAAAGTGTTATGGAGTACCAGATAAGTTAAGTTGTGTAATGTTTTAATAACAGCCCGAGGACCAGAAAGAAGAGACTCCAGCCACAAAGCCCATTGTGGGAATCATCTATCCGCCTCCTGAAGTCCGGAACATTGTTGACAAGACTGCCAGCTTCGTGGCCAGGTTTGACATCATATCACAAGTTTCATTATTGTACATTTGTTAAATCAATAATTAACCATTTTTTTTATTTTCCAAAGGAATGGACCTGAGTTCGAGGCCAGGATTCGACAGAATGAGATCAACAACCCAAAATTCAACTTCCTCAACCCCAATGACCCTTACCATGCTTACTACCGCCACAAGGTCAATGAGTTCAAGGAGGGCAAAGCTCAGGAACCGTCTGCAGCTGTGCCTAAAGTCATGCAGCAGCAGGCATCACAGCAGCTTCCTCAGAAGGTCAGGATCCTGTCATTGACTTCATACATCACCTATTAGTTATTAATTCCATTTATTGAAATAAAACCAGTCGTCATAATCAAAGCAGTCTGATTTGAAAGCCTTTCATATATGGATATCTTATGAAGAACTTATGTGTTTGTGGTCATTTAGGTTCAGGCACAGGTGATCCATGAGACAGTGGTGCCCAAGGAGCCTCCACCTGAGTTTGAGTTCATTGCAGACCCTCCCTCCATCGCAGCCTTTGACCTGGATGTGGTGAAGCTGACCGCACAGTTCGTCGCCCGAAATGGTCGTCAGTTTCTCACACAGCTGATGCAGAAGGAGCAGAGGAACTACCAGTTTGACTTCCTGCGACCACAGCACAGCTTGTTCAACTACTTTACAAAACTGGTGGAACAATACACAAAGGTACGGCAGCAATACTCAGGATGAATCAGATTGAGGTTGCTAATAAAAGTAGAGCTTTTGTGTGACATTTAATTCACTTAATTGATTGGTTTCTTGCAGGTTTTAATCCCTCCGAAAGGTCTTTTGCTGAAACTAAAGAAGGAAGCAGAGAATTCTCGTGAGGTCTTGGACCAGGTAATTAATTATGACAGCCACTCCAGATCACACACTCCCCTTTTCCACCATCACGGTTCCGGTGCGGGTTCCTGGCCTGTGTCCATTCCTGAATGTGGTTCTGGGCCAGAAAGATCGGTTCAGCTCTGGCCCTAAAAACTTGCTGGTCTCAAACGGAGCTGGGGGAGCGGGGGTGGAGAAATGCTGCCACTGTCTATGGCATTCTCATTGAGCAGTGTAATAACGTTGCACAGCATTGCTCTTCATATTTAAATATATAAAACTGTGTGCGCAAGAGAGTAAATCAATGGTTTCAGTTTCAATATATCTCAAAAAATGGACAGATGAGAAAATCAGGAGTTTTTGTGAGCTGTCTGTAGCTTGGTACACTAGAATCACTCCTGGTACTGTGAACAGAAAAACAGAAGTGCTGCACTGTCTGCTCAAACAATGGGATGCACACCGTTTGATTTTTAGCGTGGTTATAATCAGGTATACAACACATGGCAGTGTTACGTCACTGTTCGTTCCTCAAGTTCGTGGAAACACGCTCTGATTCGCATCAGGCTCTTGCTCGCCTGGCCGAGAACAGGCTCTGCCTCCAGAACGGGAACCATTCTGGTTGAAAAGGAATAACTGAGTGGATGTTAAGACATCTACATAACATAAGCCTAGTATGAGGAGGGCGTATTGTTTATGTTGGAGTTTTAAAACCACATTAGAACTGAAATTGCTAAATATATAACATGTCATGTATTATTAGTAGTATTATTAAATTCAGTTAGTCCCAAAATGTTCTCTCAGGCTGTAGAATTGATCAATCTGAGCTTTGAAACTCATATGATCAAAAAAGGGAAGGACAGATCAGATTGACCTGTAATATCACATCTTTCCCCAATATTTTAGGTCAGATATCGTGTGGAGTGGGCCAAATTCCAGGAGCGAGAGAGGAAAAAGGAAGAGGAGGAGCGAGAGAAGGAGAGGGTGGCCTATGCTCAGATTGATTGGCATGACTTTGTGGTCGTGGAGACGGTGGACTTCCAACCAAATGAGCAGGGTGAGCATGTTTAGTTCACACAACAATTGACATGATTTTAGATATTTGAGGGTTTTTATTTATGCAAACATACTGTAGCATCAGAAAAATGCTCTTTATTTTGGTAAGAGCAAGAAATTTCTTCAGTCTCAGAGCTGTGGTTCAATTAGCCAATTACATACACAATAACCTTTATTGTAAGATAATGGAGAAATTACTATAATTAATAATTGTATTATAATGAATACTATATCATTGTTGTTAACTTTAAATTTATATTTATTTGCAAAATGCATACAGCTATTATATTATTTAAATATACTATACTATACCATTTTTAATAAAATATTGATTCATATTAAATGATTGTTCATAATATTTATTAATGATTGATATTAAATATTTATGTTTTTTTATTATTATATTCATCATCATTAATACTTTTTAAAATGATACATATTGCAGGTANCCCGGAGAAGGTCCGTGAGAGTGATTTTGTGCCCCTATGTGATGGCACCACAAGGCGCCGTTCACTTGCAGAACGCAAGTTTCTGGAGGGCGCGTAAGTCTGAAGTAGTGAGTTAAGGTATAGCGGTGCAGAGCCAGCGGTCGTTCTGTAGGCAAACATCAGAGCCTTGAATTGGATGCGAGCAGCTACTGGCAGCCAGTGCAGACTGACGAAGAGAGGAGTGACGTGCGCTCTCTTCGGTTCGTTGAAGACCAGTCTTGCTGCAGCATTCTGGATCAGTTGCAGAGGCTTGATAGTGCATGCTGGAAGGCCAGCCAAGAGAGCATTACAGTAGTCCAGTCTGGATAGAACAAGAGCTTGGACAAGAATTTGTGTGGAATGTTCCGATAGGAAGGGTCTAATCTTCCTGATGTTGTACAAGGCAAATCTGCAGGACCGGGTCGTTGCTGCAACATGATCTGTGAAGGTTAGACAATCATCCATCACCACTCCAAGGTTTCTGGCTGTCCTGGAAGGAGTGATGGTTGAAGACCCAAGTTGAACTGAGAGGTTGTGATGAAGTGTTGGGTTTGCACCGATCACAAGCAGTTCCGTTTTTGCAAGGTTGAGTTGGAGGTGGTGGTCCTTCATCCAGGCAGAAATGGCTGTCAGGCAGGCTGTGATGCGACCAGCAACCGTCGGATCATCTGGTTGGAATGAGAGGTAGAGTTGTGTGTCATCAGCATAACAGTGATAGGAGAAACCATGATCCTGAATGACCGATCCTAGTGATGACGTGTAGATGGAGAAGAGAAGTTGTCCAATCACAGAGCCCTGAGGTACCCAGTAGCAAGATGATGTGACTTGGACACCTCACCTCTCCAAGATACCCTGAAGGACCTACCTGAGAGGTAAGACTCGAACCACTGGAGCGCAGTTCCACATGAGTGACATGAGTGCCTTCCACCCTTCGACATGAGTGTAGACAGGAGGATCTGGTGGTTCACTGTGTCAAAGGCAGCAGACAGATCCAGCAAGATGAGTACTGATGATTTTGAAGATGCTTGTGCCAGTCTCAGGGCTACAGTGACCGAGAGCAGGGCAGTCTCAGTTGAGTGGCCACTCTTGAAACCAGACTGGTGGTTGTCAAGAAGGTTGTTCTGTGTGAGATAAGTAGACAGTTGGTTGAATAGAACTCTCTCAAATGTCTTGGCAATGAAAGGAAGAAGGGATACTGGTCTGTAGTTTTCTAAAAGTGCTGGATTCAGAGTGGGTTCTTAAGCAGTGGGGTAATCCTAGCCTGCTTAAAAGCTGTGGGAAATGTTCCAGTGTGAAGGGAGGAATTGATAATGTGAGTGAGTGCAGATAGAATTGAGGAGGAGATGGCCTGAAGAAGATGAGTGGGGATAGGGTCTAGCGGACAGGTAGTGGGGTGATTGGAAAGAATGAGTTTGGAAACATCTGCCTCAGATAGCATGGAGAAGGAGGGAGAATTTGTGTGTTTTCATTAAGATGTTCTTGTCAGTGTGTGGTGTGGAGAATTGGCTGCTGATGGTTGTTATTTTATGTGTGAAGAAAGTGGCAAAGTCATCAGCTGTAAGAAACTGATGTGGGAGGGAGGGGAGGAGGGCAAAGAAGAGAAGAGAAGGTTTTGAAAAGTGTCCGGGAGTCATTTGAGTTGTTAATTTTAGTGTGATAGTAGGAGGTTTTAGCATTGGAGACATTAGTAGAGAAAGAAGAAAGGAGTGACTGATATAAGCTAAGGTCAGTAGGATTTTTAGATTTGCGCCACTTCCTCTCTGCAGCCCTGAGTCTAGACCGATGCTCACGGAGAACATCAGAGAGCCAGGGGGCAGAGGGGTGGCGCGGGCTGGTCTGGTTAAAAGGGGGCAGAAATCATCTAAGCAAGATGATAGAGTGGTGCAGAGAGTGTCAGTAGCAGTGTTAGTGTCCATTGATGAGAATTGGTTAGCGGGAGGAAGTGTGGATGAGACCGAAGAGGATAGATGAGATGGTGAGAGGGAGCGTAGGTTTCGCCGAAAAGTGACATGTGGTGGAGTGTGTGATGAGTTGGGGGTCAGGTTGAGTGTGAAAGTAATGAGAAAGTGGTCCGAGGTGTGTAGTGGAGTAACCAGTGTATTGTCGGTGGAGCCACAGCGTGTGTAGATGAGGTCCAATTGGTTACCTGATTTGTGGGTAGCTGAGGTAGCCACTCACTTGAGATCAAATGAGGCAAGCAGCGTGTGGAAGTCAGCAGCCTGAGGTTTGTCTAGATGGATGTTTAAGTCACCAAGTACTAGCAGAGGAGTGCCATCCTCAGGGAAGGATGAGAGTAACACATCCAACTCCTCCAAGAAGTTACCTAGCTGACCTGGGGGACGATAAACAACTACAACATGAATTTTAGTAGGGTAGGTGATGGTAATTGCATGTGATTCAAATGAGCCATTTTTAGAGAGAGATGGCAAAGGATTGAACTTCCATTCATTGGACATAAGCAAACCAGTACCACCACCCCTCCCAGTCTGGCGTGGGTGAGAAAGTGAAATTAGAGGAGAGGGCTGCTGGTGTGGCAGTGTCCTCTGGTTTGATCCATGTCTCAGTCAGAGCCATGAGATGGAGATCTGAATAAGTAGCAATAGCTGTGATGAAGTCTGCTTTGTTGACAGCAGACTGACAATTCCAGAGCCCAATCGAAATAGAAAACAATGTACTAGGTGACATGGGTAAAGAACGCAGGTTGTTATGGTTGCGCTGCCTACAGCGTGTAGCACGCGATTTACGAGTGTTAGTAATAGAGGGAATTTGGAAGCACATATCTAAAACAAGTCAAAAGACAGACAAGAACACACTGTATAAAGAGGAAAGAAAGAATAAAAAAAAGAAAAGAGCAATACTCAAGTGTCGTGTCGTTGCTCGGTGGAGTCGCTGGTCTTTACACTCTTCGGTCTTCACACGAGGAGGGCTTCACATGAGGGCTGCCGCGTCCGCTGCCGTGGTACACTATGCACTTATACCAGCTTATTACAACGTTAGTTAGTTCAGCAGGCCACGCCTTACTGACTCAGAGCGAACGAGAACAAACGCGATTTGCCACGTGACCTCAGTAAACAAGCAGTAAAGCAACTATACAGCACTAAAATCAACTAGAAACGACAGCAAAACACTTACAGTATGCAGATCCTCTTGTAGCGTCGATGATTCTCTCTAATGAATGCTAAATAACAACTGTTTATATACTAAGCTGGCTTTGGCCACGCCTTACTGACTCAGAGCGAACGAGAACAAACGCGATTTGCCACGTGACCTCAGTAAACAAGCAGTAAAGCAACTATACAGCACTAAAATCAACTAGAAACGACAGCAAAACACTTACAGTATGCAGATCCTCTTGTAGCGTCGATAATTTCTCATTCACAAAGACATTTAGGAATGTAATAGTGTATAGACATACTTATTTTATTAACTTAAGTATTGGCAAAATGCTGCAGCTATATTCAATTCAATATTATGTGGTAAACATTCAAGAATGTTAGATGAAACATTTGTACTGTATGATAATTTTAGTAAATTCTTTAAAAAAATAAATCAGTTAATTGGTAAATCATGCTCTAATGATTATCAGTGATTGAACAAGCAGTAGTCTTACACTTTAATCAGTGGAGGCAGACGTCAGTTCTGAAAGACAGAAACAGTTCTGTAAACAGAATTTATATTGTTAATAAAGATATCCCTTTCTTTCTCCTTACATCTGTATTTTTAAGTACTGAGTATTAGCAAATAGTATTCTGTATGCATTATAAGGCCTATCAAAGACCAAAGTTAACTTACGAAATTCCTGGTTTGTAACAGTGATTCCTTCAGCAACTCAGTTCAGGAACTTGGAAACAGGAAGATCCACAGTTGTATTTATACTGAGTCAACACCTATTTTTGAATATCATGTGATTTGTAAGAAAACCTCAAACCGTGTCAACAGGTTTCAAACATGCTGTGCACAGAAAAGATAAATAGCTCTGGTAATACAAAATATGACCATCAACAGAGTTAGCTATAGAGTATTTTATGTATTTTATATGTTTTATAGGTTAGGGAATGAGACAACAGACACTCTAAGAAGAAGTGTGTAGAAAAATGACATTATGTGTAACACTCTAGTTTACACATTTTGTGTCAATTTTGCATAAAAATGTGTTGGAAGAATTCAATTGTTTTACACATATTGTGTGTAGATTTAAAATGAACTCAACCTGTGTATTTGTTCAGCAGAGGTGTATAGTCCAGGGGTCAGAAAGTAAAAGTCCTGCCATATCCTCGTCGGAGCCCATTGACTCAGTGTCAAAACTCTAGCTGCATAACATACAGATAAAATGTCACGCACTGTGCAAAGCAACTATTGAAACCTGCTAATTCACTGGCTTGTCATGTTGCTGAAATAATGTACTAGCAAACGTTATTTATCATTACATATCGATAGAATATTACTTACATACTGTAACGTTAGTTACCGTTATATTATCTTACTAGCTATTTATTACTTATAGACAGAGGTGGACATTCCAGGGGTCAGAAAGTAAAAGTCCTGCCATATTTTTATTCCACCCACTGAAGCATTAATGAGATAAATAAGTGATTAATTGAGTGATGATTGAGCATTATTGAAGACACCTGATGATAACAAGCAGAATCACCAAAGGAGAAAATCACAATTTTTAAGTTACCATCATCGAGGTCAGGGTTTGTTTTAGTTGAGCTCTTGACCCTTGCCTTTTTAGTATTAGATTTTGTTTGGGCAGTTTTAACTGCATTAAAACCAAACAGACAAGCAAAGTTAAAAGATGATCAGGTGGTGTTGGTTATGTTTTCACTTAATCATTATTTGATCTGAATCACTGAACTCATTTAGAGCCCAATCTCTGAGTTAGATTTACATTATTGATTACAGCAGAACTGTGATTCTACAGCACAAGATCAGCTTTATCAATACAATTTTTTGTTTTTGTTTTTTAGAGTTCTGATTTAAATAAAAAGCGCTCAGTTAAACACACAGACATCAAGAATCATCCTGTGAATCTCAACAGTGGTGACCATCATAAAGCATGTTGCAGTGCATTCTGGGAGCCACCAATCAAAATTCATCCATGGCTCCCATCATGCATTGCTGCATGAATAAATTATGAGCTGAATTGTTTTAGTAATTTCATTTATTCTCACTATTAAAATTTTGCTGTTTTTCTGTGACTTTTAGTAGCTTGTTTTCTAATGTTCAGAGTTGATCTGTTGATCAGAATATGTTGCTTGTCACCGTTGTTGAGATTCACAGGCTGATTCTTGATGTCTGTGTGTGCCTAAAAGAATTTTTTTTTTTGTGATAAGGACAACTTTTTAAAAAAAAAAAAAAAAATTCTGTATTGTATAAGCTGATCTTCTGCAGAATCACAGTGCTGCTGTAATCAATAATGTCAATCTAACTCAGAGATTGGGCTCTAAATGAGTTCAGTGATTCAGATCAAATAATGATTAAGTGAAAACATAACCAACAACACCTGATCATCTTTTAATTTTGCTTGTCTGGTTGGTTTTAATGCAGTTAAAACTGCCCAAACAAAATCTAATATTAAACAGTCAAGGATCAAGAGCTCAACTAAAACAAACCCTGACCTCGATGATGGTAACTTAAAAATTGTGTCATCAGGTGTCTTCAATAATGCTCAATCATCACTCAATTTATCACTTAATTATCTCATTAATGCTTCAGTGGATGAGATAAAAATATGGCAGGACTTTTACTTTCTGACCCCTGGAATCTCCACCTCTGCTTATAGAAATAGTGCAACGTCATATAGTTACATTACATGTATTGCAAAATACAAAGTCAACGTTTTCTAAAAACTCCCTACTGCAGCTTTAAAGCTAATTTTACTAATTAAAATAATCCTTTTTAATTGTTATTCATGCAGCCTTTTAACATGTATTAATATTTAATATTAATACCCCCTTTGTGTGGGTCAGAATGAGGGTAGAAAATAATCAAATGTTAACATTATGAGTGATAATAAAATAATACAAAATCTATGCCTTGACCCCTTTAAATAAATGCAAGGAAGACAATTTAAGCTATGAAACTTGTAGGATGTTTCAATGGTATAAAGATATCATATATTTTAAAAGCTCAAGGAAAACTCAATGTCATAATTCTCATGACTTGGATGTACGTCATTGCCCCCCCATATTTTTCCAGAAGTGATCCGTCAGCTCCAGTTCACTAATTTGGAGCGGTTAAGGCCCCGGTATACTTCATTTCCCACATTCCCCTCTGTCTCGTGCACAGTTAAGTGCGCAAGTCTTTCTAAGATACTCCTTTGCCCCCTGAGCGCGTGATCCTTTCAAAAATACTACTTTGCCTGCTGAGCATGCAAGCCATTCAAAGATACTCCTTTGCCCATGAGCGTGCGAGCCTTTCAAAGATACTCTTTTTCCCATGAGCGCACGAGCCATTCAAAGATACTCCTGAAACTCATAACCGACGTGCTGCGAGGACAATAAAATATTAGTTAGATAGCTTACTCCTAATTTAAAGAACAACTTATTTAACACAAAATACTTCTCAATTCACAAAAATACTATTTTTCTCACTATGGGCCACAAGAGGAAATATTACGAAAATAAATTAGATTCATCTCTCATTGTCTCCAAAAGAATATGTGCCATTATTGCAGCGTCGGATGGCAAAAGCTCAGTCAGTTTTTACTTTCAGTTTCTGTAGTGAATAGGCCTAATTGACTGGAGCTTGAGACTTGAGACATTGTTTGTGTGATATCCACTAGCTCGCCTTCATCATTTAAAATGGAAATATAAAAAGAAATCTTGCCCCCCTACCTTGAGTACCTTTAAAGGGACATTTTTGTACCTTTTTACTCCAAAAGGTACTAATATCAGAGGTGTAGAGTCCAGGTTCAGAAAGTAAAAGTCCTCTTCAGTATTTTGTTCCAGTCACTCGGATTTGCTAATAAGGAGAAAATCACAATTTGTATGTCGCCATCATGGAAATCAGGGTTTGCTTTAGTCCCAGTCAACATAGCATGATGGGGTCCAGATGGGTGTCACCTGGGCTATCTAACTGGGGCCCAGACATTTTTGTCTATGGTTTCCATGGAGGCCCCACATGGTTTAGCCCAGATGAACTGAACACTGCTCAGTGTGCACACTACAGGCTGTTAAATGCAACACAGAAACATGCTGGAGTTAATGAGATAATTAGGTGATAACAAGCAGAATCACTGAAGGACAGAGGAACAACAAGAACTACGACTTCAGCCACAGCCTTCGATGAAATCAACTGAAGATAAAAGACATTAAATCACTGAAGATCTGATTAAACATCTCCACAAACAGCATTACCACCTTCACTTATTACTAACCAGACTGACTTTATCTCTGTCACACGCTCTTATTGAGAATTACCAGAGGTTTAGATGTTGATGATTTGTTGAGAATAAGTTTGGTTTGATGTCACTGTGATCGAGGTCAGCGCTTACTTCAGTTAGGCAGTTTGACTCTTGACTGTTTTAGTGTTTCTTTGGCTGCTCTTGCTGATTGTTATGGCAAGGAAGGCAAGAAAAAAAAAAGTCTAAGCCCCAGTTAGACAGCCCAGGTGACACCCATCTGGGCTCTATCATGCTGTGCTGGCTGGGGTTGGGCTCCTGACCATTGACTTTTTAAATGTAGATTTTGTTTGCCTGCTTTAATTAAGTTATAACAGCCAGACGAGCAAAGACAAAAGATGTTTCAACAAGAAACTTCTCTTTACCAAAAGGAAGTATGGCATACTATTGTGATTGCGATACCACACAAAACCACCAACCACTACAGTTTGTGTGATGCACACTTGCTGATAAAGCCCACATGCAATGTCAATAGTCAGTCAATAGTCAGTTCTGTTCATTGTTATACCAGTCACGCACAAGTGGAATGTTGTTTTTGCTTTTATTTACAATGAAACCTGCAAACCTAACAATGCAAACATGCCACAGAGAAAAAAGTTGGATAGTTACATGAAATACTTTTAGTAAATTATAGGGACAAGTCCTGTGATTACTTTATCTAAAACTACTTTAAAACTATTTTAATTTTGTTCTTTATTTTTGAATAATAATTCACTCAGATTTTAATATTTCTAAGAATAGAGAATAGAGTTCAATGACATCTATGACGTTATTTAGTTTATCATTTATTGTCTCCCTTTGGAGAAAGCTGTCTTGGACAATTGAGAGAGCAGGTCAACACACATACCATTAACAACAATTACACAGTTACACAGTTGTGTCCCAAATTACACACTGTGCACTTATGCTTTATGTACTTATGCACTACACTGTAAAACCTAACAGTGATATGTACTAAATAAATTTGAGTTCATTGCACTCAATGTTAAGGAAAGTTATGTGGACACAATGGCTGAAACAGAACTCAAACTGAATGAGTTGTAGAACATTTCTAGTTCACAGCATGATAATTAGATAATAATTGTATAATTAAGTGATGATTGAGCAGTAGTAATGAACAAGGAAAGAGAAACACAAGATCTACAACTGACTTCAGCCACAGCCTTAGATTAAATCAACTTCAGATAAAACACATTAAATCTCTGAAGATTTCAGCAGAGGAGGATTAAAGAACTCCACAAACAGCATTATATCTTCCTATATTACTCCCCAGATTGATTTTATTTCTGTCAGACACAGAGGTGTATAGTCCAGGGGTCAGAAAGTAGAAGTCCTGTCATATTTTTATTCCACCCACTGAAGCAGTGTTAAAGTTAATGAGATAATTAAGTGAATAATTCAGTGAAGGAGAAAAATCACAATTTTAAGGCATCATCATGGAGATCAGTGTTTGCTTTAGTTGGGCTCTTTTATTTTTCAATTATTCTTCTTCTCCAAAATGAATCGCATTTTTGAGGGCCTAAACCAGGGGTCTCAAACTCAAATTGGCGGGGGGCCGTTTCTGTAATTGACACCTCATAGGAGGGCCATATTAACATTCAACCGCAAGAAAGCGCAACATTTCAGAAAATTTACTTTCCTTTGCATTATTTCTCATTTACATCAAATTTGCCTACTAAAATATCTTTATACCTATACTATAAATATCTTATTTACCATACTAAATGTAAACAGCAGTGTCTCTCTCATTGTTACAGAGTGTAATATAATTATATAATACTGTTACTAATATAATACTACTAGGCCTAATATACTATTAATTGCAACTTCTCACATCCAACAATGTGCATGCAATAAAAAAAATATAGTAATTTAGGAACAAAACCATCAACACTTGTGGCGTGGAGGGGTCAGAAATAAACAAAAAAAAACTGGAACTATATATATATCAACTTTATTTTGCCAAAAAATAAAAATCTCTCATTGTTACATACATTATTAGTTTTTAATATTTAGTGGAAGTATTTTCCCTTACTTTATGTTAGCTTAAATAACATTAAAATCTTGCACTGACCAACACTGTACTGAACAAATACAATCCCTGAATACATTTGTACACTCTTCTGTTTCTTGACAGACACCTGGCAGCGCTTGTGCTCACACAGCTGAGACACATTTGTCCAAGATGCCGTTTGAGCATCGGTAACGTTTAATGGCTGCATCGGACGCGTTTCGGTGGTTTAAATCGACGCTCGTGACTCAAAGTCGAGTGCTTTTACTGTAATTTGGGCAAGAGCGCTCATAATAGAAGCGACGCGGTTGAGAGTGCGGCTCATGGTTGCATAGCAACGACAGAAGCGCATTGGAAAGAAGGAGAATGCGGCTCGACCGCTTATGTGACGCGATATGTGAATATGCCCCCATAGAACGGCGACTTTTTCTTTGCATATCAGACAGGTAGCAACTAGAGGAGAATAATAATAATAATAATTTAGCGGGCCGGATTATGTTTTATTTTTGAGATCAGTTGCGGGCCGGGTAGAGGGGGAGGGCAGGCCGTAAATGGCCCGCGGGCCGGCAGTTTGAGACCACTGGCCTAAACGTTCTCAAAAACTCATGAAACTTTGCACACGCATCAGAAGTGGTGAAAATTTACGTCTGATATGGGTTTCAGAATTAAGTGTGGCAAAATGGCTCGATAGCGCCACCTACAAAATTTCAATTAAGTGCCCTTCGTGCTACGTTTCACGTACAGTTATGAAATTCGGTAGGCAGATGTAACAGCCCAATACCTACAAAAAAGCCCATGGGTGCAAAGTTTGTAAACCCAACAGGAAGTGAGATATTTTGAATTTTCTCTACAAAATTTTGGCAGTTTTTGCCATTTCCACATGTTGTACTTTAACGAACTCCTCCTAGAGCTTTAATCAGATCAAGATCATATTTGTTCAGTATAATCTAAAGGCCTTTGAGATATTAAATTGCAAAGATCTAGAGTTTTCGCTGAAGGGCGTGTCCGTGGTGGCCTGGCAAAGTTCGATGTTTCGCCATGAAACAGGAAGTTGTTGTAACTCGGGTATATAATGTCTGATCTGCCCCAAACTTCACATGTTTTATTAGAGTCCTGATCTGAAGACATCTTCATGACAATATTCAGTTACAGTCATAGCGCCACCTGGGGGCAACAGGAAATGACATGTTTTACACTGTGATTAACTCCTCATAGAGATTAAACCAGATCAACATCATATATGGCCAGTCTAATCTAAAGGCCTTTGAGATGTTAAATTGCAAAGATCTTGAGTTTTCGTTGAAGGGCGTGTCCGTGGTGACCGACAAAGTCTGATGTTTCGCCATGTAAGGTGAATCACTTTTTTGAGGTGCCGAAACATACTCGAAAACTCATGAAACTTTGCAGATGCATCAGAAGTGGTGAAAATTTACGTCTGATATGGGTTTCAGAATTAAGTGTGGCAAAATGGCTCGATAGCGCCACCTAAAAAATTTCAACGAAGTGCCCCTGACACTACATTTCATGTACAGGTATGAAATTTGGTACACACATCTAACAGCCCAATACCTACAAAAAAGTCTCTTGGAGTGAAATCTGAAAACCAACAGGAAGTCAGATATTTTGAACTTTCTTTGCAAAATTTGGGCAGTTTTTGCCATTTCCAGACGTTGTACTTTAATGAACTCCTCCTAGAGCTTTAATCAGATCAACATCATATTTGGTCAGTCTAATCTAAAGGCCTTTGCGATGTTAAATTGCGAAGATCTAGAGTTTTCACTGAAAGGCGTGTCCGTGGTGGCCTGGCAAAGTCTGATGTTTCGCCATGAAACAGGAAGTTGTTGTAACTCAGGCACAGTGATGGGAATAACGGCGTTATAAATAAACGGCGTTACTAACGCCGTTACTTTTTTCAGTAACAAGTAATCAAATGAATTACTTTTTCTCCCATTACAACACCGTTACCGTTGCTGGCAAAAAAAATGCTGCGTTACTATAATTGAGCTCACTGAAGCGGTTTTCATCTGAGTAGGCTCTCTCTTAGCCATAGGACCTGCAAAGTTTTTTTTCTCTGGTGTGTGTTGGGGTTAGTCATACTCAAATATAATTTTAAACTGATAATGTTCGATGCTTTGTCTGTGTGTCTATGAGCATGCGAGCTGAGTGCGAGCTCAAACCAGAATACCCTTTGTGACATGCTGGATCGAAAAAATGGGAAATAAGTTGTTTAGTCGAATAGTAGCTATTCATTTAAACCATTAGTTGACTAATCACATTTATATTAATTTAATTTCTTAAATACTGGAGAGAATAAACCATAATATGAGCGTTTATGTAATAGACACTCAAGCGCATGCATAAAGCTTGCCATAAAGAACCGGCAAAAGTAATAATTATGAATGTGACCAAAACAGCAAGGAGACATTTTAATTGTTTATTAATAAAATAATGTTTTCTGAATCAGTGTCGGCTGCAAAGATGAAGTTGACATTGCAGACTCTCATCATCTCCGCATATACTGGACACGCGTAGAAAGAGAGTGCACATTTCATTCGGATTAGGCTGCATAATCAGAGTAGGCCTAGCCTATTTCTTTTCGTTTTTAGATATTTCAAGCTTTCTATAGATATATTTCTCATGTCTGTGAGGCAAGCAGCCTCTGAGTTTCGGTTCTGTAGCCTGTAAGACGCGCTCCAGTTCACGCGCCAGTGATCGCGCCTGCGCCTGCCATGAGTCTGCTATTTTTGCTTCTTATTTATTAAATCCAGGCAATTGATTGATCAAACATTGATTAAAATTAAGATACAATTTTTACAAAATGAAATTCACTTTAAAGAGAGGCTTTCTATAAAACAAAACTTAATGAAGTGGTCAAAATCGTGTCTGACCCACTCCATGTCTCCCGATATATTGCGCATCTTATGATGCATCTTACTCATGCTGTTCAGTTTTCATAATCAAGTAAATGAATTTAAAACATAACATAGGACTATTTAAACATAAATATGAAACTACATTTTCTTTAATGGCTACCAACACGTATAGTACAGTACAGAGAAATTCCATGTCGTGAGGAAGAGCGGATCATGAGTCACGAGTCAGATCAAGAATAATTTATTCTTAGACTTATATTTAATATTGGGGGCATTCAAGTTATTTGACATATTTAAAAAAAAAAATTAAAGTAACGCAATAGTTACTTTCCCTGGTAATTAGTTACTTTTATAATGCTGTAACTCAGTTACTAACTCCGTTACTATTTGTGAGAAGTAACTAGTAACTATAACTAATTACTTTTTTAAAGTAACGTGCCCAACACTGCTCGGGCATACAATGTCTGATCTGCCCTAAACTTCACATGTTTTATTAGAGTCCTGGCCTGAGGACATCTTCATAACAATATTCAGTTATAGCCATATCGCCACCTGCAGGCAACAGGAAATTACATGTTTTACACTGTGATTAACTCCTCATAGAGATTTAACCAGATACACATCAAATGTTATCAGTCTAATCTTAAGACCTTAGCAATGATAAATATCAAAGATCTAGAGTTTTCACTGAAGGGCGTGTCTGTGGCGGCCTGACAAAGTCTGATGTTTCGCCATGAAAGAGGAAGCTGCTGTAACTCAGGTATACTATGTCTGATTTGCTCCAAACTTCACATGAGTGATAAAAGTCCTGGCCTAAAGACATCTATATGACAATATTCAGTTAGCTATAGCGCCACCTACTGGCAACAGGAAACATCATGCTTTACACTGTAATTCACTACCAGATTCACATTTTATTATGCCACGAAGTACCAAACATGCTAGAGACACGTTAAATCATGCAACACTTGGCTGAGTGCTAATTTATGCAATTAACGCCACTAAAGAAACAGGAAGTTGTTGTAACTCAGGCATAAGATGTCTGATCTACTCCAAACTTCACATGTTCAATAAAAGTCCTGGCCTGAAGACATCAACATAGCAATATTCAGTTACGGTCAAAGCGCCACCTGTTGATAGCAGGAAGTGTGGCATTTTGAAATGACTTTGGCATAATTCTCCTGTATTCACTCGCTTAATGACATGCTTAATGCTGCAATGTATTCTTTTTTGCATGAAGCATGTCACCATTGTTGAGATTCATACGCTGATTCTTGATGTCTGTGTGTGAGAAAGTTTTGCTGGAGCTTTAAAGTGTTTAGTGTACAATGTGTTTTAAAACTCATTCAGCTTTTCTGACTAAAACAGTTTTATCATTGTATTTCTAGAAGAGTCAACACAAACGTAACATTTTATTCATATAAAGCTCAATCATTAGATCAGTGAAATAAGCCACTACATAACAGTTATGTTCTTATCATAAAGCAGCTGATCATATTTTCTCTTGTCATTGTTGCCATAACAAACAGCGACAACAGACACAATAAAACTAACACTAAAAAAGTTAAGAGTAAAACTGCCTAACTAAAGCAAAGACTGACCTCGATCACGGTGACATCAAACAAAACTATTATTTTCAGCAAATCATCAACATCTAAACCTCTGGTAATTCACAATAAGAGCGTGTGACAGAGATAAAGTCAGTCTGGTTAGTGATAAGTGAAGCTGGTAATGCTGTTTGTGGAGATGTTTGATCAGATCTTCAGAGATTTAATGTCTGTTATCTTCAGTTGATTTCATCAAAGGCTGTGGCTGAAGTCGTAGTTCTTGTTGTTTCTCTGTCCTTCAGTGATTCTGCTCATTATCACCTAATTATCTCATTAACTCCAGCATGTTTCTGTGTTGCATTTAACAGCCTAAAGTGTTCACACTGAGTAGTGTTCATTTCATCTGGGCAAACCCATGTGGAGCCTACATGGAAACCATGGACAAAAATGTCTGGGCCCCAGTTAGGCTGCCCAGGTGACACCCATCTGGACCCCATCATGCTATGTTGGCTGGGTTACTATTGCATGTCATGCGCGAATATGCTTACAAAATGCTTAGAAAAAAATTCAACATTTATTCTCTATTGAGTTAAAAAATTATCTAGTAAATGCAATGAACTTTCACTAATAGTTGTGTGAAATTGACAGATTTCTTTTATTAAGTTTGACTGTTAGGTTTAACAGTAAATTACTGTATTTTCTGGATTTAAATCTTTTTTTAACATTTTTTTATTATTTGACAGTACTTTTCTGATTTTTAACAGACATTCACTCGAAACTCTGCTGCCAGGCAAATCTTTTATTTATTTATTTATTTTTTACAAAGCCTGTGTTTATGCTATTAAGGAAGTGTAATTTAGCCAAATAAGGACTTTTATTTTAAATAAATGATAATTTATAAGCAGCCAACTTCAGTGTGATATACCCTGGGCCGCATTAATGCACGGGCTTACCTGGGCTTAAGCCCAGGGCCCCGGGCTGAGGGAGGGCCCCGGTGATGCCGGAAAAAATATAACCGCATTTTATAATGTGATGACTGTCCCTTTAACATCGGTTCAACTGAGTCAAAACAGCCAGACAAGCAAAGAGAAATGATCAGGTGTCAGTTATGTTTTCACTTAATCATTATTTGATCTGAATCACTGAACTCATTTAGAGCCCAATCTCTGAGTTAGATTTACATTATTGATTACAGCAGCACTGTGATTCTACAGCACAAGATCAGCTTTATCAATATAATCTGAAAGATTTTACATGATAAAAAAAAAAATCTTTCTTTTAGGTGCACACAGACATCAAGAATCAACCTGTGAATCTCAACGACGGTGACAAGCAACATATTCTGATCAACAGATCAACTCTGAACATTAGAAAACAAGCTACTAAAAAGTCACAGAAAAACAGCAAAATTTAAATAGTGAGAATAAAGAAAATTACTAAGACAATTCAGCTCATAATTTATTCATGAAGCAATGCATGATGGGAGCCATGGGTGAATTTTGATTGGTGGCTCCCAGAATGCACTGCAACATGCTTTTTGATGGTCACCACTGTTGAGATTCACAGGCTGATTCTTGATGTCTGTGTGTGCCTAAAAGAAAGATCTTTTATTTTTTGTTAAGCACACCTTTTCTGAAATCATTTGAATCATATTGTAAAAGCTGATCTTGTGCTGTAGAATCACAGTTCTGCTGTAATCAATAATGTAAAACTAACTCAGTGATTCAGGTCAAATAATGATTATATGAAAACATAATCAACACCTGATCATTTCTCTTTGCTTATCTTGCTGTTATGACTTAGTTAAAACAGCACAAACAAATTTTAATATAATAAGTCAATGGTCAAGAGCCCAACTAAAGCAAACACTCATCTCCACGATGGTGGCTTAAAAATTGTGATTTTTCTCCTTTGGTGATTCTGCTTGTTCGTCTATATCGGATGTCCAGAAGACGTCAAAAAAAGACGTCATAAAAACTTTCATTCTGGCCCCTCAGTGGACGTCTTTTCAACCTGAGACAAGACCTCAAAAAGACGTCTTCTGGACGTAATTTGCTCAGTGGGTACATAGTGTCTGTATAATAATGAAAAAAAGGAGAAAAAAACCCCCTGAAACTATTCACCTTGCATGTGGGCTGTTCACTGTGTCAGCATGTGTATCATGCAAACTTTAGAACCTCCTTTTGTGTTTTTGTGTTGTCCCTTCAATAAAAGGAAATAAAATAATTTGTAGCTTTCTTTGTAGCAAATCAATTTGTAGCAAATCAAATGATCTTCAAATAATTTAAAGGTGCCCTAGAATTTAAAATTGATTTTACCTTGGCATATAGTTAAATAATTAGAGTTCTGTACATGGAAATGACATACAGTGAGTCTCACACCATTGTTTCCTCCTTCTTATGTAATTTGGAATTAGAATTTATAATCTTGAAATAGAATTTCCATCTTCAGTTAAGATGCTTTTCATGATGACTTCACCAAATTTATTCTCTTTTTGACATAAACTGGTCATGTTTGATCTGTCAGAAAAACAGAACATTTTTATTTTACACAGCTTGTTGACTTGTTAAAGGTGCATTTGATTGTTTTATTAGCAATTTATTTATTAGAAACAGGAACAGGAAAAACAACCCTGATCAATGTGATGATCAACTACATGTTGGGTGTTCAGAGAGAAGACAAGGTTTGGTTTGATAAGTGTATTATCAGAGTAGTAATAAAGATGTTTGCCGTCATAATGTTGACAGTTGCGCACACAAAAGTAGTAGCCGTTCCGTGCTCAGGCATGGTTTGAGCTCACACTGTATGCGAACCGTGCTCGAGCCCAACCGAACCGCGCTCTTGCCCACCTCTTCCAATCGGGCCAGAGCCAGCTAACCAAACCGCACCAGGGTACAGAATGGAGCACTCACACTTGTCAAACAAACCGGGCTTTGAGGGTCAAACGCGCTCGGGCACGGTTCAGAGCGGTTAGTGTGTGTACACCCACCCACATAGCAACATTGTGTCGGCCCAGAACCGGCCCACATCTGGCACATGTGGCATGATGATCTGGCCCACATGCTGCAATGAATTACGGCCCTTGTGTGGGCCGTTTCTGTTTGCCAGATCTGAGCCACAAGCAGGCCACAGCAATGCCACATGTCAGCCAAGAGCAAAGAAATAATCCAGAACTGGACCTTTTCTGAGCCACAAAATCTGTGTATATTAAGTATAGAGTGATCTCAGCCTTAATAAGCCTGTTAACAAGCAGAATTTACTGAAGGAAAGAAGAGAACAGAAAAAGAAATGAGCAGAAACACAAGAACTACAACTGACTTCAGCCGCAGCCTTAGATGAAATCAACTGAAGATGAAAGAAGACATTGAGTCTCTCAAGATCTCAACAGATGATGATTAAACAACTCTACAAACAGCATTAACAGATTCACTTATTACTAACCAGATTGACTTTATGTTAGACATCAACAAAGGTTGTTATTGAGAATTAACAGAGGTTTAACTCTGTTTCATTTGAAGTCACCATAATGGTGAATAGTTGTTCCATTAGTTGGGCTCCTAACTCTTATATAATACATTTGTCTTTTCTGATCGCTGTGACAGTGTGTTTGTTGTTACAGTAGCAAAGGAAGGTAAAGCAAAATGTCATCAGGTGATGATAGCTGTCTGTTGGTTGTTTTGTAGTCATCATGAAATGGCCTGATGTCTTTTGAATCTAACAATTGTGTTGCCGTTAATACATTTACATTATAACCCTGTGTTACTACAGAATGAACTATTGCACCAATCAGAAGATTTTAACAGACATGAGCACTAAAAAATAGTCTATGATGAAAGACACAGACATCAAGAATCAGCATATGAATCTCAACTATGGTGACAATCAAAAGTGCCATGCTGCAATGCATGCTGGGTGTTTTGTAGTATGCTGGTACCCAGCATGCATCCCACTTTTAATTGTCACCATAGTTGAGATTCATAGGCTGATTCTTGATGTCTGTGTGTGTCATCATGAACTAACTTTTAGTGCTCATGTCTGTTAAAATCTTCTGATTGGTGCAATAATTCATTCTGTAGTAACACAGGATTATAATGTAAATATATTAAGAGCACAACACAATTATTAGGTTAAATTGACATCAGGCCATTTCATGATGACACAAAACAATCAACAGATAACGATCATCATATGATGTCATTTTACTTCGGCTGTCTTTACTACTACAAATGTGTTTAACAAACACACTGTCACAGCGATCAGAAAAGACAAACGTTTAATAAGAGTTAGGAGCCCAACTAATGGAACAACTATTCACCATTATGGTGACTTCAAATGAAACAGAGTTAAACCTCTGTTAATTCTCAATAACAACCTTTGTTGATGTCTAACATAAAGTCAATGTGGTTAGTAATAAGTGAATCTGTTAATGCTGTTTGTAGAGTTGTTTAATCATCATCTGTTGAGATCTTGAGAGACTCAATGTCTTCTTTCATCTTCAGTTGATTTCATCTAAGGCTGCGGCTGAAGTCAGTTGTAGTTCTTGTGTTTCTGCTCGTCTCTTTTTCTGTTCTCTTCTTTCCTTCAGTAAATTCTGCTTGTTAACAGGCTTATTAAGGCTGAGATCACTCTATACTTAATATACACAGATTTTGTGGCTCAGATAAGGTCCAGTTCTGGTTTATTTCTTTGCTCTTGGCTGACATGTGGCATTGCTGTGGCCTGCTTGTGGCTCAGATCTGGCAAACAGAAACGGCCCACACAAGGGCCGTAATTCATTGCAGCATGTGGGCCAGATCATCATGCCACATGTGCCAGATGTGGGCCGGTTCTGGGCCGACACAATGTTGCTATGTGGCATGGCAGTAACTCAAAGCATTTAGACATGTAGACATGAGGCTTGTTCGAGATGTATTGGAGATGTGCGGAACAATTGGCATATGACATCAAAGTACAGCGAGAGTGAATGAATGAATGAGTGAAATTTATGCCAGGGGTCCTCAAATCCGGACCTCGAGATCCACATTCCTGCAGAGTTTAGTTCCAACTCCAACAGTTAATGATACAATTAAGTGATTAATTAAGGCATGATTACGCTTTAATGATGAACATGTGCTATTAACAAGCAGAATCAGTGAAGAAAAGAGAAACACAAGAACTACAACTGACTTCAGCCACAGCCTTCGATGAACTGAAGATAAAAGAAGACGTTAGATCTTCTACGACCTTTAAAATAGTGTCATGTGACAAAGAGATAAAAATAAACTCATGCTCAATTTTAACATCTATTCTTTATCGTTAGATTAAACTACTTGTTAATTATTTTGATTTGTACTTCCTACTATTTTATGATTTTTTCATGTTATTTTGATGTACTTTTACCGTTTGATCTTTTGCTTCATTTTCTTTGGCAAAACAATCGCAGTTGTCGTCATCAAACAAGTGTCTCACAGCAGCCGCAGAGTGAACACACAGAGTGATGTTATAACTTAATTTTCAACACATTCAAATGTATCTAATAATAAACAGATCTGCGTTACCTCATACTCATGACAGGAAAAGCGGAAGCGGCGCGGCGCCGGTGTGTGTTGATCAATCGCTCCAGCTCCTCGTTCAGCTCCCACAACACTTGGTCCTGCTCTGCTTCATACTACAGTAACGTTAATAATCACATCCATGAACATGATTTCTTCCCTACTCCAATCCCTATTCTTTTGCACTGTCCGTTGAGGTGGAGACCATGTCCCAAGATTCCGCGCTCAAATTTGGCGTCATCAAGCTACACCTTTGTTTTGAATAGGCTTCTAGCGACCTCAATCGGACAGAATTATTACATACTGCACCTTAACTGTTAGGGTTGGAGCTAAACTCTGCAGAAATGTGGATCTCGAGGTCTGGATTTGAGGACCCCTGGCCTATCAGGTGTTCATCAGTGTCTGAATTCATTCACTTCTTTTAATTGACTCTGTCAAGTTGACTATATTAGTGAACTAATGTAAGGAATAGTGAATGAGGGTATAGGGTGCAGCAAGAAAAAATGTGATCAGATGATGTTAGCTTGATGATAAAAATATAATCATCATGTAACACCCTCCTTCACTAATTTTATTCAGAGCGCAGTTTTTGATTAAATAGGTTATGCATTAACAATTACATATCATTTAAATTCATCCCCGGTGACAACTTAAATTTTTTGAGCAATGGCACTCTTTAAATACACACAGATATTATTACCTGTATTTTACTTCACTAATTCTCAATCACTTAATTAATCACTTAATTATTTTGTTAACTTCAACACTGCTTCATTGACTACGTTTACATGTGCACCAATAATACAATTATTTCTCATAATGATAGTAAGTTCTTATGCTGCCTTCACATGCTCTAGGAATTATTGAGTTTCCTAGATAAAAATTGCCCATGAAAGCCCTTTGGAAACTTAAATGCAATGAGCTCATAATCACGAGTGGGAATTATATAAAATTTTCGATTGCACGTGAAGGCAGCATTGATTGCTGTAAGATGTTTACATGACATGAGCAGAACTCTTCATTCCAGTTTACATGCAATTTTCATTACTCTGATTTTTAGCTAAAAAGTATGGTTATACCACATAGCATAATTTCCTTATAATTACACATCTTAATGAGAATTCAGCTCAAAAACAGAGAGCATGCTTACTTTCGAAAACGCTTCTTAATCTCGTTGATCAGTATGAAACACATTTATGGTTTTCCTAAAAAGCATGTGACTTTCAGAAAATGGGCGTTGGCTTCAGTATAAATCAGCTTCCTGATCTAGTTATCTGTCTAGTTCATTTTTGCCAGTTGAAAAAGACGGACTGTTCAGCACAGATAATATTGTAAGTATATCCATTTTACAGAATTATGATCTGTAGTGAAATTATGTCTGATCACTGTCAAGAAGTTTTTCACAGAACTTAAGGACTAACTAATGACAATATTTCATAAACAATGAAGTAAATAACAGTGCATATGCATATTGTTTGCTAGCTTTTTGTATTGCTCTTCACATATGCTATTTTTAAATTAAATTTATTGATGTTGATCTTGAAATAATGAGTTCCTCTGCAAGTATAATATTTAAAAAACAACACGAACAAAATATAGCAAAACGCTAAGGAGTTTTAATATTCCCATTAAAAAAATTATGCTATTTATATAATGTCTATGTTTTTCAAAGCGTGAAACCGCTTTGTAAACTGGAAGACCCTCCAACTTTCAAACCAGTTAAGAATCTCACTTGTCATCAGAAGGGTAAGACTACATCATTTATCATTATTTTCTGTCTTAAATTTATTATTGATTCCAAAAGATTCCAAGATGAACACCATCATTTATGTAGCAAAATTATTTATAACAACATTGGTTTGATCACCAAAATAAGAACACAGCAGCTAGACAATGCTGGCAAAAAAGTTAGGATTTGGATCAATTTTCATAAAATTCCACCAAGCGCTGCAAAAATAAATAAATAAATAAAAACATTATAACTCTGCAACCATGATTCATGAAATTGAAAATTGGTATGTATTTTCTTTGTGGGGTGTACATTTTATAACAATTAATACTTGTACCAAGTTTTGTGAACATTGGCCACAAGGTGGCACTATAAAAAGCATCTTTACATTTCAGTTAATAATTCCATAACCATGTGTACACTCACTGTTAAACCTTGCTGTAAGAAAATGGCCAAATTGTGACAGTAGCAAACCATTTTCCATTAAAATTGGAATATACCTTAGAAAACAATGCATTCTGGGTAATATTTGTCATTTTGGAGAAAGTAGCCTACAGGAATATACTGTGAGTTAAAGGGTTAGTTCACCCAAAAATGAAAAGTCAGTTGTAGTTCTTGTGTTTCTGCTCGTCTCTTTTTTCTGGTCTTGTTTCTCTGTCCTTCAGTGATTCTGCTCATCAGGTGTTCATCATTGTCTGAATTCACATGTGTTTCCATTTATTCTCTCAAGTGGACTATAATAGTGAACTAATGTAGGGAATAGTGAATGAGGGTATAGAGTGTGATTTGGAACACAGCCTCTGAGTGTCGACTTTGAGCGATGTTAAAGGGTTAGTTCACCCAAAAATGAAAGTTCTGTCATTAATTACTCACCCTCAGTGGTGTATAAAGTACTCGAAAACCATACTTGAGTAAAAGTATAGTTATCTTACCAGAAAATGACTTTGGTAGAAGTTAAAGTCACTGTTTAGAATGTTACTTGAGTAAAAGTTGTAAAGTATGTGATATTTTTTGTACTTAAGTACAAAAAGTATTTTTTTGATATTAAACGTACTTAAGTATTGAAAATAAAAGTAAATGTAAAATACAAAAGGAGCAAAAAAAAATATTAAAAATTGTTTTACACAGTTTGAGCAGCAAGATTGTGTTCAATTTTAACTCTTACATTTTGTTTCTTTGAATTAAAAAAGGGCTAAATGTTTATTGTAAGTTTTAAATATAAAAAATACTAATATATTAATTATACATTGATCGTTCATGTTAATTCATAGTGCATTATAACTAATGTAAGAGACAACTTTAAAATGTTAAAATGTAAATGTTAAAAATGAACAATATTTTTAATAACCTTATTTAATGTTACAAATGGACTCTTATTGTAAAGTGTTTTCATTTCCTATAAATCCAAACAGTCATGCTTAAAAATTACCATCTTTACACACTAAGGCAGAGCATGGGTCTATTATATGTATACTTTCACACATTATTTGGTTCTATTTTAGAATACTTGATTATCTATTCAAAATGTGTTACAGTGCCGAAAAATAAATAACTGAAATCGAATACATTTCTGATTTATGTTTCTGTCACTGCATGATGAGGATACAGATTAAATATGCAACTTCACTGGATAATGAATGCATAACAGCGAACAAATAGATAACAAACATGACATTAAACAGTTTGTGTTTTTGTCACATTGTTTTAACTGCTTGAGGTACTAATGTTAGCATCCTTTCAGCCTCGACGGCAAACATACTGTTCACCACTAATGCAGCATCTAGTCAATAAACGAATTACTTTATAATGATATGAAAACATGTACAGTAGTGTACACTGTATAACATACCGTTTTGTTGTCCGTTTTAAATCCGTTTTTGAAGTGACCCGCTCTGTGCAGTGCGCAGCCTCACGTCACGTGTCAAAAAAAAAAAAAAAACATACGAGGCATCAATGATAGTTTTTATTTCGCCTCTAGAGGTCGCTCTCGTAATGTCTCGTAATGACAGCGCTCTCTTCTCAGCCGCTCCAGCAATGGACGCAACCCGGAAAATCAACCGCGGTTGTGCGAGCACTTGTTTGCACATGCTTGCTTACAGTTTGTGTTCTTCCGACTTTATTTTGTAGTAAGTAACGAAAATGCTTTGGGAAAATGTATCGGAGTAAAAGTATACATTTTATTTAGGAAATGTAGTGGAGTAAAAGTAAAAGTTGACAGAAATATAAAAACTCAAGTAAAGTACAGATTCTCCCAAAAAATACTTAAGTACTGTAACAAAGTATTATTACTTCATTACATTACACCACTGCTCACCCTCATGTTGTTCCACACCCGCAAGACCTTCGTTCATCTTCAGAACACAAATTACGATAATTTACTT
Source organism: Megalobrama amblycephala (assembly GCF_018812025.1). Classification (NCBI taxonomy): domain Eukaryota; kingdom Metazoa; phylum Chordata; class Actinopteri; order Cypriniformes; family Xenocyprididae; genus Megalobrama; species Megalobrama amblycephala. Next base: position 4,117,371 of record NC_063058.1, read on the forward strand.
GAAATCCGATGGCTCCGTGAGGCCTCCATAGCCAGTAATGACATTTCCTCTCTCAAGATCCATTAATGTACTAAAAACATATTTAAATCAGTTCATGTGAGTATAGTGGTTTAATATTAATATTATAAAGCAACAAGAATATTTTTGGTGCGTCGTTGCTCCCTATAAAGGCCTCACAGAGCAATCGGATTTCAACTAAAATTAATTTGTGTTCTGAAGATGAACGAAGGTCTTGTGGGTGTGGAACGACATGAGGGTGAGTAATTAATGACAGAACTTTCATTTTTGGGTGAACTAACCCTTTAACATCGCTCAAAGTCGACACTCAGAGGCTGTGTTCTAAATCACACCCTATAGAATATTGCACATGCGCGACTGAACGAATCACCCCCCGAGACGACTCGTTCTTCCCGAGTCACATTAAAGATTCGTTCAAAATGAACGAATCGTTCAAGAACGACACATCACTAGTAAGAACTAGCAATGTTTCAGTAATCAGTCATCCATAAAAATACTGAAGTCATATAATACATAAAACATATTAAGCTCCTGCATAACTTGGATAGCAGAGACATCAACAATCAGAATATGAATCTCTACAATGGTGACATCCAAAAATTTAATGTTGCAATGCATGCTGGGTGCCAGCATAATACAAAACTACCAGAATGCACTGCAGCATGAATAAATTCTGCATCTGAATGGTCATTTTATTGCCACCATTGTTGAGATGGTTAGATTTTTTTTATATCTTTGTGTCTAAATAAATCTGCATTTACTTTTTTGTTGTTTTTTTTTTTTGTTTGTTTTTTGCATGGTGTTTAAAAAAATCTTTTTAACTGATCGTTTTTGGAGCTCTTTCTGTAGTTTCACAGTGGTGATTATGTAATACAAGGGATTAAACACAGCTTGAGTTCAGTGAATCAAGAGACTGTTTAATGGTTATTTTTTCATCAACACATAATCATCAGCACTCAATAATTTTTTTCTCCACATTTGTTTTTGCCATAATAAATGAGGCTTGCAAAAACAAAAATTAATCAATAAAAAGTCAAGGGTCAAGAGTTCAACTACACCAAACACTGGTTTGACACCAAACCAAACATTTTCGATAAAACATCAACATGTACATTTATGTTATCAATAAGATCTTCTGTAGAAATAAAGTTTAACTGGTCAGTGTAGTAATGTGCAATAGCTGGAAGACAATTGTAGTTCTTGTGTTCATGTTCAAGAAACGTTGATTATGCATGCTGGAGGTCTTGACATTGAACAAAATTATAAACGCAACACTTTTGTTTTTGCCCCCATTTTTCATGAGCTGAACTCAAAGATCTAAAACTTATTCTATGTACACAAAAGGCCCATTTCTCTCAAATATTGTTCACAAATCTGTGTTAGTGAGTACTTCTGCTTTGCAGAGATGATCTATCCACCTCACAGGTGTGGCATATCAAGATACTGATTAGACAGCATGATTATTGCACAGGTGTGCCTTAGGCTGGCCACAATAAAAGTGGGATGTTTTCAGTTTCCAGGAATTGTGTACAGATGCTTGCAACATGGGGCCATGCATCATGCTGCAACATGAGGTGATAGTTGTTGCTGAATGCAGAGGTGGAGATTCCAGGGGTCAGAAAGTAAAAGTCCTGCCATATTTTTATTCCACCCACTGAAGCATTAATGAGATAAATAAGTGATTAATTGAGTGACGATTGAGCATTATTGAAGACACCTGATGATAACAAGCAGAATCACCAAAGGAGAAAATCAAAATTTTTAAGTTACCATCATCGAGGTCAGGGTTTGTTTTAGTTGAGCTCTTGATCCTTGACTGTTTAATATTAGATTTTGTTTGGGCAGTTTTAACTGCATTAAAACCAAACAGACAAACAAAGTTAGAAGATGGTCAGGTGTTGTTGGTTATGTTTTTACATATTTGGTCTCAATCACTGAACTCATTTAGAGCCCAATCTCTGAGTTAGATTTACATTATCGATTACAGCAGAACTGTGATTCTACAGCACAAGATCAGCTTTTACAATACAATTTTTTTTTTTAAGAGTTCTGATTTAAAAAAAAAAAAAAAAAAAAAGTGCTCATTTAAACACACAAACATCAAGAATCATCCTGTGAATCTCAACAGTGGTGACCATCATAAAGCATGTTGCAGTGCATTCTGGGAGCCACCAATCAAAATTCATCCATGGCTCCCATCATGCATTGCTGTATGAATAAATTATGGGCTAAATTGTCTTAGTAATTTCATTTATTCTCACTATTAAAATTTTGCTGTTTTTCTGTGACTTTTTAGTAGCTTGTTTTCTAATGTTCAGAATTGATCTGTTGATCAGAATATGTTGCTTGTCACCGTCGTTGAGATTCACAGGCTGATACTTGATGTCTGTGTGTGCCTAAAAGAAGTTTTTATTTTTTTTTTTGTGATAAGGACAACTTTTTTTTTTTTAAAAATAATTCTGTATTGTGTAAGCTGATCTTCTGCAGAATCACAGTGCTGCTGTAATCAATAATGTAAAACTAACTCAGAGATTGGGCTGTAAATGAGTTCAGTGATTCAGATCAAATAATGGTTTTGAGAAAACATAACCAACAACACCTGATCATCTTTTAACTTTGCTTGTCTGGTTGGTTTTAATGCAGTTAAAACTGCCCAAACAAAATCTAATACTAAAAAGGCAAGGGTCAAGAGCTCAACTAAAACAAACCCTGACCTTGATGATGGTAACTTAAAAATTGTGATTTTCTCCTTTGGTGATTCTGCTTGTTATCATCAGGTGTCTTCAATAATGCTCAATCATCACTCAATTAATCACTTATTTATCTCATTAATGCTTCAGTGGATGAGATAAAAATATGGCAGGACTTTTACTTTCTGACCCCTGGAATCTCCACCTCTGGCTGAATGGCACAACAATGGGCCTCAGGATCTCGACACGGTATCTCTGTGCATTCAAAATGCCATCAATAAAATCCACCTGTGTTCATTGTCCACAGAGGTGTAGTCCAGAGGTCAGAAAGTAAAAGTCCTGCCATATTTTTATTCCACCCACTGAAGCATTAATGAGATAAATAAGTGATTAACAGTGATGATTGAGCATTATTGAAGACACCTGATGATAACAAGCAGAATCACCAAAGGAGAAAATCACAATTTTTAAGTTACCATTATCGAGGTCAGGGTTTGTTTTAGTTGAGCTCTTGACCCTTAACTTTTTAAAATAAAATTTTGTTTGGGCTGTTTTAAAGGTCCTGTACTTCATGATCCTATGTTTCAAACTTTAGTTAGTGTGTAATGTTGTTGTTAGAGAATAAATAAAATCTGTAAAATTTTAAAGCTCAAAGTTCAATGCCAAGCGAGATATTTTATTTAACAGAAGTCGCCTACATCGAACGGCCAGTTTGGACTACATCCCTCTACTTCCTTCTGTAATGACGTCACTAAAACAGTTTTTTGACTAACCTCCGCCCACAGGAATACACAAGAGTTGCGTTTGTAGAGTGTGTTTGTCGCCATGTCGTCGAAACGCTGTTATTTTCATCCCGCAGTCCAATCACCGGGTCTGATTCCGGCTCAAATTGATAGGGTAAAATTAAAGACATGTTTACAATAACACTGAGCGCGTGCATCTCCACGTTATGGTAAGAGGCGTGACCTTTCCGGGCAAGGTTCGCTAAGCTGCTGTCGAATCACAACACAGGAACCGCTGGCACAATCAGAACTCGTTACGTATTTCTGAAGGAGGGACTTCATAGAACAAGGAAGTCATCAGCCCGTTTTTATGTTCTTATGTTATGTTCTGATTTAAAAAAAAAAAAAAAAAAAAAACTTTCTTTTAGGCACACACAGACATCAAGAATCACTCTTGAGTATGGTCTCACATGTACTCCCAGGAGAGTTAATTTAACACTGCAGTTTTTGCTGTGTAGAATTTGAAATGAAAATTTTATTTAAAAAAATTAATAAATGAAAAATAAGTGTTGTAGACCTGTTTTGAAATAAGCTGTTTTTCAAATAAAGGTTTCAGAGTGATATCAGATTGTTTGCGTTTTTTATTACTTACCCTGTAACTACATGAAACAAAAGTATATTTCCCCATGTATTAAAAAAGATTGCAATAGTTCTTTCTACTTTCCTTGAAACAACTTAATCAGTGCACTTTCTCGCTAAATTGCTCCCAAACGTAAGATTGTTGTCTATCATAATAGTATAAGTACCCCTTAGTTCTTAAATACTTACAGAATAAATAATTTGTTATTTTCCTGGTTGTTACCCCTTTATTCAGACTTACATATTGTTCCCCTATACTTACACATACTTACTTTATAGGTACACTATAATTATCGAAAGTTACATTGTAAATTCTTTGTAATTATACAGTAAAATCCCCAGAGTTAAATCAACTCTGGTCAGATAACATTTGGTCCCTCTCTAAATAGTGTTAAAGTAACACTAAAGCAGAGTTAGAGTTAATGAGATAATTAAGCAATTCATTAAGTGATGTTTGAACATTAATGATGAACACCTGCTGTTAACAAGCAGAATCACTGAAGAAAAGAGAAACACAAGAACTACAGCTGACTTAAGCCACAGCCTTAGATTAAATCTCTAAAGATCTAATTGATCTATTGGTCAAAAAAAATTACACCACCATCATGGTGGTCAGGATTTGTTTTAGTTCTGATCATCTTTTAACTTTGCTTGTCTGGTTGGTTTTAATGCAGCTAAAACTGCTCAAACAAATTTAACATTAAAAAGTCAAGGGTCAAGAGCTCAACTAAAACAAACCCTGACCTCGATGATGGTAACTTAAAAATTGTGATTTTCTCCTTTGTTGATTCTGCTTGTTATCATCAGGTGTCTTCAATAATGCTCAATCATCACTCAATTAATCACTTATTTATCTCATTAATGCTTCAGTGGGTGGAATAAAAATATGGCAGGACTTTTACTTTCTGGACTTCCCACCTCTGCTGTTTAAAGAGGGACTAAATGTTCTCTGAGCAGAGTTGATTTAACTCTGGGGATTTTACTGTGTATGCAGTACTTTATGGGCTGGAATATTTAATTTGAATCGCAGTCGGGCAATTTGAGACTGTTGGTTTCTGCAAATTAAATGAATGAAAATACAAGTTTTATTTTAATGCATGGTATTTTACAATGACCTACTGTAGATTACAGTAAATAACTATACAATCAACAGCAAAGTACTAGAAACTCTGTTGCCAGTATTTTACTGTAAAAAAAAAAGCCTGGCAAGGTCTAACAGTGTAGTAAAAGTTATGTTAACATTCCCTGTTTGCTGGGAAACATCCCACATAGCAACATTGTGTCGGCCCAGAACCGGCCCACATCTGGCACATGTGGCATGATGATCTGGCCCACATGCTGCAATGAATTACGGCCCTTGTGTGGGCCGTTTCTGTTTGCCAGATCTGAGCCACAAGCAGGCCACAGCAATGCCACATGTCAGCCAAGAGCAAAGAAATAAACCAGAACTGGACCTTATCTGAGCCACAAAATCTGTGTATATTAAGTATAGAGTGATCTCAGCCTTAATAAGCCTGTTAACAAGCAGAATCATTAAAGGAAAGAAGAGAACAGAAAAAGAAATGAGCAGAAACACAAGAACTACAACTGACTTCAGCCACAGCCTTAGATGAAATCAACTGAAGATGAAAGACATTAAATCTCTCAAGATTTCAACAGAGGATGATTAAACAACTCTACAAACAGCATTAACAGATTCACTTATTACTTACCAGATTGACTATATTTCTGTTAGACATCAACAAAAGTTGTTATTGAGAATTAACAGAGGTTTAACTCTTTCATTCGAAGATGATAGCTGTCTGTTGGTTGTTTTGTAGTCATCATGAAATTGCCCCTGATGTCTTTTGAATCTAACAATTGTGTTGCCGTTAATACATTTACATTATAACCCTGTGTTACTACAGAATGAACTATTGCACCAATCAGAAGATTTTAACAGACATGAGCACTAAAAAATAGTCTATGATGAAAGACACAGACATCAAGAATCAGCATATGAATCTCAACTATGGTGACAATCAAAAGTGCCATGCTGCAATGCATGCTGGGTGTTTTGTAGTATGCTGGTACCCAGCATGCATCCCACTTTTAATTGTCACCACTGTTGAGATTCATAGGCTGATTCTTGATGTCTGTGTGTGTCATCATGAACTAACTTTTAGTGCTCATGTCTGTTAAAATCTTCTGATTGGTGCAATAATTCATTCTGTAGTAACACAGGGTTATAATATAAATTAATAGCACAGCACAATTATTAGGTTAAAATGACATCAGGCCATTTCATGATGACACAAAACAATCAACAGATAACAATCATCATATGATGTCATTTTACTTCAGCTGTCTTTACTACTGCAAATGTGTTTAACAAACACACTGTCACAGCAGCCAGAGAAAATAAATGTATAATAAGAGTTAAGAGCCCAACTAATGGAACAACTATTCACCATTATGGTGACTTCAAATGAAACAGAGTTAAACCTCTGTTAATTCTCAATAACAACCTTTGTTGATGTCTAACATAAAGTCAATGTGGTTAGTAATAAGTGAATCTGGTAATGCTGTTTGTAGAGTTGTTTAATCATCATCTGTTGAAATCTTGAGAGACTCAATGTCTTCTTTCATCTTCAGTTGATTTCATCTAAGGCTGCGGCTGAAGTCAGTTGTAGTTCTTGTGTTTCTGCTCATTTCTTTTTCTGTTCTCTTCTTTCCTTTAATGATTCTGCTTGTTAACAGGCTTATTAAGGCTGAGATCACTCTATACTTAATATACACAGATTTTGTGGCTCAGATAAGGTCCAGTTCTGGTTTATTTCTTTGCTCTTGGCTGACATGTGGCATTGCTGTGGCCTGCTTGTGGCTCAGATCTGGCAAACAGAAACGGCCCACACAAGGGCCGTAATTCATTGCAGCATGTGGGGCCAGATCATCATGCCACATGTGCCAGATGTGGGCCGGTTCTGGGCCGACACAATGTTGCTATGTGGGCAGAAGCCTACGCTTTTCCCTGCTCAACGAAGATTCATATGTAATAATATGACCTCTTAACACAACTTTACAAGTTTCCCACAAACAAGAGTCTGAAACATCCCCCTTGTCATTTGGTCTCTAAAAATTGGGTTAAACACTCAGACATATAAGACTGAAACTGTTTGATTAATGCTGTCATCTTATCCTCTATCAACTTTTTAAAATCATCCCCCTTGGGTACCGATTGCGACAAGTATCGCATTCACATTTCCCTGTGAAATAGGATCACCTGAGTTGACATCCTCCTTAGTTGCAACCGTTTTTGAGGATTTCTTAGACGCCATTTTCCTGACAGAACGAGTCAGCGAAGTAACGAAAATCACCCTGAACGCACTTAAATTTCACTAAATATTCAAGACAACTTACTAAATTTGACTCTCAGTAAGTCAATATCGACTGTGAAGTGGATTGACGGTACTTTAATTACAAAAATATTCGAAATGTAACGTCAACGGAGAAGAGCTCAGAAAAAGGCGACTACTCCATGATATGCGCACGTGCGCCCCCCCTTTGGCTCTATTTATTAATTTTATAATTTTATTTTTTATACCACACATATTGAAATTTAATGAAAGCATGCTTTTGGAGCATAAGACTGTTGCACAAATGATAGTTCAGGGAGGTTTTAAATGCATATTGCCCACTGTGCACAGTTGCCCTGAAGCCACCGGGTTGGTGGTGCAACCGGGCTTGGGGCCGCCATCACTGCTTGCAGCTATATTTAAACATTGCTGTTTTCAGCCCTCCAAAACTATTTCAACAGAACATAGCCGCAAATTTTCAGTAATTTCGGTGCATAAAATGATATAGACCTAAACAAAATTCATGTATTCACAGTAGAATAATAAAGAATTAACAGAACTAGTAGGCGATAGGGTAAATACATTTGTGCAAAATAATAATAATAATAATAATAATAATAATAATAATGTGTCTCAGCAAAGACCAAACATATTTTAGCTAAGTTTTTCTACATCAGCTAATAGCACACTTCTGCTATTACAGTAACAGCGTGTCAAGGCCTGCTTCTGTAACTTACAAATGGGCGACAGAAACAACATTAACTTTTTCTTTCTTTCTTTTTTTTTATCTTTGTAATTTAGCACTATTTCCTGTGATCTTAAATTCATCTTAAGTCAATTGAGTTCGGTTCTAAAAGGCTACTGCCCACACAGCAGGGGACTCCTAGGCGGATCCGCATTCAAGTCGCCAAATCCGCGTGACTGTCACATTTGTTTTGACGCCGCCCAGAGGATCAGGTCCGCATCCGGGCGACGCCATAAATCAGGGATGGACAACTCCGGTCCTGGAGGGCCGGTGTCCAGCAGAGTTTAGCTCCAATCCTAATCAAACACACCTGAACCAGCTAATCAAGGTCTTTAGGATTAGTACACAGCAAAAACTGCAGTGTTAAATTAACTCTCCTGGGAGTACATGTGAGACCATACTCAAGAGTGTTAAAGTGTTAAAATAAGAGTGTTAAAAGAACACTGAAAAGTGTTAAAGTTAATAAGATAATTAAGTGATTAATTGAGTAATGATTGACCATTATTGAAGACACCTGATGATAACAAGCAGAATCACCAAAGGAGAAAATCACAATTTTTAAGCCACCATCGTGGAGATGAGGGTTTGCTTTAGTTGGGCTCTTGTCCCTTGACTTTTTAAAATAATATTTAGTTTGGGCTGTTTTAACTGAGTTATGACATCCAGACAAACAAATGGAAAAAATGATCAGGTGGTGTTGGTTATGTTTTCACATAATCATTATTTGGTCTGAATATCTGAACTCATTTAGAGCCCAATCTCTGAGTTAGATTGACATTATTGATTACAGCAGAACTGTGATTCTACAGCACAAGATCAGCTCTATCAATATAATTTGAAGGATTTCACAAACAGTTGTTCTGAGCAAAAAAAAAAAGAATCTTTCTCTTAGGCACACACAGACATCAAGAATCAGCCTGTGAATCTCAATGACGGTGACAAGCAACATATTCTGATCAACAGATCAAACTCTGAACATTAGAAAACAAGCTACTAAAAGTCGCATAAACGGAACAAAATAAAATATGAGAATAAAGGAAATTACTAAAACAATCCAGCTCATAATTTATTCATTCAGCAATGCATGATGGGAGCCATGGATGAATTTTGATTGGTGGCACCCAGAATACACTGCAACATGCTTTATTATTCTCACCACTGTTGAGATTCACAGGCTGATACTTGATGTCTGTGTGTGCCTAAGAGAAACATTTTTTTTTGCTCAGAACTGTTTGTGAAATCCTTCAGATTATATTGATAAAGCTGATCTGCTGTAGAATCACAGTTCTGCTGTAATCATAATGTCAATCTAACTCAGAGATTGGGCTCTAAATGAGTCCAGTGATTTAGGTCAAATAATGATTATGTGAAAACATAACCAACACCACCTGATCATTTTTTCCATTTGTTTGTCTGGATGTCATAACCCAGTTAAAACAGCCCAAGCTAAATATTATTTTAAAAAGTCAAGGGACAAGAGCCCAACTAAAGCAAACCCTCATCTCCACGATGGTGGCTTAAAAATTGTGATTTTCTCCTTTGGTGATTCTGCTTGTTATCATCAGGTGTCTTCAATAATGGTCAATCATTACTCAATTAATCACTTAATTATCTTATTAACTTTAACACTTTTCAGTGTTCTTTTAACACTCTTATTTTAACACTTTAACACTCTTGAGTATGGTCTCACATGTACTCCCAGGAGAGTTAATTTAACACTGCAGTTTTTGCTGTGTACTAATCCTAAAGACCTTGATTAGCTGGTTCAGGTGTGTTTGATTAGGGTTGGAGCTAAACTCTGCTGGACACCGGCCCTCCAGGACCGGAGTTGTCCATCCCTGCCATAAATTCTACTGTCAATCAGCGGGTCTTGAGCGGACCCATGTCGGATCCGCGGACGCGCACGCGCCTTTACTGTAACGGTTGTATCAATTTGCGGGTCCCAAACGGACCCGCCACGGAGGTAAGGTTTTAATCGCGGATGCGGAGTGGATGCAGCGCGGAGCCAAGGCGGGGTCCGCGATCCGCCTTCGTTACAGATCCGTCACTGCGCGCAAGTGGACTCCGATACGGGTCCGTTCGCGGCAGAGGTGTATAGTCCAGGGGTCAGAAAGTAAAAGTCCTGCTATATTTTTTTTTTTCACCCGCTGAAGCGCTGTTAAAGTTAATGAGATAAATAAGTGATTAATTGAGTGATGATTGAGCATTATTGAAGACACCTGATGATAACAAGCAGAATCACCAAAGGAGAAAATCACAATTTTTAAGTTACCATCACAGAGGTCACGGTTTGCTTTAGTTGGGCTCTTGACCCTTGACTTTTTAATATTGGAATTTGTTTGGGCTGTTGTAACTGAGTTATAACAGCCGGACAAGCAAAGAGAAAAGATGATCAGGGGGTGTTGGTTATGTTTTCACATAATCATTATTTGATCTGATCTCATTTAGAACACAATCTCTGAGTTAGATTTACATTATTGATTACAGCAGCACTGTGATTCTACAGACGATCAGTTTTATCAATAAAATATGAAGGATTTCTTAAAAGTTGTTCTGATCAAAAAAAAAAAAAAAAATCCTTTTTTTAGGCACACACAGACATCAAGAATCAGCATATGAATCTCAACGACGGTGACAAGCAACATATTCTGATAAACTGATCAACTCTGAACATTAGAAAACAAGCTACTAAAAAGTCACAGAAAAACAGCAAAATTTAAATAGTGAGAATAAAGAAATTACTAAGACAATTCAGCTCATAATTTATTCATGCAGCAATGCATGATGGGAGCCGTGGATGAGTTTTGATTGGTGGCACCCAGAATGCACTGCAACATGCTTTATTATTCTCACCATTGTTGAGATTCACAGGCTGATTCTTGATGTCTGTGTCTAAATGAAAGCCTTTTTTTTTGTAAGAACAACTTTTGATGATTGAATTATTTTGAAAAAAAAAAACTGGATCTTCTGCTGCAGAATCACAGTGCTGCTGTAATCAATAACGTAAATATAACTCAGAGATTGAGCTCTAAATGAGTTCAGTGATTCATGTCAAATAATGATTTTGAGAAAACATAACCAACACCACCTGTTCATCTTTTAACTTTGCTTGTCTGGTTGGTTTTAATGCAGTTAAAACTGCCCAAATAAATTTTATTATTAAGAAGTCAAGGGTCAAGAGCTCAACTAAAAGAAACCCTGACCTCGATGATGGTAACTTAAAAATTGTGATTTTCTCCTTTGGTGATTCTGCTTGTTATCATCAGGTGTCTTCAATAATGCTCAATCATCACTCAATTAATTACTTAATTATCTCATTAACTTTAAGACCGCTTCAGTGGGTTGAAAAAAAAATATGGCAGGACTTTTACTTTTTGAGCCCTGGACTTTCCACCTCTGCGCGATACCTCCGCTGTGGATCCGCCACGGAGTCCTTTAGCTGTGTGGGTGGTAGAAAATAGGTGAATCTGCGACATGGCCCATCAGCGGGTGGGGTCTCTGTACGCCAATGTATACACTATGTGCAAAATGGTATTGAGACATTTGTATGATCGACAAGCTTTAATCCTCAGAAATAAATCTCTTACCTTGTATGATGAAACAGCTTCACTGATGGGTCTGAATGTGTGTTTGACGTGTTTCAGTGAATCTCTGCACACTACACACACAGGCTGTTTGTCCTCCAGACAGAAGAGTTTGAGTTTCTCATTGTGTAAACTGCAGATCTCCTCAGACTCTGATGAACGGATCTTATTTCTCTCCTTCAGGAACGACTCACACAAGTTCTTTAATGCAAGATTAACTGGAGGTTCGAGTTTTGAGGATCTTCTCCTGCAGACAGGACACTCCTGAGTTGTTTTGGTTTTCCAGAACTGTTGAAGACACTCTTTACAGAAACTGTGACTACAGGACAGAAGAACAGGAGACTTGAAGATTTCAGAGCACACCGAACAAGAAAGTTCTTCTCCAGATACATGCAGTGACGCCATTTTGAGCTTCAGAGATCTAAACTTTATCTCTTACTTTCACTTTCTGAATGATAGTTTCAAAAATGAATAACCATGAAAATCAGAAAAATCTGCTGTTTGTTCAGAAACAAATTTCTCATAAATCCTTGTTGAAATTTTCCTCCTTCATTAATTGCTCATTCTGTTTTCTTTACTCAAGAAAGTAGAGAGTCATGAAAGAGAAATTACACGATAGTCTCTTCCTGGTGTGGAAGTGTTGTTGAGTTCCTGGGTGTGTGCGAAACAGCATGTCAAAGAACAACAACATGGGTCATGTTCACAAAAAAAATCTTAAAGACACCTTGTGGTGAAAATCAGTTTTTAATGTTGTTTATATGTCTATGTAGTGTTTTAAATATGCTTTAAAACAAACCATGTGCAAATTCATCAGCTGAGTGTTTTTTTCTTTAAAACTGCAGTGAACCAAAGACGGTTTGAAAAATCAAACTACTTTGTAACCAATCATGTCAACGTCCGGCGGGCTTTATCATAGCATTAACTATGACCGATCTGAATCAGGGGAGTCCCAAAAATATTTCAGTCTAAACTTAAGTTTTATGTAATTGAATTACATCCAAATTTTCCATCCATTTGGATTACATAGTTTTTACATAAACAAACTAATAAACTTAAAGGTACAATCTGTAATATTTTTTTCCGCTAGAGGTCGCTAGAGGCCTATTCAAAACAAAGGCGTAGTTTGATGACGCCAAGTTTTAGAGCGGAAACTTGGGACATGTGGTCTCCATCTCAACGGACGGTGCAAAAGAATAGGGATTGGAGTCGGGAAGAACTCATGTTCATGATGCGATTATTAAAGGCGCTCAAAGCGATTTGACGCGTTTTTAGGCCCAATTTTTTTTTTGTCACGTACAGCAAACATCTCCTCACTATGCGCTAGCTGCCTGTCCCCTGAACACACTGTAAAAAAACGCAGTCTCTGTAGTCGCCACAAGCTCCGAAAACTGCAATAAAAACAAACTGGTGCAGCCTGGACCACTTAACATAATAAACATGCTCCAGCCAATAACCGACAAGCAGCGTCAATACGCAAGCTACTTACATTTTAAATGCGCGTTCATGACTGTTTCAGGAAGCACGGAGGGGAGGGCCAGGAGGAGTAGGAGGGAGGGTCTAGCTAGCCTCTGTTTTGTTTGACAACACTTCGAACGTCAACAGGAAGTTACTCCACTCAGAATCGCTTAGAGCGCCTTTAACGTTACTGTAGTATGAAGCAGAGCAGGACCAAGTGTTCCGGAAGCTGAACAGGGCCGCTGGAGCGATTGCGCAACACACACCTCACGAGCAGCGGAACTTTTATTATGTCACAGTCACCGGCACCGCTTCCGCTTTTCCGGTCATGAGTATGAGGTTTATGGGAGCTGTCCTTGTCGACAGAACCAGCGGCAGATGGTAAACAGTAATTATGTTCCATAAATAAGTAACACAATCCACCATAAAATGTGCAAGAAGTAAATAAGGAACTGCTTCAAGCAAGCTAGTGCTTTGCTGGACGCTAGACACTACTTCCGCATTTGTCCACGACACTGTTGTCATGTGATTTCTACGTCAGTAAAGGCGGTAACAAAGGGTAACTGACGTCATTGACAGGTGACTGCACTGCTCCGTGTCACTGTTTAGAATGGGAACTTTCTCATGATTTACAAGTAGTTGAAAACATTAGAGATATTGTTAGTAATCAGCTGGACAAAATATATAACACTAGCTTAGTGCTTTTTGGATATTTTACTGTGAATATCTTACAGATTGTACCTTTAACGTGATTCATATTTGTAAATCATATGTAAATGAAATAGGTAAGATTTATCTAATAGTATGTCCAGGCTATATAACACTGCTTAGTGTTCATGTGTTTGCGTACTCCTGAGTTAAAGTACCATTGAAGCAGTGTTAAAGTTAATGAGATAATTAAGTGTTTAATTGAGTGATGATTGAGCATTATTGAAGACACCTGATGATAACAAGCAGAATCACCAAAGGAGAAAATCACAATTTTTAAGTTACCATCATCGAGGTCAGGGTTTGTTTTAGTTGAGCTCTTGACCATTGACTTTTTAATATTTGATTTTGTTTGAGCAGATTTAACTGCATTAAAACCAACCAGACAAGCAAAGTTAAAAGATGATCAGGTGGTTTTGGTTATGTTTTCACATAGTTATTTGATCTGAATCGCTGAACTCATTTAGAGCCCTATCTCTGAGTTAGATTTACATTATTGATTACAGCAGCACTGTGATTCTACAGCAGAAGATTATCAATATTATCTGAAGGATTTATCTAAAATTGTTCTGAATAAAAAAAATAAAAGCATTCTTTTAGGCACACACAAACATCAAGAATCAGCGTATGAATCTCAACGACGGTGACAAGCAACATATTCTGATAAACAGATCAACTATGAACATTAGAAAACAAGCTACTAAAAAGTCACAGAAAAACAGCAAAATTTAAATAGTGAGAATAAAGAAAATTACTAAGACAATTCAGCTCATAATTTATTGATGCAGCAATGCATGATGGGAACCACGGATGAATTTTGATTGGTGGCACCCAGAATGCACTGCAACATGCTTTATGACAGTCACTGCTGTTGAGATTCACAGACTGATTCTTGATGTTTTTGTGTGCCTAAAATAAAGTTTGAGTTTAGTATTATTATTATTTATTTTTAATTACAACTTTTGAGAAACCCTTTGGATTATATTGATAAAGTTGATCTTGTGCTGTAGAATCATTGACTCAGTGAATGTGTCAGAATTAACACAAGCGACACTTTCTGCCTGTATGAACTCAAGCCATCTCACTCGGCGGAGGCTGGAGCCCAGCCAACATAGCATGGTGGGGCCCAGATGGGTGTCACCTGGGCAGCCTAACTGGGGCCCAGACATTTTTGTCCACGGTTTCCATGGAGGCCCCACATGGGTTAGCCCAGATGAACTGAACACTGCTCAGTGTGCACACTACAGGCTGTTAAATGTAACACAGAAACATGCTGGAGTTAATGAGATAATTAGGTGATAACGAGCAGAATCGCTGAAGGACAGAGAAACAACAAGAACTACGACTTCAGCCACAGCCTTCGATGAAATCAACTGAAGATAAAAGACATTAAATCTCTGAAGATCTGATTAAACATCTCCACAAACAGCATTACCAGCTTCACTTATTACTAAATAGACTGACTTTATTTCTGACATTCATCTACAAAAGTTGTTATTGAGAATTACCAGAGGTTTAGATGTTGATGATTTGTTGAAAATAAGTTTGGTTTGATGTCACCGTGATCGAGGTCAGCGCTTACTTCAGTTAAGCAGTTTGACTCTTGACTGTTTTAGTGCTTTTCTGGCTGCTCTAGCTATTTGTGGCAAGAGAAACAAGTGACAATATGATCAACTGTTAGATAAGTATATAATTAATGAATTCACTTAAGTTTTTATGAGCAAAATGTGTTTAATGTTGTGCTGGATTTTTTCTTGAATTGCAACAATAAAAATGTTTCAATCAGAAAATTTGAAAAACACTTTGTTCAGTAAACACTTCAAACCTACTGCAAGGTTCACTTACACACAGACATCAAGAATCAGCGTATGAATCTCAACAATGGTGACATGTTTCATGCTGCAATGCATTCTGGGAGCCATGGATGAGTTTTGTATGAGGCACCCAGAATGCATTGCAGCATGAAGCATGTCACCATTGTTGAGAATCATACGCTGATTCTTGATGTCTGTGTGTTAATAAATCTTGCAGGTGTTTTAAAGGAGTTAATGTACGTTGTATTTTTCAGTTTTATTTTTTTGATCTGATTTTTTAACTGTATTGTTATTCTAGAAAAGATCCAGCTCAAAGTTAAGTACATACATCATATAAAGCTCAATCATTAGATCAGTGAATAAAGCCACTACATGATAATTATATTTTTATCATCAAACAGCAGCCAGAGAAACACTAACACTAAAACAGTCAAGAGTCAAACTGCTTAACTGAAGTAAGCGCTGACCTCGATCACAGTGACATCAAACCAAACTTATTTTCAACAAATCATCAACATCTAAACCTCTGGTAATTCTCAATAACAACTTTTGTAGACTTATGTCAGAAATAAAGTCAGTCTGGTTAGTAATAAGTGAAGCTGGTAATGCTGTTTGTGGAGATGTTTAATCAGATCTTCAGAGATTTAATGTCTTTTATCTTCAGTTGATTTCATCGAAGGCTGTGGCTGAAGTCGTAGTTCTTGTTGTTCCTCTGTCCTTCAGTGATTCTGCTCGTTATCACCTAATTATCTCATTAACTCCAGCATGTTTCTGTGTTACATTTAACAGCCTGTAGTGTGCACACTGAGCAGTGTTCAGTTCATCTGGGCTAACCCATGTGGGGTCTCCATGGAAACCGTGGACAAAAATGTCTGGGCCCCATTTAGGCAGCCCAGGTGCAGAGGTTTATAGTCCAGGGGTCAGAAAGTAGAAGTCCTGCCATATTTTTCATTCCACCCACTGAAGCAGTATTAAAGTTAATGAGATAATTAAGTGATAAATTGAGTGATGATTGACCATAATTGAAGACACCTGATGATAACAAGCAGAATCACCAAAGGAGAAAATCACAATTTTTAAGTTACCATCATCAAGGTGAGGGTTTGTTTTAGTTGAGCTCTTGACCCTTGACTCTTAAAATTAGATTTATTTGAGCTATTAATTGAGTTGTAACAGCCAGACAAGCAAAGAGTAAAAATGATCAGGTGTTGGTTGTGTTTTCACATAATTGTAATTTGACCTGAACTCATTTAGAGCCCAATCTCTGAGTTAGGTTGACATTATTGATTACAGCAGCACTGTTATTCTACAGCACAAGATCAGCTTTATCAATATAATCTAAGGGATTTTGCAAAAGATGTTCTGATAAAAAAAAATAAAAAAAATCACTTTTATTTAGAGACACAGACATCAAGAATCATCCTGTGAATCTCAACAGTGGTGGCCATCATAAAGCATGTTGCAGTGCATTCTGGGTGCCACCAATCAAAATTCATCCATGGCTCCCATCATGCATTGCTGCATGAATAAATTATGAGCTGAATTGTTTTAGTAATTTCCTTTATTCTCACTATTTTATTTTTTGCTTTTTTTCTGTGACTTTTTAGTAGCTTGTTTTCTAATGTTCAGAGTTGATCTGTTTATCAGAATATGTAGCCTGTCACCGTCGTTGAGATTCACAGGCTGATACTTGATGTCCGTGTGTGCCTAAAATAATTTTTTTGTTTTATTCAGAACAACTTTTGTGAAAACCTTTGGATTATATTGAAAAAGCTGATCTTCTGCTGTAGAATCACAGTTCTGCTGTAATCAATAATGTTAATCTAACTCAGAGATTAGGCTCTAAATGAGTTCAGTGATTCAGATCAATTAATGATTATGTGAAAACATAACCAACACCACCTGATCCTCTTTTTTATTTACTTGACTCAGTTAACAGCCCAAGCAAGATCTAATATTAAAAAGTCAAGGGTCAAGAGCCAAACTAAAGCAAACACTCATCTCCACGATGGTGGCTTAAAAATTGTGATTTTCTCCTTTGGTGATTCTGCTTGTTATCATCAGGTGTCTTCAATAATGGCCAATCATCACTCAATTAATCACTTAATTATCTCATTAACTTTAACACCGCTCCAGTGGGTGAAATGAAAAATATGGCAGGACTTCTACTTTCTGACCCCTGGACTATACACCTCTGCCCAGGTGACACCCATCTGGAGGGGTAGGCGGAGGAAAATGGAGATTGGCAAACTGGCCAGGCCGCCTGTGTTTCTAGGGTGACTGGACGAGGATCGTATGATCTATCGAGAACCTCCTCAATTACAAACTCTGAACAATTTAGGAACAAAATCAGATTAATTGCATCAACTAGGGAAAAATAACAGGCAGGTTCTTTAAAACAAATCATGTCCTCATCCAGCCCTGCCAGAAAACAGGCGTTTAAACATGCATCTGGCCAATTCGCCAAATAAGCAAGCTTGACAAATTCCTCCACATACCTCTCCAGCGATCGACCATCCTGCCGGAACCCAACGAGGCAATCCGATGCTGTGGATGGCTTAGGAGACACAGAAGAGGCAGGAATCTCAGAGACAAGGAATAAGCCCATCTTTTAAATGCAGATCTCCAGCAGTTTCGGTCTGTGATTCTGTTATGTGCATTGCTGCAGAGATGAGTCAAGTACAGAAATCCACAATAAGATAGGCTTTAGTAGTAAACAAGGGTTGGAGATGCAACATAACACACTAAAGCAAACAATATCACAGACAAGAAGTGCAGGGAGTGAGTCCAACTTAAAGGGAGTGCTGACGAGGACAACAGGTGTTGGGAATCCGGGGAGATGGTGGGAAGACTGATGAGGGAAGTGAAGACAGGTGTGGAGAACAGGAGGATGCTGGGAATTGGAGTCCAGGAAGGCGTGAATGTAACAGACAGACAGTTGTGATCCTGCTGTCATGTTCTCTAGTGTTTGATATAGACGTCTGTCTGATATAAACTCATATTCACATGAGCCTGTGATCATTAACATCCACTGTTTGTCTCTTGTGTCGTGTGTTTTCTCATAGATACAGATGAGTTTTCACACACAACATGAGAAAGATCTGCTGTTAATGATGACACTGATGCTCAGATGGATTTGAGTCACATGAAGAGTCATTAGATGTGTTTGAGCTCATGTGGCGCTGCGCAGACCAATTGACGGCTGACTTGAAGCAGTGCATTCCGGTTAGTACTTTTGTCCGACTTGAGCTGGCGCTGAAGGCATGTGACTGTGACGTATGATTTCAAAGTACCGCGAGAGCGATTCAAGAGCAGCCATCTGAGTCAGCCAGCACAGCATCTCAAGAGGAGCTGCGCGAGTTCTGATGACGACACAGCTGTTCCATAATTGGTCGGTTTCACCGCATGACAACGATCACGTGTGTTTCGTGTTTATTGTCACGCCTTCAGTTCCACTAATGCTCACAAATCTGTATTTTTATAACAGTTAAAGCTCTTTTCATGTAGTCACGAAGTTATATTGTGTATCAAAATAAAACTGATAAAAAGCGTAGACCCCGCTACATTGGTATTTAAATAATATATGCTTATGTTGAACTTTATTCTTGTAAAAATACACTGTAAGCATTACATAAAGTATTGAATGAAAATGTATTTTTGAAAGATCGGTGTGTTAGTCAAATATTGTATTTATTTCACTTCAGCTGTAATAAAGTATGCAAGTGCAGTATTATTGGGGGGCGTCACTACGTGAAGCAGAAACTATCCGACTTCACGTCTCCGTTTTCAGCTCCTCCCCGCCTGCACACGGCTACTCTCGCCGATCAGTTGCATCTGGCCGCAGCCGATGTCGAACACACCTATCAGCTGGTAAAACAGGCTTTTGTCACCCATGATCTGAACTATTAGATCTATTATATTTTGGTTTGACTCAAGTCATCTTCACAGTCCCACACGGATCAAATGTCTGGATGATCTGGTCTTGTTGTGCCCTCATATATATTCAGTTAGTTTGCATGTTTTCTTCAGTCATGTCACTTCAGTCCTCAGCATTAAAGGTGATAGAGAGGATTTTTTCGTCGACTGAGAATCCAAAGACTGTTACTGAATTTTTGAAATGAGTGCATGCGTAAGAACAGCCCCCCTCCTTCACAGCTAATTTCTAGGGAACGCATCCCAAAACTCGTGCACGAGTATTGGAACACGAGTGTTTACCACCGGCATTCGCTGTGTCGTGTTAGTGGATTCATTATGTCGGACTCACCGCAGGTAACTCATAATCTGCAGTTACTCCTGACAAAAACATTGTTATTTGAAAAATATCTGCCAATACAGTCAAAGCATTTCCAACATTGTAAGTCGAAATTTCGGATATGTTTGTATTTAGGCACAAACTGTATCAATAAAGCTTAGCTATCGTATAGCATTACAGTTGCATACTGAATATGCTTTATTTTTCTGTAAATTCGTGAACTCAGTTGTAATTTACTGTGTATTAGAGCACTGAAGATGCTGACACGACGCTACTCCCATTTCAACTAGCATGTAGTATTTAGCAGACTGGTCACTGCCTTACAACTACAGTACAAGAACAACGTCGATATACCTGAATAACAGTACAACAATAATTATTCCACAAAGAAAGAATAATCACTTTTACCTGTCGAGAAGAATTTTTGCGAACTGCGTGTCTGTCTTTACACCTCTCTTGCTCTTCAGCGTTGAAATGTTTCTCCAAGAACGACTCTGGTTAGATTACGTTCTTCTGACAATTTTCTCCTCTTCTCAGTGACTTAAAGTCTTTCTTGTGCGTCCTCCTCCTTGCGCGCAAGTCTCTCACAAGGAACGTCACGGCAGTGATTGACAAGCCAGAAGGCCAATCGTTTACGCGATGATCGCGTAAACGATTGGCTGATGTTTTTAAGCCCTTACCTCGTGCACAGATGATGTATATTAATATTATTCCTTTCAGTGCACCTAATAAATAGTCTTTTATCAGTTAGTAAAGACAGTTTCAAGTAATATTGCAAAAATGTATAAAACAAAACATCCTCTTTAGCACCTTTAACTGTTCCAGTCTCTCAGGCTTTGTTTCAGCTGCTCTGGGTTATTTAAAGAGATGGACAAAGTGGGACGAGATGATTCACATACTGACCAACACACACGCTAGTGGAGAAGAGACACACTTTATTCTGAAATACTGACCACAAACTCACAAATATAAATAAAACACCAAACCAATAAATAAATATAATGAAGATAAATAATTATTTTTAAAAATCTATAAGACAGAAAAACTTTGAGTACTGTAGTGGATTTATTAATGAAAATGTCTCACCTAACCTGCTGTCCAGAGCTAATTAGCAAGATTTTAAAATCTATACAATGTTTAACAGGAAGCCAATGCAGTGATGACAGAACTGGGCTAATATGGTCATACTTCCTAGTTCTAGTAAGAACTCTAGCTGCTGCATTTTGTACGAGCTGTAGTTTATTTATCAAGCGAGCAGAACAACCACCCAGTAGAGCATTACAGTAATCTAGCCTCGAGGTCATGAACACATGAACTAACTGTTCTGCATTTTTCATTGAGAGCATATGTCGTAGTTTAGATATATTTTTCAGATGGAAGAATGCAGTTTTACAGATGCTAGTAACATGGCCTTCAAATGAAAGATTGGTATCAAAGAGCACACCCAGGTTCCTAACTGACGATGAAGACTTAGCAGAGCAGCCAGTGTTAGACAGTATTCTAGATTATTGCGTGAAGAAGTTTTCGGTCCAAAAATTAGAATCTCTGTTTTTCCTGAATTTAGTAGTAGGAAATTACTGGTCATCCAGTTTTTATATCAGCTATACATTCTGTTAATTTAGCGAATTGGTGATTTTCGTCAGGGCTCGAAGAAATATAGAGCTGAGTATCATCAGCTTAACAATGAAAACTAACGCCATGCTTCCTAATGATATCTCCCAAAGGTAGCATGTACAGAGTAAAAAGCAACGGTCCTAGTACTGAGCCTTGCGGTACTCCATATTGAACTTGTGATTGATATGACATCTCATCGTTTACTACTACAAACTGATAACGGTCAGATAAGTATGATTTGAACCATGCCAATGCAATTCCACTAATGCCAACATAGTTTTCAAGTCTATTTAGAAGAATATTGTGATCAATAGTGTCAAATGCAGCACTAAGATCCAGTAACACTAATAGAGAGATACAACCACGATCTGATGATACGAGCAAATCATTAGTAACTCTAATGAGAGCAGTCTTAGTACTATGGTATGGTCTAAATCCTGACTGGAAATCCTCACAGATACTATTTCTTTCTAAAAAGGAACATAGTTGTGATGAAACTGCCTTTTTTTTAATTTTTGACAGAAAAGTGAGATTTGAAATCGGCCTGTAATTGACCAATTCTGTAGGATCAAGTTGTGTTTTTTTAATAAGAGGTTTAATAACAGCCAGCCTAAAAGTTTTTGGTATGTATCCTAGTGATAAAGATGAATTAACAATATTAAGAAGAGGATCTATGACCTCCGGAAGCATCTCTTTCAATAGCTTAGTCGGTATAGGGTCTAACATACATGTTGTTGATTTTGATGATTTAACAAGTTTAGACAATTATTCCTCTCCTAAAGCAGTAAATGAATTGAATTTTTCTTCAGGGACACTACAATGCACTGTCTGACACAATACTGTAGTAGACGGTTGCATGGTTATAATTTTCTCTCTAATATTATCAATCTTGCAAGTAAAGAAGTTCATAAAGTCATTACTGCTATGCTCTTTGGAAACATCAGAAGTTGAAGCTTTATTTCTTGTTAATTTAGCCACTGTATCAAATAAATACCTAGGGTTGTGTTTATTTTCTTCTAAAAGTTTTGAAAAATAGGCAGATCTAGCAGTTTTTAAGGCCTTTCTGTACTCAATCATTCTCTCTCTCCACGAAATGCGAAATACTTCTAGTTTTGTTTTCTTCCAGCTGCGCTCCATTTTTTCTAGCTGCTGTTTTTAGGGCTCGAGTGTGCTCATTGTACCATGGCGTTGGATTAATTTCCTTAATCTTTTTTAAACGCAAAGGAGCAACTGAGTCTAATGTGCTGGAAAAGACAGAGGCAATAGTTTCTGTTGCAACATCGAGGTCTTCTAAGCTGTCTGGTATGCTAAGGCGATGAAACTGATCAGGAAGATTATTTATAAAGCGATCTTTAGTGGTAGAAGTGATGGTTCTACCATATTTATGGCAGGGAGGCAGTTTAGCCCCTTTCACTAAATGTAGTACACACAAGACTAGATAATGATCTGAGATGTCGTCACTCTGCTGCAGAATTTCAACGGCATCAATATCGATTCCATGTGACAATATTAGATCTAAAGTATGATTACGACAATGAGTGGGTCCTGACACGTGTTGTCTAACACCAATAGAGTTTAGAATAAACTCTGTAAATGCCAATCCCAATGAGTCTTTTTTATTATCTACATGGATATTAAAATCACCAACAACAAGGACTTTATCTGCAGCTAGTACTAATTCTGATAGAAAATCGGCAAATTCTTTGATAAAGTCCGTATGGTGTCCTGGTGGCCTGTATACAGTAGCCAGCACAAATGTCAACTTACATAATGTTACGTAAAGCACCATCACTTCGAAGGAGTTATATTTGAAAGACTTCTGGCTGATACTGTAAATATTATTATAAATTACAGCAACACCTCCCCTTTTGCCTTTCTGACGAGGATTGTGTCGATAATCATAACCTTGAGGACTAGACTCATTTAAAGTAATGTAATCGTCCGGTTTTAGCCAGGTTTCTGTCAAACACAGCACATCTAGATTATTGTCTGTGATAATATCGTTTACAATAAGTGCTTTTGAAGAAAGTGATCTAATATTTAACAATCCAAGCTTTATCATTTGTTTATCATTATTATCTCTATTTTTTATTTGTTGAACATCAATTAAATTTTTACCATTAAATGGGTTTGGAAGTTTTTTGTTTTTACTAATTCAGGGTACAGACACAGTCTCTATGTGATAATATCTAGGTGTAAGAGTTTCTATGTGTTGGGATTTATCTGACTTCTGTAACGTGAGGCAGCTAGCAGACGGTCGGTTTAGCCAGTCTGTCTGCTTCCTGTCCTGGGCCCCAGTTTGTCATGTTTCAGCTCTAAGACTATGTGCCATATTACTAGAGAGAAGAGCAGCACCATCCCGGGACGGATGAGTACCATCTCTTTTCAACAGGTCAGGTCTGCCCCAAAAACGTTTCCAATTGTCTATGAAACCTATATTATTCTGCGGACACCACTTAGACAGCCAGCCATTGAGTGATGATAATCTGCTAACTATCTCATCACTTCGATGAACAGGAAGAGGGCCAGAGCAAATTACTTCTCCTGACATTGTACTTGCGAGTTCACATACCTCTTTAATGTTAATTTTAGTGATCTCCGACTGGCAAAGTCGAACATCATTTGTGCCGACAGTTGCTCACTTGTCTAATAAAACACATAATATACTAAGGTGTCTTTGATGTTGGAAATCGAGGGTAATGATGTCACTGCCCAGCCAGCAGAGCCATGTGGGGCCCAAATGGGTTTGACCTGGGCTATCTAACTGGGACCCAGCCAGTTTTGCACCCAGTTTCCATGTAGGCCCACATGGATTTGCCCAGATGAAATGAAAACTGCTTAGTGTGCACACTACAGGCTGTTTAATGTAACACTTAATCAGTGTTGGAGGTAATGAGATCATTAAGTGATTGAATAATGATTTTGTATTAGTGAAGAACACCTGCTGTTAACAAGCAGAATCACTGAAGGAAAGAGAAACACAAGAACTACTTCCAGCCACAGCCTTGGATGAAATCAACTGAAGATAAAATACATTACATCTCTCAAGATCTGATTAAACAACTCCACAAACAACATTAGCTTCACTTATTACTAACCAGACTGACTTTATTTCTGTCAGACATCTACAGAAGTTCGTATTAAGAATTAAGAAGAGGCTTAGATGTTGATTACTTATATGAAAGTAATAGTTTGATTTGATGTTACCATTGTGGCGATCAGTGTGTGCTTTAGTCAGGCTCTTGACTTTTTAACATTAGTTTTTCTTTTGACAGCTGTGTCTGTTTGTTATGGTGAGAACAGCAAGAGAAAATGTAATCAGATGCTGTAAGCTGATTGATGATAAGAATATAATCATCATATATTGGCTTAACTCATTGATATTATGTGGGAGGTTTATACGGGTAGTATGTTATTAATTCTGTTTTATTGTTATGATTCTACAGCAAGAGAATAATAGAATTTAATCAGAACATCAAACGATTTATAACACACCATTTACATATTTTGGGCTCCTGTGAGTTTTACTCGCACACAGACATCAAGAATCAGCATATGAATCTCAACAATGGTGACATGCTTCAATGGTGCAATGCATTCTGGGAGCCATGGATAAGTTTCGTATGATGCACTCAGAATGCATTGCACCATGAAGCATGTCACCATTGTTGAGATTATTATTGTTGATCTGGTTAGTAATAAGTGAAGCTAATGTTGTTTGTGGAGTTGTTTAATCAGATCTTGAGAGATGTAATGTATTTTATCTTCAGTTGATTTCATCCAAGGCTGTGGCTGGAAGTAGTTCTTGTGTTTCTCTTTCCTTCAGTGATTATGCTTGTTAACAGCAGGTGTTCTTCACTAATACAAAATCATTATTCAATCACTTAATTATCTCATTACCTCCAACACTGATTAAGTGTTACATTAAACAGCCTGTAGTGTGCACACTAAGCAGTGTTCATTTCATCTGGGCAAACCCATGTGGGGCCTACATGGAAACTGGGTGCAAAACTGGCTGGGTCCCAGTTAGATAGCCCAGGTCAAACCCATTTGGGCCCCACATGGCTCTGCTGGCTGGGTGATAGGCGACGCACAGACATGGTCTGTGTCACTTGGGTAAAGTTGGATTTATATTCGCACATTCAGACTTCTGATAAATTCAAACTTTCCAATAAATGTGCAATAAATTAATGTTCGCGAATTTTAAGCAGCAACATGATATTGACAACCAACGATTGTCAACTTACAACATTTTTCACAGTCGATCAAAATAGGCAAGTATTGTTTTAATGGCATATTTACTTGTGAATGTCCACTGAATGTCCAATGTAGTGTGATTAACAAGGCTATTGAATACAGATGTCCGAATGTGCAAATATAAAACCAACTTTACCCAAGTGTCTGTGTCCTGGTTAAAATAGTTTATTTCTATGGAATTAAACATTCTTAGAAACATTTGAGATAATCTAAGTACACAAGTCAACATAATATATAACATTGTTCTAGTGTCTTTTGGATATTTTAATCTAAAAATCCTACATATTGTGCCTTTGGTTGCATATGTCAGATTTATTGATTGACTTGGGCAGAGAAAAGCTGGTGATATCAAACATTATTTACTTAATCAACTGAGTCAATTGATGAAAGGTTTTGAAGAAATTTCATGCTCCCTTGTAAAAGTATTTTTTAGTATTTTTAAAATACAAAAATACAGTAGTTCATTTTGATACATGTTGTGGCTGCTGTATTTTGTAGTTTATTTTGATGTATTTTTGCCCAACCCTGGCCGTGAGCATCATATCTGAGAAACTGCTCCAAGCTGCGTTCCCAACAGAGCCACTAGAGGTCGCAGGGGTCAAACTTAAGACTTATACAGGAGAGATTATGCCTGTATTGAGACAGTTTAAAGCGAAAGTGAGCTATGAAGGACAAAGTGTACTGCAACCCTTGATTGTAGTAAAAGGGGAGGGGCCAGCTCTGTGTGGCAGAAATTGGCTACAAAAGCTTACCTTGAATTGGAAAAAAATTAAACATGTCAGTCAAGTGCATCAACCAAAGACACTTCAAGAGGTGCTAGATTTATGGCCAGAGGTGTTCAAAGAGGAATTAGGCACACTCAGTGGGATTAAGGCAAAGATACTGGTGAATCCTGAAATTTCCCCACGTTTTTGTAAACCTCGCCCACTGCCTTTTTCCATGAAGGTTCAAGTTGACACAGAATTGGACAGACTGGAGAAGGCTGGAATAATCACACCTGTAAAACACAGTGAATTGGCAGCACCCATTGTGCCGGTGATAAAAAAAGACAAAACTATAAGACTGTGTGGAGACTATAAATTAACTGTGAATCAAGCAGCTACTACAGAAACATACCCAAACGTACCCGGATTGAGGAGTTGATGGCTTCTCTGAGTGGAGGAACTGTGTTTTCTAAAATAGACCCTCAATTTTTCAAAGAATTATGGAGAACATCATGAAAGATCTTGATGTTGTCGTTTACCTTGATGACCTCCTGGTCACTGGAAGAACAGAACATGAACATCTGCTGCGTCTACAGGCAGTGCTGCAAAGACTCAAGGAGAACGGCTTGAGAGTGAAGAAGTCAAAATGTGAGTTTGGCAAGACGCTAATTGAATATCTAGGATTTGTGTTAGACAG
The DNA here is from genome assembly GCF_018812025.1 of Megalobrama amblycephala. Classification (NCBI taxonomy): domain Eukaryota; kingdom Metazoa; phylum Chordata; class Actinopteri; order Cypriniformes; family Xenocyprididae; genus Megalobrama; species Megalobrama amblycephala. The sequence goes on from NC_063058.1 coordinate 4,144,605, forward strand.
CAAGGGCCTTCATCCATCTCCAGACAAAGTGGCTGCAATCAAGGATGCGCCAGCACCTACACAGTAAAATCCACAGAGTTAAATCAACTCTGCTCAGATAACATTTGGTCCCTCTCTGAATAGTGTTAAAATAATACTGAAGCAGAGTTAAAGTTAATGGGATAATTAAGCTATTAATTAACAGATGATTGAACATTAATGATGAACACCTGCTGTTAACAAGCAGAATAACTGAAGAAAAGAGAAACACAAGAACTATGAGTGACTTCAGCCAAAACCATTTAATTGAAATCAACTGAAGGTAAAAGACATTAAATCTCTCAAGATATGATTTACTTATTACTAACCATATTGACTTTATTTCTGTCACATGTCTAAATAATTTCTTATTGAGAATTAACATAGGTTTAAATGTTGGTGTTTTATTGGTCAATAAATTATGCCACCATCGTGGTGGTCAGGGTTTGTTTTAGTTGGGCTCTTGACCTTTCTATGTTTTTAAAATAATTTGTGTTTGAGCAATTGCAATAGTGTTTCACAGCAAACACTTGTGCATTGCTGAATCAAAAGACTAAACGAGCAGATCCTTTCTATGTCAGGTTTTTCTCTGCAACAATGTATATGTTGTTGTAAAGTCAGTGCTTATATGCTGATATAGTCATTGTGAGATGGCCTGATTGTATCCAAAGCAACTGATCATATGTTTAGTTATTTGTACATTTTGGTTTTGCATTAGCAACCCTGTAAAACAGCATATCATCAGCATATGAATCTCAACAATGGTGATAAAAATAAGATGCTTCATGCTACAATGCATGCTGGGTATCACCATATGACAAAACTCCCATCATGCACTGCAGTATGAATAATTATTGTCACCACTGTTGAGGATTGTATGCTATATTTTCTTGTATAAGCTTGAGCTGTAATAGCTGCTCATTTTTAGCACTGAAGTATTACGGTGGCATTTGTTTAATAGAATTTTGTTGTTTCTGTTGTAACTTTTTGATAACTGAATTTCAGTCAAGAAATCAAAGAGAATGAGACCTCTTGGGGATGCTTATTTGAAATGGCTTTCAAGCTGCAAACTTATGTGGATCTGCTCCTTTAGTCTTTTGATTCGGCAAAGCACAAGTGTTTGCTGTGAAACACTATTGCAATTGCTCAAACACAAATTATTTTAAAAACATAAAAAAGGTCAAGACCCCAACTAAAACAAGCCCTGACCACCACGATGGTGGCAAAATTTATTGACCAATAAAACACCAACATTTAAACCTCTGTTAATTCTCAATAAGAAATTATTTAGACATGTGACAGAAATAAAGTCAATATGGTTAGTAATAAGTAAATCAGATCTTTTAATCAGATCTTGAGAGATTTAATGTCTTTTACCTTCTGTTGATTTCAATTAAATGGTTTTGGCTGAAGTCACTTGTAGTTCTTGTGTTACTCTTTTCTTCAGTTATTCTGCTTGTTAACAGCAGGTGTTCATCATTAATGTTCAATCATCCCTTAATTAATAGCTTAATTATCTCATTAACTTTAACTCTGCTTCAGTGTTATTTTAACAATATTCAGAGAGGGACCAAATGTTATCTGAGCAGAGTTGATTTAACTCTGTGGATTTTACTGTGTACCAGTGTGAAGGAGCTGAGAGCATTTCTGGGTTTAGTCAATTACTATGGACGTTTTTTGCCCAGCCAAAGTACAATGGAAGCTCCTCTCTACAGGCTGTTGAGAGATAATGTAACCTGGGAATGGAAACAGTCAGAGCAAAGAGCGTTTAAAAAATGCAAAGATTTGCTGACGGATGAAAGCGTTCTGGTACATTATGATCCAAGTCTTCCACTTACCTTAGCCTGTAATTCGTCGGCATATGGAATTGGAGCGGTTCTGCAACTGTGACCGGTCTGCGCCTTCACTCTGCGTTGTGGTTTATTGAAGAGACCGGACAACAGAGATTCCTCAGACCACTTGTTTTTATTCTGAGATAATAAAAACAAAATCAAAAGACAATCTGTGGCCTTTCAGCATCGACCTTCCTTCAGCTGTGCTTACCGCGAACTGCACTTTATATTACAGTTTCACATGAACTGCATATGATCTGATCAACAAACTTTACATTTAACATTAACATTTTTCACACTATAAAACATTTTATATAAATTCAAGACAATAATATGAACAGAAGCATAGATGGAAAACATACCTGAGATAATAAAAACAAAATCAAAAGACAATCTGTGGCCTTTCAGCATCGACCTGCCAGTCAAAACAAATAATTTTAGCCACAGATCTTGGTTAAACACTCAAAACAAATACATCATGTTCCAGAACCATTTTTAACACAAAAATAGATCGTTTCCTGTCATTTAATAGCTAATTTTAAACTTTATAGACAGAGCTTAAGTAGAACTCACCTTCCTTCAGCTGCGCTTACCGCGAACTGAAGGAAAGCGACCGGAACTCAATTCTTAAAGGAGCCGTGTACCATTTTTTAACAATTACTACAAACACAAAAGAGAATGAACTTATAAGCATAGAAAATAACTCAAATAACAAAAATCAGTATAAAAATACTGGGAGAGATTTTGTGTGAAATTAATAAATTGATATAACATCTGTTACATTCACCTCCCCTAATTTCACCAAAATTCTGCATGTACAGAAAGAGGATTTTTTCTAAAGAATCACAATGCAAAAATTCCAGTTACAGAATTCCAGTTCTGTCTTTTGAGGGTGATCAGACCTCAAAACCTCTTAGTAAAGTATGTTGCCAAGTACATCATACCACACTTAACCTTTGCAACAAATCCTCATTCACATTTTATATATTACACTTAATGAAAAAAGATTTCTCAAAAAGATAAAGGAAGAGAAAAATATATAGAAAGTAAACTTCCTACACAATCATAAAGATTAGAATAGGCTCAAAAGCGACTGAGACTTTTTCTGAAGCCTGTCTGACAACTTAGCCATTTTAAATGGTTTTTGGGCCATGGTTTCAATCAAACGGTTTACTTTTTTTACTACTCTACCAGCTCGTGTTGTAACCGTGCCTTGCGCTTGGTCAGGAACTGACACTGACACATCATCACAGACAGGTAAGTCAGGGTCAGTGATACCTAAATTGGTAAAGTCAACTGTTGCCGATACTTTATCACAATCAGAAGTTCCTGCGCTCAGTGTTTTATCAGGGAGCAACTGGTTTTGACTGTCTGGAACAGAATCAACACAGTAAGTGCTATCACTCCCATCTTCTTCCTGTTCCATTTGTACATCAAACGATTTCAAACTCTTTGAGACATCGTCATTGAATACTAATGAATGTGTTCTGTTTTCAGGATCTTCGTCCTCCAAGGAATCAGTGGAGTTTGTTGATTGGCTCTCGCAGTCAGAATCGTTTGTGCAGTCGGCAACTGAAGATCTACATGTTTCATCCTCAAGACAAGTCACTGGTAAGAAACTGATGTCTAAGAGCATATTTCGATGTACCACTTTAATGTGTCCTTTGTCATCTTTCACTTTGTATATGTGTGTCTGAGGGTCATTATCCACAATGGTGTACACAGTAGGTTCCCATCTATCTGCCAACTTTCTTTTCCCTCTTTCTCCTTTATTGGCAATGAGCACTCTATCTCCATTGTTCAAATGTACTCCCTTGATCTTGCGGTTATAAACCTTTGTCTGTTTCCTCTGTTCCTGCACAGCATGTTTTTGAGCAATTTCAGCTGCTTCGTGAAGATGAGACATTAAAGTTGCGACATAGCTGCTGTAATCAACAATCACTGGATCCTTCGATACTTGCTTGAACATTACATCCACAGGTAATCGTGGGACACGTCCAAACATGAGTTGGAAAGGTGCGTAACCCGTCGTCTCATGTACTGTGGAGTTGTACGTGAAGGTCAGAGTCTGAATTTGTTGCGGCCACTTATCCTTAGATCTCAAGGGCAAGGAGCAAAGCATATTTCCTAGGGTTCGGTTGAACCGCTCTGTGATGCCATTGCCCATAGGATGATATGCAGTCGTGCGAGATTTGGAGACCCCAGAAAGTGTTAACAATTCAGCAATGAGCTCACTTTCGAAATTTGTTCCTTGATCCGTGTGGATCCGCTCAGGGAAACCATACACGCAGAACACATGGTCCCATAACTTCCGAGCAACTTGCTTAGCCGTCTGGTTGATGCAAGGAAAGGCGTGTGCAAGTTTAGTGAAATGGTCCGTCAGAACCAACACATCCACTGAGTGCTGTTTGTTATCCTCTGCACTCCAAAAATCAAGACAAACCAACTCCATAGGTGTGGAGGTTTGAATGCTTTCCAGTGGAGCTCGAGCAGCTGGCTCAGGTGTTTTTGCCAGAATACACCTCTTGCAACACTTCACATATTTTCTGATCTCACGCTCCATCTTGGGCCAGAAGAAGCGCTGTCTTGCCAAGTGAACTGTCCTAGCCTGTCCTTGGTGACCGGCAAGATCATGCAGACCATGTAGGGCTTTTCCTACCATGCTCTGAGGCAGAACATACTGATGTCTTCTCTGTCTGCTTATTGGGTCCTTAGTTACCCTGTACAGAATCCCATCACACACTTTTAGGTGATCCCATTGCTTGACAAGAGCCAATGCCTTGTAGTCGAGCTTTTCTCTCTCTCGTCTGGAAGGGCGTCTTTTACGAAGTACGAAAGGGAGTACCTTGGAAATTGTAAGGTCGAGCTCTTGACTTCTCTCCAACTCGTCATGAGAGAACATAAGCAGAGGTTGTTCATTTTGGCTAGTGGCTGCAGCCTGCTGAACTAACTGCACTAACTGAACTGCTCGTGTCACTGCCGCTGTTTCCCAGTCTTCTTGGACTTGGCAAAGTGTCTTGACAGCTGCTGGATCACATGACTGCACGTGACAGCTTGATTGACATCCAATCTAATCACTTATCAGTGGCACTCAACCTTCAGACGAAACACATCCTGTATTCCTTCTTCTTCCACAGCATCAGCTTCAGTAAGTAAGCGGTTGTAACTCTCATTCATGAGCCTATGACTAATTGACCTTGCAAATGGATCTCTGCTTAAGGTGTCAGCCACAATGTTCTTAACTCCTGCAATATGTCTGATGTCGAAAGAATAAGGGGCCAATTTTGAAACCCACCTTTGTTCACAGGCATCAAGTTTTGGCTTAGTCATAATGTGCGTAAGTGGATTGTTGTCAGTCCAAACTGTGAAGCTGTGCCCCTTGAGCCAGTGGCTGAACTTTTTGCACACACTCCACTTCAAAGCCAAAAACTCGAGCCTGTGCGCAGGGTACTTCTTTTGTGACGTGGTCAGGGTTTTGCTGGCGAAGGCAATTGGCCGAGCTATTTCTTCCCCAGCTGGAACTTGGGATAGCACAGCCCCTAACCCATCCAGAGATGCATCAATCGAAAGAATCAAGGGCCTAGAGAAATCAGAATGTACAAGCACAGCACAGTTCAACAACTTCTCCTTGAGTGCATTGAAAGCAATATCGCACTCTTCTGTCCAATCACTTGGATTCAGCTTTCTGAACGTGCCAACAGGCTTCCTAACACTTCCTTCGCCTTTTCTCTTCTGACCTGCAGTTAGAGCAAAGAGAGGCTTGGCGATCGAAGAACAATTAGGAATAAAGTGTTGATAGTAGAAAATCATTCCTAAAAATGACTTGATTCTTCGCGCTGATGGAGTCAAGCCATCTTCCTCCATAAATTGTAATTTGTTCATTTTTGATATAGCATCCACCTTCGTGAATTCCACAGAGACACCATGGCCAGAAATGACATGACCCAAGAACTTCACTGAATCACGCAAGAAATGACACTTTTTGGGACTCAGTTTGAGGTGATGTAACCGAAGCCGCTGAAAAACCATTTCAAGCCTGCTCAAAGCCTCTTGCTCTGTGGGCGCAAACACAAGCAAATCATCTAAATAGCAGAGCAAACTGCTGAAGTTCATATCCCCAAAAATGCTCAGCATCATCTGCATGAATGAAGCTGGACTGTTGCACAGGCCTTGAGGCATGCGGTTATACTCATGTAGTCCCATGGGAGTAATGAAAGCGGTGTATTTTTTGTCTTGTTCATGCATGGGCAAATTATAGAATCCAGAGGTTAAGTCCAGGGTGCTGAAGTAATTGTTACCTCCTAAAGCAGCAAGGCAGTCGGACTGATGAGGGAGTGGGTGAGCATCTTTTAGTGTTCTCGCATTAAGCCACCTGAAGTCCGTACAGATGCGGAGGCTTCCATCTTTTTTCCATACAAGCACCAAGGGCGATGCATATTCGCTGACCGATTTTCTAATTATCCCCTGCTCCTCCATTTCAGTTAACACCTGACGCAACTTCTGGTAATGAGCAGGAGGGATCCTCCGATATGGTAAACGGAAAGGCCTCTCATCTGTAAGTTGGATACGGTGTTCAAATGCCTTAGCTTCTCCACAGTCCAAGGGATTTTTGGAAAACACATCATTGTAACTCACTAATAACTGTACAAGTTTTTTTCTTTGGATGCATCAGTGACTTTGCAGAGATCAATGTCAATTTCACTTAACCCAACATCTTGCAGTGTCAAATTTAAAGTGCAATTTGGAGTAGTTTGCATCTCTGAACTAACCTCCTTTATCTTTCCAGTGCCCTGAAAGACTGGGAAATCTTCTGCAGCCAGACAAGGTGAAACATCTGCCAATTTCCAATTCTTCCTTAGCGTGACAGGTTGGTCAGACAAATTGGTTATTTTCATAGGTATCCACCTATCACCCCACATTTACATTTACATTTACATTTATTCATTTGGCAGACGCTTTTATCCAAAGCGACTTACAAGTGAGGAATACAACAAGCGAGTCGTCATGACGAGGCAAATAGACAAGAAGTGCTCATAATACAAGTTATAGGCAGTGCTCAGATTATCCTAAGCTACAATAGAGAGGGATTAGAGGAAGTGAAAGGATAGGAGTAAGAAGTTTTTTTTTTTTATTTTTTTTATTTTTTTTTTTTTATTTTTTTAAGATGAGGTTAAGTGCTCACGAAAGAGATGGGTTTTCAGCTGTCTTTTGAATATTGCCAGGGATTCCGCATTCCGGATGGAGGCAGGAAGATCGTTCCACCAGCAAGGAACAGTGAACGAGAACGTTCTGGAAAGTGATTTTGTGCCTCTCTGTGATGGTACCACAAGCCTTCGCTCCTTTAATGAGCGCAGGTTTCTGGTAGGAGTGTAGACTCGTAAGAGTGAGTGGAAGTAGGAGGGTGCTGAGCCTGTGGCAGATCTGTAAGCAAGCGTCAACGCCTTGAATTTGATACGAGCAGCAAGTGGTAGCCAGTGAAGAGAGATGAAGAGAGGCGTGACGTGGGCTCTTTTGGGCTCGTTGAAGACGAGACGTGCTGCAGCGTTCTGAATCATTTGTAGAGGCTTGATTGTGCATGATGGCAGTCCAGCCAGAAGAGCATTGCAGTAATCAAGCCTAGAAATGACCAGGGCCTGGACCAGAAGTTGTGTTGCATGTTCTGTTAGAAAGGGCCTGATTTCCTGATGTTGTATAGTGCAAATCTGCATGACCGAGCTGTCTTTGCAATGTGGTCTTTGAAGGACAGTTGGTCATCAAGGATTACTCCAAGATTTCTGGCCGAATTTGACGGGGTAATTGAGGATGTACCTATCTGGATGCTGAAATCGTGATTTAGAGTCGGATTGGCAGGGAAGACGAGAAGCTCAGTCTTAGCCAGGTTGAGCTGTAGATGATGTTCTTTCATCCATGCCGAGATGCCCGCCAGACAGCTTGAGATTCGTGCAGCTACTGTGGGATCATCTGGTTGGAATGAAAGGAAGAGTTGTGTGTCATCAGCATAGCAATGGTAGGAGAAACCATGTGCCTGAATGATGGGACCAAGTGATGTAGTGTAAATGGAGAAGAGGAGGGGTCCAAGAACTGAACCCTGAGGAACACCCGTGGTTAGTTGATGAGCTTTGGATACCTCCCCTCTCCAGGCAACCCTGAAAGACCTTCCTGTGAGTTAGGATTCAAACCAGAGAAGCGGAGTACCTGTGATGCCCAGTGATGAGAGGGTGGACAGGAGGATCTGATGATTCACCGTGTCAAAGGCAGCAGATAGATCGAGCAGAATGAGAACTGATGATTTGGAATCAGCCTTTGCAATCCGCAGGGATTCAGTGACCGACAGCAGTGCAGTCTCAGTCGAGTGGCCACTCTTGAAACCGGATTGATTGACATCCAATTGGTTGCTCTGTGAGAGGAAAGATGACACCTGGTTGAAAACAACTCGTTCAAGTGTTTTTCCTATGAATGGTAGGAGAGAAACAGGTCTGTAGCTGTCTACAATAGACGTGTTTAATGTGGGTTTCTTAAGCAGTGGGGTTACCCGAGCCTGCTTGAATGTGTTAGGGAAAGTGCCAGTGTGGAGAGATGTGTTGATGATGTGTGTCAGTGCTGGTAAAAGTGTGGGAGCGATGGCTTGTAGAAGGTGTGTGGGGATGGGATCTAGAGGGCAGGTGGCGGGATGGCTGGAGAGGAGAAGTTTGGATACTTCTGTCTCAGTGAGGGGGGAGAATGAAGAGAGGAGGTGTGTGGCTGTGTGTGTGGTTGGTCTGAGTTCCTGTGTGTGTGGAGCGGAGAACTGACTGCTGATGGTAGATGTTTTATCAGTGAAAAATGTAGCAAAATTATCAGCAGTAAGGGATGAGGTGGGTGGTGGTGGAGGGGGGCAGAGGAGAGAGTTGAATGTTTTGAAAAGTGTGCGTGTGTTTGGAGCGCTGTTGATTTTGTTGTGGAAATAGGAAGATTTAGCAGCATGAATTTCAGCAGAAAAGGATGAGAGCAGAGATTGATAGCTACTTAGGTCAAATTGGTCTTTTGATTTGTGCCACTTCCTCTCTGCAGCCCTGAGTTTGGTCCGATGTTCACGAAGAACATCAGATAACCAGGGATTAGAGGGAGTGGCACGTGCAGGCCTGGATGACAGAGGACAGATACTATCTAGAGAAGAAGTTAATGTGGAACATAAAGTGTCTGTTGCTGTATTCACATCTAGAGATGCGAATTGTGAGGGTGAGGGAAGAGAGGATGATACAGTAGAGGAAAGATCAGAAGAAAAAGAGAGCGCAGGTTTCGTCTGAAGGTAACTGGTAGCGGGGTTGGTGGTGAACAAATGGGGAGTTGTAGATTAAAAGTAATGAAGAAATGATCGGAAATGTGCAGAGGTTTTACAAGAATGTTGTCGGTGATGCAGTTGCGTGTGTAAATGAGATCAAGTTGGTTGCCAGATTTGTGTGTACTTGTGGAAATGAGCCGATTAAGATCGAATGAGGCTAGAAGAGAGTGGAAGTCTGAAGCATAAGGCTTCTCTAGATGAATGTTGAAATCGCCAAAAACTACAAGTGGGCTACCATCCTCTGGGAATGAGGACAGCAGCATGTCCAGTTCCTCTACAAAGGTACCCAGTTGGCCTGGGGGGCGATAAAGTACTACGATATGAATTTTGACAGGAATTGCGATTGTAATAGCATGAAACTCAAATGAACTGTAGTTGCAAAGAGAGGAATGAGTCGAGTATTTCCAATTGTCAGAAATGAGAAGACCTGTGCCCCCACCCCTACCAGATTGGCGAGGGGTATGAGAGAAAGTGAAGTTGTTGGAGAGAGCAGCAGGAGTTGCTGAGTCCTCTGGACGAATCCAGGTCTCAGTCAAGCCCAAGATATTAAGAGAAGAATTAGTAGCAAAGGCTGGAATGAAGTCAGCTTTGTTAACTGCTGACTGACAATTCCATAGACCCACAGAGACAGAGAGGGGGAGTATTAGTGTTAGAAGAGGAGTAAACAGGACGCAGGTTAGAAACATTGCGCTGCCTTTTACGTGGGTTAGTGGAGCGTTGCCGAGAGACAACAGGAATGAGTTGAAAGCACATGCTGAGGAAGAAGGAAAAGTGTGAAAGGAGGGAAGAAACTTAAGTGCCTACCGGTTTCGTTGCTCGGTGGAGTCGCGCAGGTAGAGTCGCAGGTCTTTACCCGAGTCGGTCTTCACACGAGGAGGCTGAACGCTCCCGCTGACGCTTCCGCGACAGCACGCACACACAATTAATATACTGCTTATTAACACGTGATTGAAACGAGCTAGGCCCGCCTTGCAAATCAGCAGTGCAAAAGCCTAAACCCGTGAATGGCTGAAAACCGAAACTAACTAAAGCTTAAGTGCGGGCAATAACACCAATAAAGTCTGCAAACGCAGCTGTTATTCTAAACAAGTACAATTAAAATACAATTCTATATAGTCGAGGTAGGAAATAGGACAAACACAGATACGAATTAAATCCTTCCTAGCAGCAAAGAATAAACGAAGCAACTGACTCAGAACAGATATTAAGCAAAACACTCACGCGCTCTTGCGTCCGTCACCACTGCCAGCTCGCTAGTCCTGCTCACTTCTGAATTACACGAGTTTAAGTATGTTTACCCTCGCCAGGCCCGCCTTGCAAATCAGCAGTGCAAAAGCCTAAACCCGTGAATGGCTGAAAACCGAAACTAACTAAAGCTTAAGTGCGGGCAATAACACCAATAAAGTCTGCAAACGCAGCTGTTATTCTAAACAAGTACAATTAAAATACAATTCTATATAGTCGAGGTAGGAAATAGGACAAACACAGATACGAATTAAATCCTTCCTAGCAGCAAAGAATAAACGAAGCAACTGACTCAGAACAGATATTAAGCAAAACACTCACGCGCTCTTGCGTCCGTCACCACTGCCAGCTCGCATAGATGTTATCACACGGGCTACCATGATATTGCTTGGCATAGTCTTGGAGGAAGTTGGTTCAACGAGAATGGTGCTCCCAAGGGACAATGGAGTGTTGCTGGGCAGTCTTCCCCACACTAAGTGTTCTTGTCTCGCAGCAAGAGTGACAGCATGCTGGAGCTTCACTGTTCCAATTTTGCTAGGTATCTCATCATGTCGCCAGCGTGTGAGATTTGACATCACATCCAAAAAGTGTTCACCATCCGGCGATAACTGTGTAGCCCTTTGCGATATGAAGTCCCAATACTCATCTGTGCTCTTCATTTGATTCACAATGTGCTTGATCAAGTTGGTGCCGATAATTAAATCATCATGTTGTCCTGGAACAACGAGAAGTGGAACTCGACAGCTGATACCATACACTTTCATGGTAACTTCGTACAAACAGTTTGGCTGTGCGGTCTTACCCCCAACACCGACAAGAATGATATTCTCAGGTAGCGATGTTTTGTCCAGGACGACATTTTCAGCCAACAACTTTTGTTCAGCTGTCTCACTGAGGGTACAAGACATGGAGCCAGTGTCAAGCATTCCTCTCATATGGAACTGGTCATTCACAACCACAGAAGTATAGAAAAGATCATCAAAAGCTTTTATTTTCTGCATATTTTGTGCGTATATCACACAGGTTCCATCAGATGCTGTATGGCATGCATTCTCGTACTGCTGTTCCAGATCACTTATGAGGGTTTGATTCTCACCCACACATCCCCTCTCCAAATGTGGGTCTAATGGTTTAAAGGACCAGCTCCTTGTGGTGAGTAGTTCACCTCCAGACTGTCATGACTATTCCACTTTGGGTTACGGGTAGAACAGAATTCAGGAGAACCAATATTAACTGTCCTTCTGAGTGGTGTCTGTTCAAGTTCAGCAAAGATACGACCCCTAGCAAAACCCAATTCAAACCCATCACTAGGGGAGTAACTTGTCTTATCACTATTTTGTGACATCTTGAATATTTACAAATCAAAGGTAAATTAGAACAGTTAATGACCACATAAAAAAAACTGTTCACTTGTGCACACAGCTAAAAATAACGCACAACCAAATAATCAAACACGAATGGCATAACAATTTCAAAACCTTTCTTCTTCCGTTTTTTTTTTTTTTCTAAAAATATGAGCTTTCAGTCTTTTTCTGAATTATGTGCAGTCTAATGTCCAACCTTTATTTTTCTTCAGCACAGGTACAAGGCAGAATTTGGACGCTCCAGAATGCAGCAAACCTCGGTGACCAAGCTGATGTTGATCAAAGAGGATCCACGATGACTTGCATCAGAGAAAAGTCACAGCACCATTGTGACCGGTCTGCGCCTTCACTCTGCGTTAGGGCTGGACGATTATGGCCTAAAATCAAAACCTTGATTAATTGAACATTTTACCTCGATTACGATTAATGAACGATTATTTTATTTCTGATTTGTTTTTTGGTTTTTTTTGCCCTCATAGTTCACTGACAAGGTTTGTACTGTAAATAGCCTATGATTGACTATTAAGGTGGGATATTTTTTTTCCTGTTGAAAGAGTGATCTGACATCATAGCTCACTATCAGCAGTTATTTTATCTATGGTTTGTAACATTTCTTACAGGTTTCTGCTCGTTGTAAATCAGATAAAGATAAATTAGCACAGTACCAGTAGTGATTGCGTGTGTGAATTAGTCATACCGTCTCTCTATTAATTGTGAAGCTGTGGGTTGTAAATAGTTCCTTCAAAAGTAGAAAAATAGATGCTATAACTTTTAAGTTTCTAAGCTATTTTAGTGATAAATCACAGGACAGCGCTGACAACAAGTTTCTGCGTTCCTCTGTGTGCGCGCGATCTTCACGTTTTGCGCAGCTGTTTGTATGAGTGTTCGTGCCACATGCAGCTGCGCGAGCGCGGCATAGATGTATATATCTATGCGAGCGCGGTAGCTCGATATAATACACATCCGATCGTCTAATCGCTTGAATGTCCAAACCATAAAACAAATACAACTGACAAAGTTTAGTCAAGACGCAAGGCTCATCGCTCGCGCGCCATCACTATGTGTTGAACCAGCGTTCACCTCCGTGTTTTGCTTTTATGCACTTGGGTAAAGTTGGTTTTATATTCGCACATTCGGACATCCGTATTCAATAGCCTTGTTAATCACACTACATTGGACATTCAGTGGACATTCACAAGTAAATATGCCATTAAAACAATACTTGCTTATTTTGATCGACTGTGAAAAATGTTGTAAGTTGACAATCGTTGGTTGTCAATATCATGTCGCTGCTTAAAATTCGCAAACATTAATTTATTGCACATTTATTGGAAAGTCTGAATTCATCAGAAGTCTGAATGTGCGAATATAAAACCAACTTTACCGAAGTCTTTTATGCCACTGACTGGACTGGGCGGAGTCACGTGGTTACACACGCAGTTATGTTTTTAAGGGGGAAGTATTAACAGGATTAAAAAAAACGAAATAACCGACATGGGAAAATTACGTCGGTTAGAGGTTCTGAATTTCGGTTTCGATTAGTTTTCGATTAATTGTCCAGCCCTACTCTGCGTTGTGGTTTATTGAAGAGACCGGACAACAGAGATTCCTTAGACCACTTGTTTTTATTCTGAGATAATAAAAACAAAATCAAAAGACAATCTGTGGCCTTTCAGCATCGACCTTCCTTCAGCTGCCCTTACCGCGAACTGCACTTTATATTACAGTTTCACATGAACTGCATATGATCTGATCAACAAACTTTACATTTAACATTAACATTTTTCACACTATAAAACATTTTATATAAATTCAAGACAATAATATGAACAGAAGCATAGATGGAAAACATACCTGAGATAATAAAAACAAAATCAAAAGACAATCTGTGGCCTTTCAGCATCGACCTGCCAGTCAAAACAAATAATTTTAGCCACAGATCTTGGTTAAACACTCAAAACAAATACATCATGTTCCAGAACCATTTTTAACACAAAAATAGATTGTTTCCTGTCATTTAATAGCTAATTTTAAACTTTATAGACAGAGCTTAAGTAGAACTCACCTTCCTTCAGCTGCGCTTACCGCGAACTGAAGGAAAGCGACCGGAACTCAATTCTTAAAGGAGCCGTGTACCATTGTTTAACAATTACTACAAACACAAAAGAGAATGAACTTATAAGCATAGAAAATAACTCAAATAACAAAAATCAGTATAAAAATACTGGGAGAGATTTTGTGTGAAATTAATAAATTGATATAACATCTGTTACACAACACACCATGGCCACTGGAGAGGAATGTCCAGTGGCTTATGCCTCACGAACTCTTGCGCCTGCTGAGAAAAAGTACTCTCAAATTGAGAAAGAGGGACTGGCGCTCATTTTTGGAATTAAAACGTTTCATCAATATCTGTGGGGAAGGAAGTTCAAGATGGTAACTGACCATAAACCTCTGTTGACTTTGTTCGGAGAACATAAAAGTCTACCCACCATGGCAGCGGCCAGGATTCAGAGGTGGGCGATCATTCTTTCAACTTATGATTACCATATTGAGTACTGTCCTTCTGAGAAACACAGCAATGCGGATGGTCTTTCACGGGTTCCCTTACCTGACACGACGGATGTAGGCACAGCGGCTGTGTCAGAGAATATTCATGCTTTAATCGCCGAACATTTTGAACAAGCTCCTCTGAATGCAGATCAGGTGGCACGTGTAACACGCTGAGACAACGTGTTATCCAAAGTCCTGAAGTATGTAATGGAAGGTCCAATGAATGTGGACGAGAGTTTGAAAGCTTATCACTCACGCAGAAATTAATTGTCTGCAGAGAGAAGATGTGTGCTCTGGGGCACCAGAGTGATATTTCCGGATAGACTGAGAAAAATTGTGCTGAAAGAAGTGCATGTGGGTCATCCAGGGATAGTTAAGATGAAAGCTCTCACTCGCAAGTATGTGTGGTGGCCTAAAGTAGATGCAGATCTGGAACAGGTTAGCAGAGCATGTAAGTCATGCCAGATGGAACAAAAAGCAACACGTCAAGTTCCATTACACCCTTGGGAATTTCCAGGTCAATGTTGGAAAAAACTACACATAGACTTTGCCAGTCCTTTTCAGGGACACACATTCATGATATTTGTGGATGCGTATTCAAAGTGGTTGGAGGTGTTCAAAATGCCTAGCCTCACCTCACAAGCGACCATCACAAGACTAAGGAGGTTGTTTGCAGCATACGGACTGCCGGAGCACATTGTTACAGACAATGGAACACAATTTACGTCTGTGGAGTTAAAAAAATTCATGCAGCAAAATGGTATTCTCCATTCAACGAGTGCTCCCGGTCATCCTGCTATACCAAAGGTCTGGCAGAAAGGTATGTGCAGACATTTAAAGGCGGAATAAAGAAACTTGCTCATTTGACAATGGACTTGGAAGATAAGATCTCGCTTTTCCTGATGCATTATCGCACTACTCCAAACTGTGCTACAGGTCAATCACCAGCGGATCTTTTCCTTAACCGCCATGTGTGCACTCGTCTGAATTTTGTTCATCCAGATGTCGCTGTCACTGTTCTCAGGAAGCAGTATCTGCAAAAGTTCTATCAGGACCAATGAGCGGTGGAGAGGTCTTTTTCTGAAAAAGATGCGGTTTACCTTCGTAACACCACAGGAGGAGGGAACAAATGGGTTCCAGGTGTGATAGTAAAGCAAACTGGGCCAGTGTCTTACAAGGTTCAGGGACGAGACGCTGATGTCACTTTCAGGAGACATGGTGATCAGTTGAGACCCAGGTTTGTAGGGGATGAACTTGTTAAAGAGACTGATTGCTCAGAGATGGACACTTCTTTTCAACCCAGTGAACCAGAAGAGGAGAAACAAGCAGTTTCTGAGTTTTCTCAAAAGGACTGTGGAGGGATTACAGGGGTTACTCAGAGTCCACGTTGCTATTCCAGAATTAGAAAACCACCTAAACGTTTGGACTTGTAATACATGAAGCAGACACTTTTGCAATAGCTACAGATAGGACTGTTATTGTCGTAAATGTAGTCCTGGCATGTTACTGTTATAAAAAAAATGGGTTGTTATTATGTTGTTAGTAGAAACAGTAATAATTTTGTTGTGGTTTGCTTTTTGCAGGTTCCGGCAGTGGCGGAGCCAGGATTTTTTCACAGGGGTGGCCAGGCAGGGGCCAGCAACCAGTCTGGAGTGGCACAGAAATCTTCATTATTTCAACATAAAAATGAGTCTAACTATAATGTACTGGAATGTGCCTACAACACAATTAAATAGAGTTAATTTGTACTTAATTGTTATTGAGATAGTGAATTAGATCATGGAACGCTGAGTGAATTTGACCTTTTATATATATATATATATATATATAAGGGGCTCACACTATAGCTAAAATTCAACTTGTTCAGTCAGTTCTGGTTCTCAAAAAGCCCCAATAGCTTGTTCTCCATTGCTGCATCTCCATGGATGAGACATGCAGATAATTACTGTAGTTCAAAGATTATTCAACCTTCATTGAATTTTATGTATAATCAATGAACTATTCAACAATTCTGTGTTTGACTTTTTCAAAAGCTAACCAAAAAAGTAAATGCTCTATGTTTAACTTTCTATATTGTTAAAATATATAATTGCAACAGTTCTATCATACCTAAATTAAACGGCACATAAATTACAGAATGTAAAACTCATTATTTTGATATTTATGTAATAGGCCTACATACATTCATGCACAGTTTTTAACGCAGCTTAAATTGCCTTTTTGGTTATTTTATAGACAACAGAAGTACGACGTTGCATGCTCGTAATTCTTTTGCGCTTTATTTATATACAGCGCGCCGTATTTGCGTGTGATTGAACAGTGTGCGATCTTGCAACCCACCAGTTGAGAAACATTTACGCAGTGGCGTAACTTTGTTTAAAAAGTGGGTGGGACAGAAAGGTGTATGTGGGGGGGGGGGGGGGGGGGGGGGGGTATTGTAATTGTATTATTACAATAATAATAATATGATATTAAAATTAGTATGATAGTTTCTTCCTTACATCTACTATAATAAAATATGTCTCAAGAGTATGTATATTAGTTAATAAATATGTGGATCCGCTGTTAAAAATATTAATATAAATAATATTTTCGTTTAGCATGCAAGAGATTTGGGGTTCGAATCCAACCATGTATATGATTATGATTATGATTATTATGTATATGATAATCATATATGATTTTTTTTTCTCTCATTAAAACCACAGATGTTCGTCAGTGATTGTATATCAAGAGCAGGGACATGTTTATGTGTATTTTGTTTTGTGATTCAACGTAACGAATAGAGAGTCTCTGCAACAGTTAAGCGATAGATTGAAGGGCTCGTCCGTGTGAACACTGCGCATCGTGCACGAGCGCCAAGAGAACACTGTTGCGCCTCTGATAGCAGCGACAACGAGCACTCAACATGATTTCAAAAACAACACATCCCAGCGCCAGATTGTCTATTGCCTATTATTAACACAAATTGATAATCAACTAGAGGTGTTTCTTTTGTATTAGATATCTGCGAGATGCTGCGAGATGTTTCAAAAAGTGGTGGGGACATGTCCCACCCGCAAATTACGCCTATGGTGTAAAGTAACTTTTGTGTAAAATAGTTTTTGTGTACTGTTGTGTAAAGTAATTTTTTATTTTTAAATTTAATTTAGAGTGCATCTGTTACAGTATGTGGATATAACTGTCATATGAATAATTATATAGGCCTTAAAACACTATTATGTTATTATTTTTATATTATTGTAATAATTGTTTGGCATCCTAAAACACAATGTAGACAATATCACAACTAAAAAGATGTTTGAACCCTCTTTCATGTCCAGGTACAATGCTGTTTCTTTGGTCAATGTGCATACTGTACATGGGTTGAAGCTCTTAATTTTGAGCTCTCAAAGTGCACCAGATTGATGCATTTAATCTTAAAATGCATCAAAATTTTCTTCTGGCAAAATATTTGGGTAACACTTTATAATAACTGCACACTATGAAGCATTAGTTAAGCATTAGTTAATAGTTAATTAATCACTTATAAAGCATTAATAGACATTAGTAAGTCATTTATAAATACAGCTATAATTGCTTTATTCTTGATTTATAATCATATCTATAATGTGTTTAATAATTGTATTTTCATACTTTATTAATTATCAATTTATCATTTCTAAATTAAGTATTACATTATTTACAAACCAGTTATTTAGGAGTTGTCAGTAGTTCATTTAGTAAGTGTAAGTAAATGATTAATAAACTATTTAAACATTCATTTATACATCTTATTATTTAGACACATAGTAATAGTTACTTAGTGTGTTAGTAAATGTTTTATTAACACATATTCCTACTGCAATTCATGATTAATTCAGATAATTATAAAACATTTAGAAGCAGTCAGTTAACTATTTTTGTGAGCTCATCTAAAGTGAGGACTATTTATGCTTTGTAAAGCTTTTATAAATGAGATTTAAAGGTTCAGTGATCTTCTGCACTGCTGTTCTCTAATGTTTTAAAGTTAGTACCGAGGTAGTTTTGACACTAGGAATATGTTAATAAAGCATTTATTAACACACTGAGTAACTAATACTATATGTCTAAATAATAAGATGCATAAATGTACATTTAAATATTTTATTAATCATTTACTTACACTTCCTAAATGATCTTATGAACCACTGACAACTCCTAAATTACTGGTTTGTGAATAATGTAATACATAATTTAGAAATGATAAATTGATCATTAATAAAGTATGAAAATACAATTATTAAACTCATTATAGATATGCTTATAAATCAAGAACAAAGCATTTATAGCTGTATTTATAAATGGCTTACTAATGTCTATTAATGTTTTATAAATGATGAATTAACTATTTACTAATGCTTAACTAATGCTTCATAGCGTGAGTTATTCTAAAGTGTTACC